>NC_060077.1:49359727-49663924 GCF_922984935.1 Meles meles
AGAGAGGTGAAATGCCGTGTCAAAAAGTAGAACAGATGAGAAAGAAAAATATTCTTAGATCCCTGGTTTGTATTCAGTGCCATTTTTTAAAAAGATTTTATTTATTTATTTGACAGACAGAGATCTCAAGTAGGCAGAGAGGCAGGCAGAGAGAGAGGAGGAAGCAGGCTCCCTGCTGAGCGGAGATCCCGATGCGGGGCTCGATCCCAGGACCCTGAGATCATGACCTGAGCCGAAGGCAGAGGTTTTAACCCACTGAGCCACCCAGGCACCCCTCAGTGCCATTTTTAAAAAAATTTTTTTAGTGGTTTCCCCTGTATGGCCAAGACTTATGTTAATGAGAACCTGAAGCTTAAAAGATTTCTGAGTGGGATGTTAGTAGGAATTTGGAATATCGTACTTTTTAAAAGCAAAGTATGAGTTGGCTCTGTTCTCAGTGACTATTTCTCAGACTGTATATAGAGTTCTCATTAATATTGATGCTGTGATACCTACTGGTCAGACTTTTTGCTGAATGGACACTACAGAAACTCATTACGTAATTCACCTGCTGCCATTTTAATGGACATCCCCTGTTCCGGCCCCCGAAGCCCTTCCTATTCCCTTTGGCAATGTGTCCTTCAGTCTTATTTTTTTGCTCACCTTAATTTCCCTTGCCTGAATATTCCTACTCATCCATTAAGGTGTTTTCAATGGTAAATTCACTTTCTCATTATCATGTTCCTACCACCTACAGCAGAGACTGTCGCTCTTTCCTTCTGTCTCCGTGCTTGGAGAAATTTCTATGATGATACAGGACCTTTTGCCTCAATTGCTTTTTTTATCCCCTTCTCCTACCTCATAACCCAACCACTAAATTAGAAGTTTTGCAAGAGCCAGGACAGTATGTGATTCAGGTTTACAAACTAGCAACGAGTCTGGTGTTTAGCATATAGAATGTCTCCCCAAAATTTGTTGAACGAGGTAAACAAATAAATCCTTATGATAAATCCCAATTTATCCAATGAAATCTAAGCAAGGAATCTGGCTTGCCTCCCTTGCTTTCATAGGGTTTACTGTTTATTGCTTTAGCTTTCTTCCTTTCTGCAGGTCAAAGAAGCCTCTGAGAGACCAAATAGTCCTTTTTTTCTTCTTACAACTGAGTTAGGAAAAAAATTCTCTCATTAGCTTGACCTGCAATGCTCACAGTCACAATTTTGGAGGGAGTTAAAAATATTGGTAGATAAATTGCTGTGCATTCCAGAGGGGAAACACAGGAGCTCCTTGCCAGATTTCTGTGGCCTGGGGCACCACAAAAGATCTTTTCTTTCTTTTTTTTTTTTTTTTTTCCCTTTTCCCAGGTATCTGTGTCAAAAAAGAGTTTGCCAAGGAGCCAAAAATCTTCATCTGTTTATGGCTTTACAGCCGATGAAAAATGCAGGATCATTAGAAACTAATTACTGGTTTCATGGCAATATTTATCACAAAAACTAATTTGATGTTCCAGAAGTCACTTTGGGGGCTAGCTGAGCCCATTACTAAGAAGTATTATAAATTTTTTTTTTTTTCTTTTTAAAGTTATACAACTACTTCACTAGCAAACCGAAACCAACTGGGGAACACAATAGACAAGGATGGTCTGACATCTCAATGGCTTCCATCTGGACTATATAATTTCTGAAATAGTTGGTTTCAAAAGCATTCCTTTCCACTTAGAGGAAGATGTTTCAAAGGTTCATATATGGAAAATTCAATTGAGTATGCCTTTTTGTGCATCCTGAAGAACTGATTATTTTTAAATGTGGTTAAATAGCTTACTCACACAAAAGACATACTGATATATTCAAATAAGATCACAAGTCCTAAATTTCAAGACCTCTGAACTATTTGCTGACTCCTGTGTTTTCCCACTATTGCTTTTGCCTTCTTTGTGTGTACTGTTGCCTTCTGAATATAATGCTATTTGCATTTGTACTTTGCTCACTTTTTCATTCAATGGACAGATGTTGGTGATACAAAAAACTGTAGTTAATGGATTATATTTAGTTGTGGAGAGAAGATGCATGATCATAATAGTAAAATGCATCCAAACAGAATAGACTAAGTAAAAAAAGTTACAAGAGACCAAGAGAAAATTATGTATTAATGAAAGTTTCAGTATAGCAAGAAGATATAACAATTATAAATATTTGTACGCCTATCGATAGACCATATAGAAGCAAAAACTGACAGAATTGAAGGGAGAAACAGATAGTCCCATGATAATAGTTGGAGACTTTACTACTCCACTCTGAATAATGGATAGAACAAGCAGATAAAAGATAAATAAGGAAATAGGGAACTTACACTAAACCAAACAGAGCCAAGAGACATCTACAGAACATTTTACCTAACAAAGGAATACACATTCTTCTCAAATGCACATGGGACATTTTCCATAATAGATCATATGTTAGGTCACAAATTAAGTCTCAACAGGTCAAAAAAATGTAGGCATCATACAAAGTAACTTCTTCAACCAAAATGAGGTCATTTAGACTCAATAGCAGAAATAAAACTGGAAAATTCATGAAATTGTAGAAATGAGACAATGATTTAAAAAGAAAAACCCCAATGGGTCAAAGAAGAAGTCACAAGAGAACTTAGACAATACTTACAGAAGAATGAAAATGAAAATACAATATACCACAACTTACAAGACGTGGCAAAAGCAGTGCTAAGAGGGAAATTTATAGCTATAAGTGTTTACATTAAAAGCAAGAAAGATCTCAAATTAACAACTGAATTTTACAATTTAAGGAACTAGAAAGAGAAGAACAAATGAAATCCAAAGCTAGCAGAAGAAAGGAAAAGATAAAGGTTAGAGAAAAAATAAATGAAATAGTGAATGGAAGAACAATAGAGAAAATCAATGAAACCATAAGTTGGTTCTCTGAAAAGATCAATACCATTGACAAATCTTTTTAGTCAGATGGACTAAGAAAAAGAGAGAGAGAAGATAAGTTATTAAAATCAGAAATGAAGGCAGGGCATTACTAAGGATTGTATAGGAATAAAAAAGATTATAGGAGAGTTCTATGGACAACTACATGCTAAAAAATAATAAACTCCACAAAATGTACAAATTCCTAGAAACACAAAACCTACCAAGATGGAATCATGAATAAATAGAAAATCTGAGTAGACCTATAATTACAAAGCAGATTGAATCAGGAATCCAAAATCTCAGAACAAACAAAATTGCTAGACTTGATGACTTCACAGGTGAATTCTACCAAACATTCAAAGAAGAACTAATACCAATCATTCTCTATATTTCCCCAAAAAAGAAGAGAAGGGAACACTTCCTAACTCATTCTATGGAGCTAGCATTACCCCAATACCAAAGCCAGACAAAGTGACTGCAGAGAAAGAAAACCACAGGCCTATATCCCTTATGAAGAGGGGTGCAAGAATCCTCAACAAAATACTAGCAAACTGAATTCAGCAGAATATTAAAAGGATTCTAAACCATGACCAAGTGCAATTTATTCCTGGAATGCAAGGATGATTTAACATACAAAAACCAAACAATATAATATACCACATTAAATAGAACAAAGGGAAAAAAAATCTCAATTGATGCCAAAGAAGAATTTTGCAAAATTCAACACATTTCTATGATAAAACAAAGAATAAAAGGAACTACCTCAATATAATAATGTATGAAAAACCCACAGTGAACCTCATACTCAGTAGTGAAAGACTGAGAGCTTTTCCTAAGATCAGGAATAAGGCAAGATGTCTGCTTTGTCACTTTTATTCAACTGAGCCCTGAAAGTTTTATCTGGAGCAATTAGGAAAGAAAGGGAAATAAAACACATCCAAATCAGAAAGGAAGAAGTAAAATTACCTGTGTTTGCAGATGATATGATCTTATTTGTAGAAATCCTAAAGATTCCACAAAAAAGTTGTAATGAACAAATAAATCAAAGTAGAAGATACAGAGACAATACACAAAAGTCAATTGTATTTCTTTTTTGAAAAGATTTTTATTTATTGTTTTATTTGAGAGAGAGAGAACACACATGAACATGAATGGGAGGAGGGACAAAGGGGGAGGGGGAGAGTGAGAGAGAGAAACTCAAGCAGACTCCCTTCTGAGCATGGAGACCGGTTCCAGGCTCAATCTCATGACCTTGAGATCATGACTTGAACCAAAATCAAGAGCTGAATGCTTAACCGACTAAGCCACCCAGGCACCCTATAAAATCAGTCATATTTCTATACACTAACCATGAATGATCTGAAAAGGAAATTATGGAAAGAAATTCATTTATAATAGCATCAAAAGGAATAGGATACTTAGGAATTAATCAAGGGGGTAATAGATTGGTACAATGTAAACTACAAAACATTGCTGAAAGAAATTAAAGAAGATATAAGTAAATGTAAACATATCACATGTTCATGGATTAGAGAACAATATTATTAAAATGTCAATACTACCCCAAGCCGTCTACAGATTCAGTGCTATCCCTATCAAAATCTCAATGATTTTCTTCCAGAAATAGAAAAAAAAAAAATCCCAAAATTCATTTGGAATCTCAAGGGCCTCTGAATAGCCAAAACAATCCTGGAAATGAATAACAAAGCTAGAGGACTCACACTTTCAGATTTTAGAACTTACTGCAAAGCTACAACAATCAAAAGATTATGGTACTGACATAAGTAGATACAGAGACCAATGAAATAGAGTAGAGAATCTAACAATAAATGCTTGTGTATATGGCCAAATGACTTTTGACAAGGGTGATAAGATTATTCAATGGGCAAAGGACAGTTTTTTCAACAAATGATGCTGGGAAACCTGGATACCCACATGCAAAAGAATGAATTGCCGAAGTTACCATGTATTGAAATTAATTCAAAATGCATCAAAGATCTAAATGTAAGACCTAAAATGATAGAACTTTTAGAAGTAAACATAGGGCAAAAATGTCACAACACTGGGTTTGGTAATGATGTTTTGAATATGACACCAAAGGCACAGGCAACAAAAAAAATAGACAAATTGGACTTGATAAAAATAAAAAATTTTATTGAGTGCCTTAAAAGACACTACCAACAGAATAAAAAGGCAACCACAGAATGGGAGAAAATATTTGCAAATCGCACATCTACTAAGTGCTTAATATCCAGACAATATAGAAAAGTCCTAAAGCCCAACAACAGCAAAGCAATCAACTTGATTTAA
The DNA here is from genome assembly GCF_922984935.1 of Meles meles. Taxonomy (NCBI): domain Eukaryota; kingdom Metazoa; phylum Chordata; class Mammalia; order Carnivora; family Mustelidae; genus Meles; species Meles meles. Next base: position 49,364,943 of record NC_060077.1, read on the forward strand.
AAGTTGGGTGAAGGATTTGGATGGACATGTCTCCAAGGAAGATATAGGAATGGGCAATAGATGCATGAAAAGATGTTCTACATCACTGATCATCAGCGAAATGAAAAATAAATCCATGAGCTGATGTCTTGCATCCTTCTGGAAGGCTACTGTTGAATAACCAAACAGCACGTATTGGTGAGGATGTGGAGAAATTGGGGCCCTTGTGCACTGCTCTTGGGAATGTAAAAAAGGTACAGCCACTGTGGAAAACAGTATGGAGGGTCCTTGAGAAGTTAAAAATAGAATGACCATATGATCCTGCAATCTACCTTCTGGGTATATATTCAAAAGAATTGAAAGCAGGGTCTTGAAGAGATAGTTGTAGACCCATGTTCACCAGCAGCATTAGTCACAATAGCCAACCCATGAATGCGGCCCAAAAGTCCATTGATGGTTGAATGGATAGACAAAAAGTGGAACATACAAACATTGGAATATTATTCAGCCTTCAATAGGAAGGAGATTTTGAGTAGGCGACAACATGGATGAACTTTGGGACATTATGCTAAGTGAAACAAGCCCATCACAAAAAGACAAATACTGTATGATTCCACTTCTGTGAGTTACTTTAGAGTAGTCAGAATCACAGAGACAGGAAGTAGGAGGGTGGTTGCCAGGGGCTTGGGGGAAAGGGGATGGAGAGTTAGTATTTAATGGGGACAGAGTTTCAGTTTTATAAGATGGAAAGTTCTGGAGGTGGATGGTGGTGATGGTTGCACATCGTGAAAGTATTTGATACCATCGAATTGTACACTTAAAAATGGTTAGGATGGTAAATTTTATGTTATATGTATTCTACTCCAATATAAAAAAGCTGAAAAAAAAAGACATGCCTGATATCATAGAAGTTGAGTGAAGGAGAGGACAGAGCAACAGAAGGGAAAGAATATCAGATTTAGAGGTAGAAAGCCTGGGTTTGGGGCTTGACTCCATCTCTCCCACCGAGCTTCAATGTGTCCATCTGTAAAATGGACCATGAAACTACTCTAATGACCTCAGGGCTATTGTGAGGACTCAAAAAAAGATGACAGAGGGTTTTTGTTTGTTTGTTTGTTTTTAAAGTAGAAAATTGATTTCATTTTCATAATCCCCTCCTTCTTGATCTAATCTTATCATCCTCTTAAGCTCACTGATAAGGTCCAGAATGGGTCAGGCAAGGCATCCTGAAAGGGCTGGAAGTGAGTAAGGTCTGGAAGGACCATCAGGGCTGGGAAAGTGGAAAGGGGTAAAATGAAGGCCAAGAGGCAAGTCCATGCCTTATAGATTTCATAAGGGAAAAAACCAAAAAACCAAAAACCAAACCCGGTCCACATCTCCAGGTTGTGCTGGAAGGAGTCTGTGGCTGCTACTTGTAATTATTTGCCTTCTCCTTGCTTTTGATGCTAATGCAACTTTATAGGGTCTCATACTTCTTACCTTTGCTGGCAGATTTTCTCTTTACATATCTATGAATGCTATTAATGAACTTGGCAAAGACCTGTCTGTAGTGAGAGTGTTGCAAATCAATTTCCCAAGGGAAGGAACCCACCCTAGAGATGCCAAGATTTTCTCATGACTTACGGTACTCCTGGGTCTCTTTTTATCTGTCTTTAAGTTTTGCTTCTGTGTTGTTGCATCTGTCGGTACAAGAGATAGGCTACAGAGAACAAGGATTAGATGAGGTCCCAGTATTGGACCTGCCACCGCCTCCTTCTGTGTTGTTGGGCAGAATATCCAATCTCTCTGGACCTGCTCTTAGTAAATGGGTGTGAGATGAGGGGAGACTTCCTAGGCTCCCTTCTAGCTCCCAAATGACATAAGTTGTTGTTAAGAATCATTATTTGGGTTAAAAGTCATCCTAGGAAAGTTTATTTTAACAAAAATATTGAAGTGGCTATACCTTTCCTCTGACATTAAGGCGCTTCAGATGTTCACAGGTAAAAGCTTGGTGGGCAGGACCCATGGATGACCATCTTAAACCTCCCTCTGTGCCCAGCACGGCACCCTGTACTTAGCAAACGCTAAGTCTATTGATGGTCGGATGAAAGACCAACTTTCCCTCCAAAAGGAGCGGTGTTTTCTACAAAGGGAAACGTTTGTGTCACGCTTTGGAGAGGCTGGTCATTGTGAAGGCCTCTTTCTCACTTAGAAGCAGCTTTAAATACAATGTGCAGTGCTTGTAACCCAGCCTGGGACATTAAATTCCTTGACAGCAGGGACCATACTTTGTTCATTTTTGTACACCAACCCCCCACCCCTGCCCCAGTGCCTAGCACAGGACTTGGCAAATGGTCCGTTCTCAATTCAAATTGATTCCATTGAATTCCGTCGACTCTAGATTTTCGGGAGCAGTTAATCTTGTATATATACCCTGTCCTTTTTAAAACCACTCCTCTTTCTATTACTCCTCTGATTGTAGGGAAAAGAGAAAGAAAAAAAATCCTATCACTAAACCATCCCCTGAGAGCCACTGCCAAGTTCAGATTGCCATGAAAATGAGCTAGAATGGAACACAAAGGGGGAAGGAGGGGATTGCCGTTGGATTGGCCGTCTTATTCTTGTTAACTGTGGGGACTGGACCTTCCGCACTGATTTGAACAAAGACCCACTCACACTGAATGGGGAAGATGGTCCTCTAGATGACACCCCAGGAGAGACCCCCTGACAAGGGCATCTCCCAGCACCTCCAGTGGTGTTTACCTCCTGCCTCCATAAGCAGTGGGTTGGGGGAAATGCATTGACAGAGAGGAGCAGAGAACCAAAACCTGTCAAAAAGAACATTCTAACATCCCTGCTCCTGCACCCCTGCCTGATTCCTTCCCACAAACCCGTGTCTGTGAAGGGCGGTACCATGTGCCCAGTTAGTAATGCCAGAAGCCAGACGCCCTCTCCCACCCCTCCTTCTCCTCAAAGCCCCTCCTCAGATCTAGGACACTGCATCTCGGGAATATTTCTTAAATCCCTCCTTTCTTTCCCGAGGCTCCTACAGTCTGGCTCCAGCCTACACCTTTCTAGCCTTGCCTCCTACCCCTTGCCCCTGACCTACGGATGGGCTTTTTCACGAATTCTGCCTTTGTGCCTGGTCTCTCTTTTCCTCAAGGCCATCTCTTCCCTGACTCCTTGTCTTGAGGAGTAGCTCCTCTTGTCTTCTTCAGACTCACGTCTGTGGGAAGCTTTTCCAGCTCATCTCACCTGCAGGCTCTTGGAACCTCCATGCTCCCAATGCACCCCAAGTCATGGTACCAATCACACTGCCAAGCAGTTATCAGTAAAGGGCTTTGCATTCCCCCCCTTAAAGGGGAGCTCCTAGAGCTGGGGTCTATGCTCCATATCTCTAGCCCCAAAGATTCAACAGAAGCCTTGCACACGGAAGCCGATCCCTTCATCAATCCACACTTGGTGAATACATGTTTTAGGGAGGAGTTGCAGGACAGTGGTGGTGGTGGGGGGGGGACGAGGCATAGGAATAAACAGGAATTCCAGTGGAGAACCCAGGGCATGGCAGAGAAGGTGCTAGTTCTTCTTCAGCAACTGTAGATACGTTGTTTTAAATGTAATTTGGAAATGTAGAAGTCACAGTGGCTTGTGGTCGCTCCGGCCAATAAAAAGGAAGGTGGCAGTGGAAACTTCCAGAAGATCCAGACCTAGTCCCAGAGCGCCTAACATGGAGCAAGGGGAGAAGCAAAGGAGAAGCAAAAACTTCCTTCTCATTTCCCTTGCAAATGCTTGTTTTTCTTTCTTTTTTTCCATAATCCTTTCCCATTTGGAGGACACTCAGTTCATCTGCAGAGCAAGCCCCCTTTCCAGGCCGTTAGTGCCAGGACCATGCGAAATAGCAGCCAGCCTGGGCCATTAGTGCCGCGGTCATTTAAAACACCAGCCCGCTCAGGTTATTAGCGAGCCAGGGCAATTTGAGCGAACAACCTGTCCAGGCAATTAATGCCAAGGTAATTTAAAGTGCCACACCATCACAGGCCTGTCAATTAGCAAGGTGTCTTCCATTTCACAAATGGGATATACGACTCCTTGGGCCCATTTGGGGACTCCCTGGTGGCAGGGAAAAGTCTGACCATCATGCACCGTCCGGGTGCTTGGTACTCACAACTTCTGGCAGTTTTCCGGACTACCGACCGAGGGGTGGGTGCTGAACCACAAATCTTGGAGATGCTGGCTTGCGTGACCGGTGGCATCCCATCCAAAGCGTAACATCCTTTCCCGCAGCATCAAAGCCCATATTGTAATGCAGATTCCACTTGCCCAGATACTCTGGGGGAGTCAGAGCACGATTCACAGCTTCTTCAGTGGCCCCCGAGAGCACCCGCCTGTGCCAGCTGCCTGGGTATCACATAGACCAGCCACGCTCTTGGCACGCCGGAGGGGGTTGGGTGCCATCTCCTATTTTCTGCAAAATCCAGCCTAGAAGCACAGATGAGCTCTGTGTTCTGGGGTGCTCCTGAAGAGATTAGCACTGTTGTCCGTCACAGGCATCATGATCGAATCTGGGGAACTTTGGGGAAGGCGCAGGGGAGGGCCAGCTGGCTCAAGCAAACCCCTTCTGCCTACTGCCGGCTGCCTCCGAGGGAAGATTTCAGGTGGCTTATCGGAGCTGGCTCGCAGAAACACGGCCCTTCCAGGTCGGCGGCGGAATGTGGGGTCAGGAACCATAAACTGCCGTGTGAGATGAGGGCTGTCAGCTCAGCGGAAGGCAGAGAGCATCCATCATTTTTATGAGGTGCTCTGACCTTGTGGGATAGCCAAAACAACTTTGCAGACCCCCAGAACGTTCTTTACTTACTTATCATCATTCTCATAATTATTCGGCATGTACCAAGCTCTTTTGCTGAAATACATCCTGGATGGTCTTTTATTAGTTACCACACTTAATCATTTCCATTCGGCAGTGGAGTTTAATCTTAATTAATTTGAAAACCTTTGTTAAACACATGTTCCAGCAACGCACTAGGAGCTCTGCTTTGGAGTTGAATAGGAAAGGCCTCTGTCTCCAGGAGTTTACAATCTTATTAGATTTCCCCGTCAAATCCTCTGTGGCCCTCATCGTAAGTACGGAGAAGTTTCACAGATTTCAGAAGAAAGGTGTCCAGAAAAGACAGCAAAATTTGGGGAAGAATGGCGTGAATGTAAGTCAGGGGATGAGCATAGAGGAGAGGGGAGTGGCTGCGAAGTGCCTGGGCAGTGGCTTGCACTGTGATATGAAGCAAATCTCATTTCTCCAAGATCGATGGAGAGCCTAGATCCAGATCCTCTGATCCTTGGCTACAGCTGTTTCAGAATGTTCTGTGGCAGCTGAATTCCCAGACACAGGGAACATCTAATGGATGCAAACAGAAACATACCAGCAATAATTTTGCTTTTGCTTGATATTTTCTATGTACAAGAGAGATTTGCTAAGTATTCGCGTGTCAGTGGATCTCTTGGCCTGTGTGCTCTAAACAATAAGGATCTTGTTCAATCAGGTCATCATGAAGACAAATGAGTCCATTACAAACTTAGTTTTCTCCTTGTTCTATCTACTCTTTTCTATTTGCTAGGATCCTTCAAGGTCAATATCCAATGCCTTTCCCTCCTGAAAGTTTCTGAAATCCTTTCCTGGGAACCCACATTACTTTGTCTTTTTATTACAACAATTATTTCTTTCTATCTTATATTTCATCCTAGATTTTCAGGAACCAGATGGATTAAGTCATATAAATCACCGAATCTGACAAAAATTCTAATGTTTTCCAGCATCTACACTTCTCAGGCTTCCTCTTTCAGCCAGAAATAAAACAAAACTGTCAATAAATGGTTTTTGCTTCTCATAAAACTGTTTCATTTAGATTCCAAGAAAACTGAAGTGGAAAGAAGAGGTGACCCCAAGTTAATCTGTCCAGTCATGAACTGGGAACCCCAAGTCTCTGGCTCCAGCCAACAGGAGCTTTAGACAAGGGCAGGTGGATCCCTCAGGCCACCATGTTTCCCCACAGGGGCGGCCAGCACAAGTGGGGTCCTGTTGCCCCTGGGGTGAAGGTATACAGATCCAGGATCCTGAGGGACGTGGACAAGTGGATGGACCCTCCTATTTGGGCTTTCTATTTAGAGTCTATAATCTATATTTGTAGATATTTCCAAATGTTTCCACTTTTAATTATAACTTTCAAGAGGTGATAGGATTTCACATCTTTTATTTCCTCCCTGTGTGCCTAGCACTTTGCTCTCCCTGCATTTCTTCCTCAGGAAATTTCTGTAATATTGACCGGGGTCTGGTTTATTTCCGTAACTCGTACATTAAACGCACCAAACTCAACAGGGTACACGCAGGAAACAGCTTGCTTTTTCCTCCAGCCTCGCCTCCTGATATCTTCAGGTAAATACCCCTTCCACTGCTTCTTCGCAGGTTCTCTGAGAGATTCTGGGTCCTCAAAGTCACTTTCACAGTTTGGAAAAGTCCCTTTGGTTGGCTAAGATTCACTTTCCGTTATTGAACAGTCCAGTTCATTTATGTTGAAAATTTTGCTTTCACATCTAGTGAAAAACTTCTCCCCTCACCTTGGCTCGGGCCTAACCCGTTTTGGGGGCACCTGCAATGGACCTTTGGGAATTTAGCCTCAAATCTGAGACAACAGAAGTCCCATCCTACATCTTAATATACGATGACCCAGTGGAGAAGGGAGGGACATCTTAGGCACATAATGTACTGCTCTTAGGTCTATTTTCTTCATGTGGGCAAAAACCAAGATGAAGGTTCAGTTTTCAGTATTTTCAACTGTTAAATTCTTCAGGGGTTTATAATGTGCTGATGACTACAGCAACCTTTAAGACTAATCACCCAGGCACCAAATCCAAATATTTTTCCAGCGCAGAGTAGAAGTATTCTTTGCAGAGAAGAGGCTAATAAAACTTTTGCGTTGCATTCTGAATTTAGAATTAGCATCTGACAATCCCCTTGGAATTATAACTCTTGCATTGTTACACACTAAATAGCTACACTTGTCTTGTTAATAAAATCATAGTAATTGAGTAGCATTTTCATTAAGATAGGAGTGTGGTTCATTTTGTAGACAGATGAAAAAACAACCTGAGATTCCACAGAAACTCTCTTTTTCCACTCACGTTTTGCAGAGCCCATATTAGTGGGAAATTGTTTTGAATAAACACATCAGCAAATCACATACCATCGCTCCTTCTGGGGTTGGTGATATGAGTCCCTGCCATGGGGGGTTGTCAGGTGTTCGTCAATTTCTTGGCTCTCTCATTAGCTGGCAAAGTGGTTACACATGGCCATGTTAGAGACCCACTTAATATTCCCCTGGTATATAGGTAAGACTGCCCCCGATCTAACAGTATCTTGGGGTAGAGGTGGACCCAGACAGAGCTTCACGGAAGATGTTCTGCCACTCTCACTGCATAATTTAAGACACCCCACATGTGTACACCATCTAAATTGAATCGTGATCTGATAAAACTCAATGTAGAAACCAGAATCCAGGTTGGGCATAGACTCTTCATCCATGAGAACTGGCAGGATGAGTCAACTGATCTACTGAGATCAGGAGGAGATCACAGCCACCGGGGTGCACCCCAGTACCACCTTCTGAGATGTGCTTGAACTCTGGGTGTATTCTCTGGCCACTTGTGTTGAGGAACAAAACTGAGTCTTACAGCTATGGAGCAGGGTCTGAACAAAGACAGTGGAGCATGCTCGCAAGCCGTCCACATCTGAACAAGGGCTCTCTGGCCAGAAAATGTGGAGAAGGGTCAGGGGTAAACAGTAACTTGGTATCCAAATCAGAGCCCACAGCCCAGAGCCTCAACTTAAAATACTATTAGGCAGATATAAAAGGAAACCAGGTTGTAGGCCAGTCAGTATTTCAAAAAGACTGGAATACCATTCTAGAACTCTATCCCATGCTTCTTTGAGCCGCAGAAGTCATTAGTGCTTTTGGCAGCATGGCTGACCCCAGGTACTCAGCACAGTGTGAAAGCTATAAGGGAGAGGTCACACATGCCTAAGTCATAGTCCCTACCCTGCAGAACTTTCAAATCTCCATTTTAACTATTTCCTTGTCAAATATTTATTTGGTATCATAAGAGGTGCTGAAGGGATAAAGAGAGATAAATCATATTCTGAAGGTACAAAATTCTGGTTCTAAATTCCAGAATAAATCATACAGTGTGGTGACTAGAGTTCACAATCCTATATCATCTATTTTAAAGTTGCTACGAGAGTAGATCTTAAAAGTTCTCATTACAAGAAAAAAAGCTGGGTAAACCGGTGAAGGTTAAATAAACCTAAAGATGCCAACCATTTTGCAGTGTATGTAAATATTGAACTGTCATGTTTTATACCTGGAGCCAATACAATGTTACAGGTTGATTACACCTCAATAAAAAAAGAAGGATATGTGGTCTAGATCCTGCTTTCGCAGTGTGATGGAAGAATTTTGGTATTGGACAGGACAGGATTTAATTGTGTCACTGCACTTACCATGTGTGTGGTTTTTAGTAAATTAGCCACCCTTTCCAGGTCTTAGGTGCTTCAGCTACATTCAAGATGTAGGCTCACCTTCCAAATTTGGTGAGGATTACGTGAGTCTATGCACACCACCAGGTACCTAGCTTTGTGCCCAGCATGTAGAAGGTATATTGTAAGGAGCTCAGATTCTTCAGGAAACAGACGTGAAGATTCCGCCCTTGGCTTGCAGAGGTGTGCTGGGAGTGCTCTCCGGGGAAGCCCTGCTGGGGAGGCAGGGTTGCTTGAGGGAGGAGCTGACCTGTGACAAAGGGCTAGTCCCATCCCTTGGGAAGCTCCAGAGCTGGATGGCCCTTTGGAGACATCCTGAGTCCAGGGTGCCACCCACGTCTTTGTCCTTTGTTCCCTTGCACTGACTTCCTGTCTCCAGGGAGGAGGTGGAAGTGTGGGCGAGGCAGCTTCCAACTGCCAAGGGCAAGTCCGGGGGAGGCCACAGTGGCGGGCTGTTGGCAGGCAGGTCCCCCAGCAGCTGGGAGGATGTGCGAGCTGTCTGCTTGAAGGTGGGATTTTGGTGGAGCACCACGGCATCCTCTCGAGCTAACCCATAAATCTGAGCTCCCTTCACTCTTCTATATAATTCAAGATGTCTACAGCTCAAGGGAGGTGATGAAGCTGAGTAGGAACACTGTGAAGTCCCAAGTACATGTGTCTTAGAAGAAGCTCAGATACATGGGGTGGGGGTTCAGAGAAATGAGACAGGGCTTTTGGTTGGGTCACTCACAGAAGGCTGGAGAGAGATGCTCTGGAAACATAAAAACAAAAACCAAACAAAAGAAACAAAAAACAAAAAACAAACAAACAAAACAAAACCAACCCAAAACTCAAAAAACCAACCAGCCTGAGAAACTCCTTCTTCCTATGTATCACAGACTAGTGATTTCAAAGGAAAAGGGGATCCGGAAAAGTGGGAGAAGTTAGGGAAAGTTTTGTGGCTGTGTGTCTGTGGACCAACTCATGAGACTCCTTGGTCATGCTCACGAGCAAGGAAGATCCCAGGATCCAGTAGCCCATATCTGCATTGGAAATATACACTTTTAAGCTCTTGAGACAATATCCTGATGCACCCCAGAAGTTTGGGGAATCCTGATTTGCAGCTCCTTGTTTGTTCCTTGTCTTCCTAACAGAGCTCTCTGGAAATGGAAGTATAGAGTTGACTATATGAAGTCTAAGTTCACATAGTGAATCCACTGAAGAGTCAGGATAAAAGACCCTCCAGCCAGGTGGGAAAGATTACTTCCTTCTCATCATTTTCTTAAGCTGATGGTACGTTTCCCAGTCTGACTTCCCCACAGATTATATTTTACATAGAGGCCCTGGCAGCATCAGTGTTTCAGACGGTAAAGTACAGTCAGTGAAGAGCGAATTGTGTAGCAAAGGGACCTTCCCCTTCTCAGGAAGGCATTTGTATCTACACTGGGCATGAACACATTCACTCCATGACTGCAAGCTTGTGGAGGGCAGAGAGAGGTTGTGTTTATCTCTGCATGCCCCCCACAACCTGAAAAATATCTATCTCACTCTAGGTGCTCAATAATAATAAGCAAATATTTCACTAACTGGAGTTAGTCCCTGCAGTCAGCTTTACAGAATCAGTGTCTGGAGAGCTGTGGCCAGGTGCCCCTGTCTCTTTGCTCCCCTCAACCCTGTGTGTGGGTCTGAGTAACAACCACGTTAGCTCTGAGATCTGGTGTGGCCCGTCTGAACACTCTGGCATTCCCTAGCACGATCTCCAAGGGAACACTCACCTAAAGAAGAACTTTCTGCTTCCTACATATCGGATCTTGGGATCTTCCTGCCTAAACTTTGGCTGAAGGCTTAGTAGCTGCTCCCTAGAATGGGAGTTCCGTATTCCTTGATCCCTCCCTCACCCCCATTTTCTTTCTTGATTTTGGCCCCCTCTCTTACCTTATATTCTCCTACACATCTATCTCCTTCTTTCTCTTTTTCCCGAGGCCATTTTAGAAAAAGTCAGGTGAGCACTGCCCTTGATGTCTACAAGCTTGAGTGTCCCTCTGTCTCTTCCCTATTGTACATCTATGGGGAAGTTGATTGGCTTTTCTAAGCCTCATTTTCTTCCTCCACTGAATGGGATCATCCATGTTGGTATCCAATTATACCTTCATTATCTACAGAGTGATTGTGAGAGTAAATAAGGTATTTGTGAAACTGTGCAGAGAGGAGGCATGCTATGAAGCATGAAGGATCATTGTCACTTCCTATGTTTATTCTGCCATGTGCTTTTCTCAGAAAGTGTGCTTAAGGATAGTAGAAAAATACACAAAGGAAGGACAGAAATGAGAACATTCACTCCAGAAAATGCTTTGGATCTCAGCAATAGACTCAGCTTCTTTGGCAGGCGGAATCCGAGTAGGATCTTTCCGAAATTTGGTCAAGTGATGCACACTTATTGATGTAACATTAAAAAAAATTATTTATACTCAGTAGCCTAATGTGTCCCATATCTGCAAACTATTAACTTAGTGTAGTTCATAGTATGTCCTGGGAGGTGCAGAAAGGATATAAGGAATATATATATTAGGATATAAGAGAATATATAAGGATATAAGAGAATGGAAGGAAACTGAGAGAGGAAAAGGGAATAGAGGATCATGGATGGTTGATGTGGAAGCAAAAGAGAAAATGAGGGACAAAAGAGATGGGAGGAATGCCACAGGCTCTGTGAGAAGCAGTGGCAGGATTATCAGCCAGTGATTGAGAATGAGTCCTTGGGACTGATAAGAAAACTGACTTAGGGGGCGCCTGGGTGGCTCAGTGGGTTAAGGTCTCTACCTTCGGCTCAGGTCATGATCCCAGAGTCCGGGATCAAGCCCCACATCGGGCTCTCTGCTTGGCGGGGAGCCTGCTTTCCCTTCTCTTCTCTGCCTGCCTCTCTGCCTACTTGTGATCTCTGTCTGTCAAATAAATAAATAAATAAATAAATAAATAAATAAATCTTAAAAAAAAAAAGAAAACTGACTTAGTGTTGGGCAGGGGCATTTGGGCTTATGAAGTATATTAGATAGTCATAGAGTAAAAATCTCCAGACCTTCAGGTCCAGACTTGAAACACCTGGAGGCCTTGTTTTGTTTGAGGCGATGAGAACTGGGCTGAGGGTCAGGTCAGCATTCTCTCTTATAGACAGCTCGGGAGTTGTCTGGGATCTCAGGCCACTGGCGATCCTCCCTCTCCTTTAGGCATTCCTGGAAGAGTTCAAATCAGGGACTTGGAGAATTACTCAGTAAGAGTAAGAGCCTAAGCCAGGGAAAGAGGGATAACACCCCCACTTCATGTATCTGCCGAATGGAATGATTATAAGGCTGCTATTTAGGTGAACAACTCATAATCGTATGAGTTCAAGTCTCAACTCTACCATGTTGCCAGACCTTCAGTGATCCACTTCTCTCAAGGTCTGGGTTTCTCTGTCTCTAGAGTCTCAAGCCTGTGGTTCCCTGCGGTTCTCTGGTCTGGTCTTGGAATTGGTTGTGCCAGTGCTTATGGAGTATGAGATGACCGTGCACTCTGGCTTGTCCCCTCAGTGATAAGAATGATGACTCTACTGATGTCTCAAGGAGAAATGCTTTTGACTGAAGGATTGAGAAAATCCAAAATGTCTTTAGATGTTAGCACATTATCGATGGTTCATTTGTACTATCTCAGGAGTCCGACTAAAAAGAATTTATTAGGTGATGTTGTGTAATACACTGGGATTCCACATTTAAGAGGTGTGGGCAATACATTTATTTCTCTCTATGTGTCTGTCTTCTATGTCTCTATATATCTATCATCAATCTATTCACTCATCTATCATAATCTTGCACTTATTTGTATTATTGTTGTATTACTGTCTGTCTCCCCTACCACATGGTAAACTTCAGGAACCATATCTGTCTCATTCACTCTAACTCAACACTGTCGGGAGCATAATGTTCAGCACAGCACATGCTTATAAAATTTTGTCAAATGAATGAGTGATCTATGGCACCCCATTCCCTATCTTTGTTCACTCTTCATTTCTGATGTCTCCTTGTCTGACCTTCTCCTTGTCTGATCTACCTGTACTGCAATGGCTTTTACATGTTTCATTTTTTATTGGGACATAATTCACATACCATAACATTCACCCATTTAAAATGACAATTCAATGGCTTTCTGTTTATTTACACAGTTGTGCCACCATCTCCACCACCTAATTCTGAAACATTTCCATCACCCCTAAAAGAAACGTTGTAACCATTGGCAGTCACTAACCATTCCTCCTCTCCCCCACCTCTGGTTATCGCTAATCTACTTCCCGTCTCTGTGGATTTGCCTGTTTTGGACATTTCAAACCAGTGGAATCATACAGGATATGGTCTTTTGTGTCTGGCTTCTGTTACTTGGGGTGTTTTCAACGTTCAACTGTGTTGTAGCATGTATCTGTACTCCATTCCCTTTTATCACTGAATAATGATCCATTGTATGAATGTACATATTTCATTCATCTATTCATCAATGGATCGACATCTGGGTTGTTTCTCTTTCTTGGCTCTTGTGTACAATGCACCTATGAACATCCCTCCGCCAGTTTCTGTGGGGACATATGTTTTCAATTCTCTTGAGTATATCCTAAGAGTGGAATTGCTGGGTCATTGTTTCACTTGCTTTTATAGCTGTCACTCTGGTTCTTTATTTGTGTTCACTCTTACTTCTTTCTGTTTTCCCTTGATGAGAACATTTTGTTTTCATTTTGCTGTGGAGAGGAGAATCTCAGTCATCACCTGATTGTGCCTTGCTGTGTGTGTGCGTAGCCGAATTGAGAACATGAACTCACTTAATTATGGAAGTTCTCTTCCACGGGCAGCCACCTATTTCAGTCGGGGCTATACCTGGGTATTGGGAACAACATAGACAAAGGTAGCCATTTCACTCTCTGCCACTTACTCTTACCTCATTTGTTTCCAGAAGGTCCCCAAAGAAGCATCTTGAAGATGGTTCAGAGCACCAAGGCTCCTTGATGGCACATTAAGTTAAAAGCCCATGGACCAGCCTGATTCCACAAGATAAGGCTAGAGATGTTTGCTTTTGCATTGCGAAGAGCTGATCTGGAATCTTGGAACTTCTTGCTCATTAGACCAAGAATGGAGGAAATAAGGGGGGAGTTTGAATGAGTGCACGGACCATCAGAATACATCTTGGCTGTCAGCAAATCCAATGCTGTGCTAGGGAATGATAATGCTTGATGCCCAGCTAAAAGGTTCCAATCAATGACAGGAAACACGTCTATGCAATGGAAAACCTTTCACTGTGTCTGACAGAATCAGGAGTGCAAAGTCATAAAGAAAAGAACAAACATTTGCTTGCCAATTCCCTGAAAGATCCCTTTTAAGCCTTGAGATTTCTAGAGCCAGGGGAGGGGGTAACTCAGATGTCATCAGATAGATTATTAATGTTTCAAGGATTGCAGAATCAGAAAAGTTAAATATGGAGAGCAGCTATTAAGCTTTTCTAATGCCTCAGCTGCCAATAATCTGCTTCTTCCTCCTTCCTCTCCATACATTCAGGTAGGTTGTCGGGTCTGGCTTAAGAGGATACCTACAACTGAGCTTTTTCCTTTGCTCTCAGTATCTCTCATGAGATTTGACAGGAAGTCGGCCAGAGGGTTTTCCTCAATCAGGAAATGAGAGGCGGAAGTGAGAATGTTCTGGTGCAAAGCTCAACAGCAAGGCAGTACCTATTGGGAGAGGAGCAGCTAGAATCTGCTGCTTTGAGAAATCATTAAGGTCAGGCAGAGAACCAGGGTCTTTAATGTATTAGAAGCTGGTCCTAGCATTGGTCATAACTGGAGTGGGTGCCTACCCACAGGGCTTGATTTGAGATATGCCAGGAGGCCTTTCCTTCCTTTCTAGCTTGTGCATAACTATCTGAAACCTACCAGTAGCAATTCTTTCATTTGGGTGAAGATAGGAGTCCCTATTAAAAGGAAAATCCTCCTGAAAAGAAGACCCCCATTGACCCTGATACTCCTTTACCTTGATAGATATTCAAGCAATAGCTTCTTTCTAAATAGCAGCTCTCGAGGACAAACTCGGATGGGACTAGGGTGAGAGCTGGGTAGTACCGTGGAGAGGAAAAGCCAGCTTTGCAGCAGAGGCACATTCTGTGGGAAGCTTGTGTCTCTGGGCAGCAGAAGGTCCTTATGGGGCAGGAAAATTCAACAGTGTCAAGGGCAAGTCTGGTTCACCTTTGGCATCATATTGACTCTAGCCAGTTCTCAGCAACCCCCAAGATCACAGCCACTGCTGCCAGCTGGTACAAGATGTACCCTGAGGCATGTACCAGGGCTCACCCTCCACGGGTCCTTCTCTCCTGACCCCCTGGCCCTCGGCCTAGCGCAGAGCAGTGCAGAGATACTGAAACAACTCTGCACCTCATTTCACTCAGAAGCCTGAGCTAATGTCCAATCGACTTCACACGTCTGACGGTCAGGCAGGACTCTGGGTCTGCAGACTGTCAGAGGCCGCAGGCAGGGTCTTTGTCCCAGTGTGTGACAGGCAGGATGATGGCTGCGGGAAGCTGTCTATGGCATCCTCATCCCTGGAACCCGTGGATAGGCATTTTACACAGCAAAAGGACTCTGCAGATGTAATCAAGTTAAGGATCCTGAGACAGGAGGATTATCTTGGATGGTCTGGGTAGGCCAGTGTCATAAGGGTCTTGAAGAGGAGAGATTTTTTCCCAGCTGTGGTCAGAAAGAGACATGATATGGAAAAATGACTCAGAGAAATGGGAGGCTGATGGCTTTGAAGATGAAGGAAGGGGGCCACGAGCCAAGGAACGTAGCAAAAGGAGCAAAAGGATTCTCCCCTGGAACATTCTAGAAAGGTATGCAGCCCTACCGACACCTTGATTTTAGCCTACTGGAGATTCATGTTGAATTTCCGACCCACTGAACTATGAGATGATATCTCGGAGTTATTTCCAGTCACTAAGTGGGTGGTAGTTTGTAACAGCAGCAATGGAGAACAAAATAGCATTCCAAAGCTCTGGATGAGTTCATCCCTCCTGTTCTCTCCGTCACTTCCAGAATAAAAACCCTCTTGCCATCTCCTCCCTTTTAGCCATTCATTTAGCCCACTTGGATCTCTACTTCCTCACCCAACCCACCCACCCAAACGTTTCTACTCTGTGCCTTGAAACTCTTTTCCATGAATAATAATAGATACCATGGATCAAATACTTATTTTAACATTATTTTACTTATCTTCTGTAGATTATGAAGCACTTGGATCTTACATATATGGAAACTAAGACTGAGGGAGGTAAAGCAGCTTGCCTGAGGCCACTCAGCAGGGGGTGCTGGAAGAGGGGTTCACATCCACATCCAAGGCCGATGTTCTTGGCCTCTACTCCAATGCTTCCCCAAGGGTCTATCATGGAATGATCGTGAAGGGTATATGAATACGCATTGGGAGGAAAGTGGCTTCCACAGCCTGCTGTCCAATGCTGGCTCTCCATTTCCTCCCTGCTGTCAGCTCAGGCCCAAGTCACCTTTCAGGTCCCTATTTTCAGAGTCTTCTCCACCCTGAAACTACTGTGCTCTTGGGGCTTTTATGTCTGTGCAGAGGATTCATCTGATGCCCTTGATTCACAGTCTTCTCCTCTGGCTCCTTCATCTACCACCCACATCCCTAACCTACCCAAGCCAGATCCATTTCTAATATGCCAGCTCCGCTCTCTCACTCCAAACTGTGAAACACAGAGACTCCAAGGGGGTAGGCGGGCACGGCTGTGAAAACCTCCCCAGGGGAGTCTGATGGCGGAGGTGGTTGAGAACCATCGCTCAAGAGTAACCTGGACTCTTGGGGGATCCCCTGAACCTCCCTAAGCCCCGTCTTCTACTGCTTTCTTCCTCTCATATTTTTGCACTGTGGTACCTTGCAAATGCCCTCAAATCTGGGTAAGTCTAACCCTGTCTTCACCCTTGTTTTCATTAGGAGTCTTGGCATAGCAAGGAACAGAAACCATCTTTAGCCAAGCTAAGAAGATTTTAGAAGAAATTTTTTATAAAAGGCTGCAGGGATGCCTAGAAACAGCGGCTGGAGTACTGAAGAAAGTCAAGGTCAAGGCGGGGGTAAGTGGCAGGAACCACCTCCTTGCTAAGGAACTCGTGTCCCCACCTGAGTGGAAGGGATGAGGTAGAGGCAGTTCTCAGGAAACTGTAGGATGGGAGTGAGCACAGCCCAGACAACAGCAGGGTTGCTGACTATCCTGGAGGAAACGTTCCCGAATATGACCCGTGGTACCACGCAGATTTTGTGTCCGTGATAGAGTTCCACGACTCTCTTCTTCACGTGCAGTCAGTTAATTTCTTGGTCATCAAAGCTAATTCCAAGCCTTCCTGTAATCTTTTCTCCTGTCTTACTTTATGGAAAAAGTAGAAACCACTGGACACAAACTCCTCCCAGTTTTTACTGGGTGAGAAAGCAACGCACACCCACACCTTCAGTCTCACGAGCTTTCTCCTGTCCCTTCCTGCTCCCGCAACCAGTCCTCTGTCATGTGTCTTTATCTGCTTGTCCGGCAGCTTCTTCCTCCCCCACCTGGAATTAGAGCCACCCTCTGTCACAGCCTTTCCTGGAAATCTCCCTGGGACCCCAGCTTTCTCATGCTCATCTCACGGACTTCTGCCTTCAGATTTTAATTTCCCATTTCATCCTCCATACACTCAGTCTGGCTTCTGCCTGGCCCACCCCTCCCCACACCAGTGCCCAGCAGCCCCTCCAGCAAAGGTCGCCGATGACCTCCTCATGGCCAGACTCAATGGGTGACGTCCAGCCTTTTTCTTAATGTGCCTTGTTGTTGCCTTTCACACGATCTTCCAAATATGTCTCAAATCATTGCTTTTCTCTCTGGCCAGGCCCTCTTCAATCTTCCCTGAACTCTTGTAATAGCGACCTTAATGTTTTGCCCAACTCTTTCCCACTACAACTAAAGCTATTTTTCTAGAGCAAAATCTGATCAAGCCAGCGTCCCATTAAAAACCCTTCCATTGCTCTGCGTAGCCCACCATATGGGTTCAAAATCCTTCCCAGGGCACGTGAGGCTTTCCATGCCATGGGCCCCACCAACCTATCTGTCACTTGGCCGCTGTGTCTGCACACACCTGGCTGCTGGCAGCTCCCTAAACGAGCCATACTCTGCCCAGGCTCCTCCCTCTGCCCCTGTGCCCTGGCACGATTCTCTATTTTTAATTCTCAGTTCAAAGACCCCCCTCTTTAGTGAAGTCTTTCCTGACTGCCCCAGGCAGAGTTCATTGTTCTCCTCTTCGAGATTCCCATGCCCCTGTCTGTTCCTCCATTGTAGGGCTTCTCGCATTGCATATTTATGATTTCTTGACACGTCAGCTTTTCCCACAAGATCACAAGTTCCTCAAGGGCAAAGGAGGGAGTTTAATCATTCTCAGTCAATAACTAGGCAATAAATGAATAAATAAATGGGAAGAGGGGTATCCATGGAGACTGGGTTGGAAAGCCGAGGCAACAGGAGTTGACCTGGGAGACTGGGCTGCGGATCTGTAGACAGTCGCTACCTCTTGCACTCGATATTCTCTATTTATATTCAACTTGTTGGCTTCTCTTGCGCGGTCCCTGATCCAGGTCCACAGTGCCTCCCTCAAATCGGCATCTGCTTCATTTGGTAGCTCATACCCACATATGACTTGACTCCTTCTTGCCCTCCACCTCTTTACCTTTCTCCTGAAAATCCAATTTCAGAAAGCAAGTCGAGGATTTCCGCCACTGAAAGATGTTCATTGATTTATTCTGCCTTCCTTATTTATTAATGGAACCACTTTCTCCTTGATATTTCTTTTCCCCCCTCAGATGTATTCGTAAAAGCTCTGCTCCTTCCTTTTAACCCCTATGCATTCGCTCACCCCAGGCTTCTCTGGGTTTCCTTCTCTTACCTTTTCGCATCCATCCGCTCTGACTCTAGCTGAGGAAGATCTGTGTCTTGTTCTGGAAATCCCTGTGTCCAGCAAGATTCTCCAGGGATCTTAAGTCTTCCCACTGCTCCCTGAAGAAGTCACACTGCGGACTGTCTCATGGTTTCTCTTTCTTAAGTTTTGGCTCTGGAGGAGTAGAGCGGGGAAGAGCGTGATCTTGGAGCCAGACTGCTGGGGTTCAAATCTCAACTCTACCAGTTACTACGTGTAGGATCTTGCTCAAATTTCTTAAATTATCTTATTTTAAAGATTTTATTGATGGATTGATCGACTGATTTAGAGAGAGTGTGAGAGCAGGGGGAGGGGCAGAAGGCAAGAGAGAATCTCAAGCGGACTCCACACTGAGTGCGGAGCTGGATGCCAGCCTCCATCGCACGACCCTGAGGTCATGACCTGATCCGAAACCAAGAGTCAGACACTCAACCCACTGAACCACCCACGTGCCCCTCAAATTCCTTAAATTCTTTGCACCTTAATTTTCTCTTCTGCAAAAATGGGCTCAATAAGAATACCTACTTCCCGAGGTGGTTGTGACGATTAAGTTCATTGAGGGCTGTAACATATCTAGAAGAGTGCCGGGTACAGAGCGTGCCCCCCACCCCGGGGTGGGGGGCTTTAACGCTCCACTGTTCCACCCCCACCTCCTCGCTCCCTTTCCCGTTGCCGCGCGGAGTGTGTTCTCTGGTTGGTTAACGTGAAGCGTTCCGGTCGACTCCTCTGAGCAGGACATTTTCCTAGGCACTCTGGATAAGGAGCAGGAAAGCCAGAACCTCATTACGGACCTTGGGGATTATAACCATAGAGAACCGGAAGTGACCTTTCATTAAGTGTGACGGGCACTTCATATCGTTCCTGATGTACAAACTGTACAACAGTTTGTTGATGTACAACAAACAACGCACCCCTTGTTTGGGGGGGGGCATCATGATCTCTGGATTGTATAGAGGCAGGAGTTGACCTACAGCGAGGTGAAGGTTCTTGGTCAATGTCACACAGCAGTCGGGGGCAGGAGCAGGGTGGGAAACCAGACTGGGCTGCCCCTAGAGCCCCCACGCTGCACCACATGACTGCACTCTGTTCCAAAGGAAACTGTCATTTTTTTATTCTGGGAGGAGAGGTAAGGGGATTGCAAGAAGGAGGAACCAGGGCCAGGCACGTGCTTGTTCCAGTGAAAGTGTGAGGAGGGAGGCCCTGGAGGTAAGTGTGTAAGTGCCCCAGTGTTTGTTTTGTTTTGCTCAGGACAGGCGGTGCGGCGGGGCACGCTGAGCACGGGGCTGTGATGTTGACTAGCGTCCTGGTGAATGCTAGTGGCATGAAATCATGAATGGAGAGCATGGCCAGGGCAGGGCTGTGACAGTTCCCTGGGATCTCGCTTGGGCTGGTTGTGGGAGGGGAAAGCTGGCAGGAGGTCCCAGGCCCAGTGGTCCTCTGGGTTAGAGCCTGTGCAGGGCACCACGGTGGTGGGGACACCATCAGGGAACAGAGTTGGATGGGACACAAGGTCCAGGGAACCAGTTGGGGGCTGCCTACTGTGACTGGTTGCTTTGGGAATGTTTTGGCTCATTAGGAAAATCTCAGTGAGGCCATATCTTCCCCTTCCTTCCTCGGTGATGGTTGGCCTGGGGTAGCTTTATTTATTCCTGTGTGTGCCCCACGAGGTCTGGAGGGAACGCTGAAGGGCGGGTGGCTGACCTGGGCCAAGCCACATGCGAGAGCACATCTGACCTGTCCAGGATTCAGGGTGACCCGTTGGAGGTGGCCAGGCAATGCAGGGGAGGCCTTGTGGTTAACAAGGGATCCCTTCTGGAATCCACACTCCTTGCTATGACCTGAAGACCAGTCTGGACTCTGACTGGAAACACATACCTCCCCATAAGCCTCCTTTCTGTTCCTCAAGTGAAGCAGCTCATTTTGGCCTCAGGCCTTTACACTTGCAGCTCCGTCTGCTTAAAATTGTTTTCTCTGGCTCCTAGAAGGGCTGGCTCCTTTGTCTAAATCAGTCTGTGGCCCCATAACTCCGCCTCTGGTGGGCTCCCCTCACTGGCCCATCAGATACAATGACCCGCCCAGTATCATTGTTATCATAAGGCTCCATTTCATTTTCACTCATTGCTATTCAAAGAATCTGATTGGTTTGTTCCTTTGCTTAATGGGTCTTCCCTAGGAGTCTGAGTTCTAGGGGAACAGAAGCCTCATCTGATTTGTCCATTGTTAGGGCCCCACTTCTTAGGGAAGTGTGTAGCACAAGGTAGATGCTCAATAAACATCTTTGGAACAAATGAATGAATCTGAGCATCACTTTTAATGTACGAAACTTGGCTTTGCATGAACGCTCAGTCTCTATTACCAGTAAATTTCACTGATTTCTTCAACATACTAGTGCACAGTTTTGTAACTACGAAACCATGGAATTTACTTGAATGCAATGCCAGGAATAGTGTTGGATTTTTGTAAGATCACAAAAGGGAGAATAAACCCAGTGATCTTAAAATACCACAATATGATTTACTGTAAAATGAAAAAAAGCGGGTCACCAAGCAGCATTTTTATAATATTATGTTTTCTTATTTCTCCATTTAATAAAGAGAACAGCCATCGTAATGCTCGTTTGGGGTTCAGCACTTAAAAAGTTCAAAACAGAACCAGTGAGGAAATTCAATCCTGCCTATTCATTTGGAAATGTTCCTCTGGAGAATTTCCTGTTCGTGTTTTTACTGGTTAGAACACACTTTAGCTCTTTCCTGAAGCAGCTTTCCTTTCTCTCTTTTTCCTGATTTTAAGGAAACACAATCAGCCCAGACAGTGTTTCTCTGATGTCTTGGTGGTGTGGTGTCACCAGGAAGGCCTGTTCATAGCTGGTTTTAACCTTCAAACTGCCTCACAGTCCTTCTCTCCCTTATCTTTCCTGCTCTGACTTGCCATTCTTTTCCTAGTCCCCTTTTTTCTCTTGCTTCCAGAACATCTTTATTTCAAGGTCCTGCCTACACTTGAAATTTAGCATGCCAAAGCAGTCCAATATCTAAAGTCCAGAACCAAGAGGTCCTCTCCAATTTCCAAAGGGCCTTCAGAATTTCCACTTGCTGTGTTAACCCCTGAGAAGGGATTACTTTGTACTTCTTTTCCTACAGGAGCATCTTATAAACAGTGTCCACAGTCTCTAGTCTTCTGTGGCAGTCTTTTTTTTTTTAAGTAAACCTGTGTTTTTTTTTTTTTATTAACATAAAATGTATTATTTGCTTCAGGGGTACAGGTCTTACACACTTCACAGCACTCACCATAGCATATACCCTTCCCAGTGTCCATCCCCCAGGCACCCTACCCTCCCAAACTCCATCCCTTCCAGCAACCCCTCAGTTTGTTTCCTGAAACTAAGAGTCTCTTATGGTTTGTCTTCTCCTCTGGTTTCATCTTATTTCATTTTTTCCTCCCTTGCCCATGATCCTCTGTCTTGTTTCTCAAATTCCTCATATCAGGGAGATCATGAGGACCACCTGGTTTTGCTTGGGTCTTGGGCAAGAGGGCAGTGTTTCTAGTGGGGCTACTGATATTCCTGCTATCTCATTCAGTGCCCCTTGGTATCTGCCTCTCTTGTTCACAGAGTGCAGTCAGCCTCTGCATTTGTGTTGGTGGATGAAAATGCGTCTTTTCTCCCATGCCCTTCTGCCCCGACACTGCTCTCCTCAGTAGGAGGGTCTGGTCTTGGCCTCCCAAAGTAGCAGTTCTGCTGTGAATGGAGATGCCAGCCCTAAGATTTCTCAGGAGGCCCCTCCCTGTCTCAGGTGCATGTGTCAGTGACCCCTAGGACAGTGGTTGCCCCTCCCCCAGCACTCACTTTTCCAGGAGCACTCGAAGCCAGATACACACTTGAAACTTATTACTCCCGAAACACTTTGCTTTTAAAACAACTCTTTTAAACAGAACAAGGCTTGCAAAAATTCCTTTAAGATGTGCCACTCTTTAAGAACAATTTCTAGGACAGGATTAGGCAGTTTCTTTCGTTCAAAAATATGTGTTGAAAATCTAGAACATACAGGCACTGAGCTATACCCTTGGCAGTCCAGATGACATGAAGCCCACAACTGTGAGGAAGGCAGGGACTGATGAAACAATCCCCCGAGGATGTATGCTTACCACGGTGGTAAGTGCTAAGAAAGGAAAGAACAGGGTGCTAGGAGAGAAACAACTCTCATGAGTGACCCTGTTTACAGCGTAGAGCCAAGAACTCACCGAGGAAGTGATTTTAACCTGCAACTTGGAAACTGAGTTTCTAGGGGCTAGAGAAGCAAAAGACTGAGATTATGGGGATAAGGCACAAGGTTAGAAAACTACATGCAGAGGATGTGAAGAGGAAGGAGTTTGCTTCTGTGCTGGAATTTAACGAATGCCAGGGCTGGTGGAGAGAAAGTCAGTGCAAATGGGGGATATGAGGTGAGGTGGGAGAGCTTTGTAGGCTGTGTTCAAACTGCACATTTTGGTGTAAAAACAAATGAAATCTATAGATGGAATTTAAGCGAGTAAGTTAACATTGGCAATCTGGAGACTGGATTGGAAGTACAGTGTGGCATTAGGGAGACCAGTTAGAATTTTATTGCAGGGGAGGTGGTAGTGGTGGGGAAATGTGGATTGATTCAAGAGATACTTTGGAGATAACCACGAGGGGCTTCAGTGTCAGATTAAGTGTGTGGCATGTGGTGGGGGAGTGTGTCCAAATAAGCCTTGAATTTCTGTCTTGAGTGCTTGGTTGTGTAGGGATGTTAGTTAAGATCTGGAGAGGAACAGATTTGGGGGCTGGAGGTCAAGACCTGAATTTGGGACAGGTTGGTTTGAGATATCCTAGATATCCAAAGGAGATGTCATGTTGATGGATTGCTATATAGAAATGAGGAGGAAATAAATATTTGGGGATGTTGGCATAATGATGGTAGTTAAAATGACAGGAGTGGATGAGATTGTCTGGTAAGAGAGGAGAGAAAAGAAGGCTCTGAGCACTCAGTTCGCCCTTGTCTGCTTACACTAAATAACTAATCAATTATGTCAATAAATCAACAATTTCTTGTTGAGTTGAAGTGTCTGTTTAACTGGATTGGTCCTTTATGTGCAAACCTTAGGAACCATGATATGGACATGGTCGAATAAATTACCATTTCTTATTCTTTCTTGGGAATCATCTCCCATAGCAACATAGAGAAAGAAAATTAATTCAGCAATTTCTTGCCCTCCTCCTCCCCCACCTTTTGGGTGAAAATGAAAGATAGAAACAGTCTCCGGACTCCAAAATATGTGAAAGCATTTGAAAGGAGCTCATATGTAGCAGAAGCCATGGTTCAGAAAGTGAAGAGAAGAAACACAGCAACTAGAGAGAGAGTGATATCACACTTCAGAAATCTCCAGAAAGAAAATATTTCTCCATGGCAAGAGATTCCTTCCGAGAACATACATCTGTTTTTTTCTCCCTAGACGTGGTTTGGTTCAGAGAAGCAGAGGAAGTGGGACCATACGAAGACTCACACAGACACACCATACTGGCAGGAAACCTCCGTCTCTGTGGCAGTAGAGGAGAGAAATTTCTGGGTTATAAAACCTGTCAACTGGAAGACTACCCTGACTTTTCTCTTATCTCCAGGAAACTCCTGGATAGAGTTGATCCGGGGTAATCTAACTCATTCAATAATGAGCAATAAAAACAAATTAGCACAACGTTGACATAAAGATACTGAAAGAAAACAGAAGAAATGAGTAGCAATAGAAAAAGGACCTACCCAAAATATGTTACTGTAGAGTACATAAAAGTTATGACCAAAACATACAAAATGATTTTTAAATTTTTTTTATTTTTAAAAAATTTTTTCATTTTTTAAAAGATTTTTATTTATTTATTTATATATTTGACAGCCAGAGATCACAAGTAGGCAGAGAGGCAGGCAGAGAGAGGAAGGGAAGCAGGCTCCCTGTTGAGCAGAGAGCCCGATGCGGGGCTTGATCCCAGGACCTTGGGATCATGAGCTGAGCCAAAGGCGGAGGCTTTAGCCCACTGAGCCAACCCACCCCAAATGGCACCCCAAAATGATTTTTCTAAAAGGAAATAATTGCCTTTTAAAAAAAAATTATTTATTTATTTGACAGAGAGAGAGCGAGAGCACAAGCAGGCAGAGTAGCAGGCAGAGGGAGAGAGAGAAGCAGGCTCCCTGCTGAGTAAGGAGTCCAACATGAGGCTTGATCCCAGGACCCTGGGATCATGACCTGATCTGAAGGCAGTTGGTTAACCAACTGAGCCACCCAGGCATCTCAATAATTACCTTTATAAAGGAAGCCCCCCCCCCATCACTAAAATGTAGGAAATCAGGGGAGATAGGGCAAGGAGATGAAGTATGGCTTAGCAGGAAAGAAGTGGAAGAAAAAAGCCAGCATCAACTAAATGAAAGCCAAGTTGAAAGAAGCATAATAATGGACACCAGTGAACACAAAGTAAGGAATCTAAAAAGTAGAAGGGAGAGAAGATAACAAAATAAATGGAAACAGAATGGAAGTTTAAAAGGAATAAAGAGAAAAAAAGATATATGGAAGACAAAAGGCAATCCAAAATTCACAAAATTAGAGTCTCCAAAGACAAAAACCCAAATAACCAAACTCTGAAAAACTGAAAACATAACATAAAATTATATGACAGAACTGAGATTGCTACATCAATCAATATAAATGAGCTTAACTCTCCCACTAAAGGAAAATATTTCCAGCTTTACTTAAAAAGAGAAACCTCACTCTGGACAAGAGCCAACCCTAAAATAAAGTGACTCAGAAAGGTTGCAAATAAACTAATGGGCAAATGAAAACAGTAAGAAAGCAAGCACGAAGACGTGAACATCAGCCAAGGTAGAATGCAAGCCAAAAGGCATTAACTGAGTCAAAGAAGGGATTTATTTATAATACTAAATTATGCAATAATGCACAATGAAGATATCACAGTCATGATAGCTGTACACCAATCCCCATAGTGTTGCTATTCATAAAGCAGAAATAACAGAAAATAAAGGAGAAAAAGAAGGAAATGCAGTAAAATAGGCAACATGAAGGGTTTCTCCATTGGACAAAGGGGCAGCCAAATAGGAGACAGTGCTGAAACACAAAATTAAAAACAAAAAACTTCCATTAGAAATTTTAAAGCTTGCTCTTTGACAGCTCTTGGGTCTATAAGGAAATGAAAATTCCAGCAAGAAAACACTGATAATTGGGGCACCTGGGTGGCTCAGTTTGTTTAGCAGCTGCCTTCGGCTCAGGTCATGATCTCAGAGTCCTAGGATTGAGCCCAGCGTTGGGCTCCCTGCTCAGTGGAGAGTCTGCTCCTCCCTCTCTCTCTGCCCCTCCCCGCACTTGTACTTTCTCTCTTGCTCTCAAATAAATAAAATCTCTTTTTTAAAAAAGAAAACATTGATAATTAAAGCATTCCATTTCAGAGTCTAATGGATACAGCAAAGCAGTGTTCAGAAGAAACTATATATATATTATATATATATATATATATATAATATATATATATATATATAATCAGTCAAAAAGCCAAAGAATAAAATTGAGCCAGTTAGGGAGTGGTATCTGGTGGCCCCGTGAATACACACTCAGTCTTCTTACCAACCAGAATGAAATCCAGTCCACTCGGAGTGTGGAAGTGAGAGCCAATTTTGCTGTCCCAGAGACATTGTCTCAGTGCACAGGTATCCATTTTTCATTTGGAAATATTTGATAGTCTGTCATCCCTTCTTTTTGGAGACATGGACTTAGGATAATATGAGGAGCTAGCTTAGCACTTCTGTCTTCCTTTGTCCCCTGATGAACAGAGATGGAGAGGCAGAGGGATGCTTGCATCAGGAAGGAGATGGAACACAGAAAAAAAGATAATTGGAGGAAAGTTTATTTATACAGATGTGGATAAAGGGCAGTGATTTTCAACCTTGGCTGACATTAGAATCGCCTGGAGAGCTTAAGAAGTATCAGTGTCCCTGGCCTTTCCTTTTGTAGTGCCATATAACAATCTGTGTTTATTTTATCAATGTCTGTCTTCCTCAAGACTTTAAGTTTCATAAGAAGAGAAACCTCTTCCCTTTGGATCCCCAGTGTCTAGTTCAGTGCCTGCTCAGTCATTCCAGAAATTTTGCTTTAATTGCTCTTAGGTAAAGCCCATTCATTTGGAAGAGTGCTCAAGGAGTCCTAGGAGCAGCACGGTTGGGGACTGCGGGTGTCACAGGTCTCTGAGGGAGACTACAGGAACCAGGGCTCCCCGGAAACCAGCTGTTGCTTGTCCTAAAGCTCAGAGGGATTAGCAGAAGCCATGGCTCTTCGATCCTGGACATGTAGACCAGTTCACCCTGAGAAGAGCAGTAACGTTTGATCAAGACACAGAACCAACCCGAGGCAAAGTTGCAGTACTGGAGAATGACGGGCTTCCATCACAGATCACAACATACTTGATTTGCCAACAGTTCAAGGGCCGTGACTGTAGATACACATGCATTTGCCCCCATCAGTTATATACAACATGCACCTATAGGTACAAAGCAATGCCAGCGTTCACTGCCTTGGTCACCTTACAAACACAGCTAAGAAGGACTGAGGCAGTGGTTCTCAGCTGAAGAGTGAGTAGGTCTGGGGCGGGGCCCAAGTTTCCACATCTCTAGTAGGTTTTCAGCGGAGGTAGAAGCTGCTGGTCTGGAGGCCACACGGCTGAAGTGAAGAGACAAATCTTTTCCGGTTTTGGTCTTTGGTCATTCATTCTGTTTGTGTCAACTCTGCTCATTCACACTCTGGCGAGCTACATTACCTTCGTGTGCAAAGTGCAGAA
The DNA here is from genome assembly GCF_922984935.1 of Meles meles. Taxonomy (NCBI): domain Eukaryota; kingdom Metazoa; phylum Chordata; class Mammalia; order Carnivora; family Mustelidae; genus Meles; species Meles meles. The sequence continues at coordinate 49,392,309 of NC_060077.1, forward strand.
CAGCTTCCGTGCCCTTCACAGCCATGACTCTGAGTCAGTCTTTATCATGGGAACTTCTTTTACTCTACATAGTTCTATTCCTATCAGTTTCTTGAAGGTCCATTTGTTGCCAGAAGGTAAAGAAGCGTGACCGTCCCATCCATCACCAAACATTGCCACATGCAACCGTTGGCCATCCGCAGCCTCAATTTTCTCCCCGTACAGCGGCTCTTGGTGGAGCCACGTGTGACATTAGCCTCTGACTGGCCCAGAAGCAGGCTCTGGCTCTACTATTTCCTGCCTATGTAGCATTGGAGAAACGATCTGGACGATTTTCTCATTGGAAAAACGGAGGTTAATACCTTTCAAGAGTTGTCATGAGATCACGAAAGGATAAGATGTACAAGAGAAAAAAAGGTCAGGTTCAATAACAGTAACTGGTGACAGATCATCCAAGATTTTGGCAAGCGAGCCAACAAACGGGAAATTTCAGGATGAATGTTACCTGAAAAAAATGTACTTTTCTGGGGCGCCTGGGTGGCTCAGTGGGTTAAAGCCTCTGCCTTCAGCTCAGGTCATGATCCCAGGGTCCTGGGATCGAGCCCCGCATTGGGCTTTCTGCTCTGCAGGGAGCCTCCTTCCTCCTCTCTCCCTCTGCCTGCCTCTCTGCCTACTTGTGATCTCTGTCTGTCAAATAAATAAATAAAATCTTAAAAAAATTTTTACTTTCCTTCTTACAATTAATTTACTTTTGGACAATGGTTCTCAAACTATGTGGACTTAATGGCTAAGGCCTCACAATCTAAAGTTGGCATTAGAATCCGGGCTCTGGCGTGACTAGCTACACAACCCTGGGGTGTAAGTTACCCTTGGTTTTAGCATCTGTGAAATAAGAATGGGACCACAACCTTCCTCAGAAGGTTATATGAGGATTAATTAACACAACGCATACGTAGGGCTCAGGCCACCCTTGGACATTTCCTAGGCATGTTATAAATGTTAACTATTATTAGGTTTTGGAGAACAATGGAGTCTGATGAACTTGATCTAGATTTTACACTTCAAAAATAATAAAGACAAGTAATAAATAAAAGATTCATAAATAGAAGGTTGTTTTCCTTCATTACATTTTTAATCTTCAGCGATGGCTACAGTTTGTCTTCAGATGCGCTCAGAGGGAAAAGCAGTGCTGATTCTGATGGTTTATTTCCTCAGACTCCCGCACTTGCACAGTGTTTTCTGGGTGAGGTGTGTGGGGAGTTTGACTTTGTTGAGAGAGGCATTGTGCTAAGTATTTCATAAACGCCGTGTTGGGTATATATCACACTTACCCCACGAGGCCAGTATTTCAGGTCGATATTCAAGCTCTACAAGTCTGTGCCTCTATCACCTGTCTTCCAATAAATTGTTCCAATTAATATGATAGAATAAAAAGCTTGAATATTTTGTTGCGTTCACATTTTGTTTTTCTCTCAAATGGGTGAACACACTGAGAATCCTTGTTTGATTACTTCCATGTCATCCTGTTAACAAACCCATCACGGCAATTGAGCCTGAAATTTTGCTATTATATTTTTTTACTTAGCAATGGGACACACACACACATACACACACACACACACACACACACACACACAGAGGAATGTAAATCTCCTAAATCTATTCATAGTGAATGACCAGAAATTTTAGAGGGCTTGAATGAAGGTACTGTTTCCTCTCACCATCCTACTTGCCTTTAGCACAGTTCAGTTGGGTCTGCTACTTGCTTAGCGCAATTCCCGATAAATTCTTGTTGAACCAAAGTACATCCTCTTGAATTCTCTGACCCGTTTAGTAGCCTAACAGTTTGATCCCTCCAGGTTTCTCCTCCTTAGGGTTCTTCTAAAAAAATAGCTCAGGGTCACTGACCCATGTCTCCGCCTTCCCACCATTTCCTCTTCCAGCTCACTGAGCTCACTTATTTTTTCCTAGAAAGCCAGTGGGTCTCCCAGACAATGCATGGTAGGCACAGCCGTTAGGACTGAAGGAAGTATCCAGCCTCCTTTGTTTATAAGCTGCCTGAGCCTAACAGGTAGGTCATGGCTTTAAAAATATTTTCTCCATTCCGAAGAGTGGGTGGAATCAATCCAGTTTCTGGCAGAGGCCTCCAGGGGTCATGATGACGCCACCTGTGGCTCCGAAGCCGAGTTTGTCTGCCGAAGAGGGGCCACCGGTCCTGCTTCCCCGAATCCGACCAGGGGTTGTCTGGTGATAGGTCTGAGTGCTCACGCCATGTGGATGAGAGCTACCCCCGTATTTGCCACCGGTGAGCCATTTGTAATTAACGTGTGCTTTGTGGTTTTAATCTTTCTTTAATCTATAAAGCTATAAAAATTTACGGCGCAATTTTAGAATCCAGAAAAAAGCTCGGTCCTTAAAGTTAACCTATTTCATCAGATCAAAACTGCAAGGAGGGGGTCGGCAGAGAACCTTCGTGCGCCGTCCCCATTATCTTTTCTCAGTGGTCCTGTTTTCTCCCTCACCCAGAAGTCACCGGAAGCAGGAAAGCCACCCCTGTGTATGTGTCACACAAGCACGCACAGCGCCCAGAAAGAAGCAGCCGATGCGGTACACGGTATATAAAAGGAAGGGAGGGAAAGAACATCTTAGGTAAATACCAGACTACTTATTTTATGATTTTTAAATGTCATTTTTGCTCCAATATTGACTTTTTTATGGAGGATGAATTATAGATCCTGCCACACTGGGGGATCCAGGCTTTCCTTTCTTCGGCGCAGCTGGTCAAGTTCAGAACTGAAGTCATGGTAATTAGTTACGAGTTTCTTAGCGCGGAAGACTAGACCGCTGAGAAAACTCTGCAAGGTGACCCCTCCGGGGAAGACAATACACCCGGGAGAGAGCCAGAATGGGCAACAAAGAAGCAGAAAACAACTTCCCAATCTTGTTGCTACACACAGATGTTGCCGCGGGCACTGGCTTGCAAGAAGGAAATACAATACAATCCTTCATTTGTCTGACCGGGCTTCTCTCTCCAAGAACTGGTTTCCAGGCAAAGGATTTCAGGGTTACGCAGACTGGTAAAAGGCGGTGGAGTTGGAAGCACTCCGTCCTGGGTGACCCGAGGGCTCTGAAATGATGCTGTGAGAAGTGAAAGGGGTTGAGCTGAGGTCACGGGGAGACCCAGAGCCAGAAACAAGGTCACCCGGGAAGGAGGGGGGCGGGCAGCCAGACTTCCAAGAAGAAGTTTCGAGAAACAAGCTGGAGGGAACGGGTGTGAACGGAGGTTTCTGGAGGGAGGTCACGGGAGGCTAACGGTGGGAAGGAAAGAGAAAACTGAGTTCGTGCTACTGCTGCCCTCCTCACAGAGCAATTTTGATTGTTTGCTTCGTGTCTACACAGACCCAGACATACAGGCTTAAAGACATGTAGACTGAATTAGGAAAATTCCATTCACAGAAACAAAAAGAACTTAATCCAAAGCAATGAGGATAGGACCTGTTGGGAGGAAACCCCTTTGTTTTGTTTGGGAAAGGTGGTTTTGTTTTGTTTTGTTTTAAACCATGTTGTGTGACTTAACTGGCCTGTTTTCCCACGTGCTTGAGGAGGCTTGTAGTTTCAAGGTGCCTTTTGCCAAAAACCACATTATTCTAACAAAGAAGTGAAAGGCAAACGCTGCCACAAACTTACACTTCAATCTTGAAGTTGTTGCTCTCCGTCTTCCTTCATCCAAGGGCTTCTGTAACGGTGTCATTTTGTGTGCAAGCCCGGGGACTGACAATCGCTTGCATTTAGCGCAAACCTATTGTCAGCCTGGCACACGTTCCAGCGATAATAGAGGCGCACACTTACATGGTGCCTCTCGCCATCGGGAACGTTTTGAACGGTGTGCACCTGTCATATCCCTGGATCCCACAACAACCCTGTAATACCTTCTCTTTACCCATGAGGAAACCAGGGCCCCGGGAAGTTATACGAGTTGTCCCAAAGCTATGTAGCTAGTGAGCGACAGAAGCAGCCTTGGAGTCAGACTGTCTGATCTCAGAGTCTGAGCTCTGAATGGCGGTGCTAATTTCATTTCATGCTAATAAAGCTCTTTGAAGTAGGCAGCTACCGTTGTCATCATTTCCAACTTACACACAAGGAGATTGAAAAGGGGGGATGAAATAACTTAAGTGAGATTGTCTGGTAAGTGGGAGAGCTAGGGTTCAAATGCAGGTTGGTTTAAAATCCCGCCTTGACCAAAGGAAGAGCTGTGGGTGGAAACTTGAGATCTGGGCTTTTCTCTCTTTTGTTTTCATGTTTTTTATTGAAGTATAATTAACATAGAGTGTTGTATTTGTTTCAGGTGTACAATATGATGATTTGACAATTTTGTATACTTCTCAGGGCTCATTGAGATGAGTATACTCTTTTTAAAAAAATTTATGTATATATGTTACATATATATTTTATATATATATATATGCATAGCACTATTCTTCATACAACTATGGATGGACACTTAGGTTGTCCTATATATATATAGGACATTATATATATATAGGACTTAAATAGCATTTAAGCTTAGTAAATAATGAGAATAATTTATAAATGCTATTACAAAAACTCAAACTTCAGGTTAAAAAACAAAGAAGCACCCCCCACCCCAAGAAAAACTCTCCTAAGAGAAAAACTTATTAAAAGAAAAATTGTGTAAAGTATTTATTACTGTTTATATAACACTTTTTTTATGGACATCTGGATTTCACCCCTACTTTTCTTATGTTTTAAATAATGAGATGTATTCAATTTGTGGATAACAATGTCTATTTTAAAAGGATTTTTTAAAGATTTGTTAATTTATTTTAGAGAAAGAGAGCAGGGGGGAGTAGCAGGGGGGAGTAGCTATATATATATATATATATTATATATATAGAAAATATATTATATATATCATAGCACTCTTCTTTATCTATTCATCTATGGATGGGCACTTGGGTTGCTTCCATATCTTGGCTATTGTAAATAATGCTGCAACAAACAAGAGATGCATATATCTTTTGAACTAGTTTTTTCATATTCTTTGCATAAATACTCAGTAGTGAAATTACTGGATCATATGGCAGTTCTATTTTTAATTTTTTGAGGAACCTCCATACTGTTTTCCACAGTGGCTGCTCCAGTTTGCATTCCCACCAACAGTGTACAAGAGTTTTGGGTTTTTTCCCCCCACATCCTCACCAACATTTATTTCTTGTGTTTTTATTTTAGCCATTTTGTCAGGTGTAAAGTGATTTCTCATTGGAGTCAATATCCAAAAAGTATATAAAGAACTGATCTGATACAAATCAACACCAAAACCAAATAATCTAATTACAAATGGCGGAGGACTTGAATAGACATTTTCCCAAAGAAGACTTACAGATGGCCAATGGACACGTGAAAAGATGCTCATCATAACTCATCATCAGGGAGATGCAAATTAGATCTGTTCCTGACAAATATTAATGTACACATGAATCACCTGGGGATCTGGTAAAATATAGGTTCTGATTCCACAGACCAGGTGGGGCCCAAGATCTTGTATTTTCAACAAGCTCCCAGACAATGTTGCTGGACCATAGACCACACTGGGCAGTAAAGCTTTAAGGGTTGGGGCCCGTGAAACCCGAGATGTTTCTCCGCTGCTCCCCACCACTCACAAGGGTATGTCAAGAGGATGTCTCTGGAGGTAACCAACTTAGCTTGAGATTCTGCCATTTAGAGTAAACTTGCTATTTTCTTTCCTAAAGCAACACAGTGATCCATTGAGATTCAAGGAGTTTCTTGATTCCTTGACTCTTTTTAATTGACTGAAATCCATGTAGTTATCAAATGTCATCTTTTAATTTCTTTTACATACGTTACTTCTTGTTTTACATTTATGTCCTTTTGTTCTGCTCTACCTAATAAACTCAAAGCGATCATCAAACAAAAATGTATATGACATATGGAGTTTAATACTTCATTCAGATCCCTGCCAGGCACCTACTTTCAAAACTAAATATGGAATCCTATTTTAGTCCCTTTCTCTTCATTCAGAAGATCCTCCGTTTAATTCATTACCTTGAATTTCCTGCATTATTCTTACTCTCCAGCTTAGGTCTGCCTTTCTTTTCTTTTTTTCTTTAAACACCACTAGATTCTGAACTTCCAATCTATATGTCAACAGTGGCTTACCCAACCCTCTAGAAGGCTATAGTACAATATCCTGGAATTTATGATTTATGCCAAGTTCCCTCGTCAGCCTCACTTCCACTGCCAACTGAGCTGAAAATTGAAATGCTGGCTCAGTCTGTAGAGTCAGACTCTCTTCTGTTGTGTTAACTAATTCATTACTAACCTTAGCTTGAGTGTTTTGCTTACCCAAGAGCACCTCATACTGAAGAATTAAAATTTCACGTGCAATCTCTTTATTCCTTTCCCTCATTGATCAAACTTATTCAGGGCAACAATTACCTCCCTCTGGATACTAATTTTCTCCCCCATTTCATGGCATCCTTGAACAAAGCTCACAGGCACACTGCAATCCTTCATTAACTGAAAACATGCAAAGTGCACAAGTCTTTCCAATGGAAAATTCGATGCAAAAGCCAAATGAGGTAAATTGTATTACTTGACCCGCCCTGGGACAGTTTAAACAGTGTTACATATTAATACACTGCCAAGTCTCATGATGTTGGGAAGATTCTCATCAGAGCCCGAAGTAGTCAGTGAAGGAGGGAGACCGCCCCTGCCACAAACAGATGCAGTCCTACTGATCGTCGCTGATGGGCCTCTGATGAGGAATATTCAGAAACATTGTCCAAGTGGGCAGAAAATGACAGAACTGGTTAACCCCAGGTCACTGTGACTAGACATCTTCTCAACTTAGTATCCAATTAATGCATTCACGATCTTTGTTCATAGCCACACATTTCATTTTATAATTTAGTATGTACTTATACATATGTTCGGTATATTCATTTTTTAACTTAGTATATGTAGAGTTGTTTGTATCTGAATTATCACTCCTTCTATTTTCCATGTCTTACTACATTCTGTCACCTAGGAATACATTCTTGCTACAATGTATTTTTATTCCTCTGGCCTTAACCTATTTGAATTACAGTTATTCTAGGGAGTTTCTTTTGGCTGTGTGGACAGGAAGGGGGCAGAGGTATTTTAAGACGATCTCAGTCAAAAGCCACAGGGTTTTCATCTAACCAAGATGACTAAGAATAATTTTGAGTATTCCTGTCCACTGACTCCTGAGTTCCATAGTTGTCACGTCGTCAGTGCCTGACTCAGCTTTTCCTGGACTTTGGATTCCAGACTGCCCTTGGAAAAGTGAAAAATTCCCATAAATTGGTAACTCCCAAAACTAATTGCTCGACTCACGGTCCAAGTGGCTGACTTTTCTGCAGTGTAGGGCAAATGTGATCACGTAGCCCTCTCAACAGTGTTCATGCCCCTGGACTCTATCTTCATGCCATTGAGCTCTATCCAGTCTCGGTGATCCCACTGGGTGCAACAACCTGAATATTTTGATACTAATATGTAATTATAATATTGATATTAATAATAATGATGATTATAGAAAGCCCCTCTAACTTCAAGATTGGATGGACTTCTACAATATTCATTCACCTTCATTCAGGATGCTTATTACATAGTCTTGCTGTGTTGAGATGAGTCTTAGTTGGGTGCTTCTGGCCTGCAGGAGTAGTCTGAGTGACCACCAGCCTTGGCCTTCAACTCTCTGAGTGATGGATTCACATCACTGTTCAGCACTTTCTGCATATTCAAGCCTTGGAAAGGATTCCCAATGTCAGGACCTACACATACATTAAATGGCTTCATGGGGCCAGGGAAGAGTGGTCAAGGTTAATGTTCTCTGGTCTTGACCTCTTTTCATGTGCCTCTTCTCCATTGTGCTGCATGAATCATGTCCGCAGGAACATGTCATGACCAGAATACAAAATATGGGTCCTATAGCAGGTGACTGGCAACCTCATTCGGCAAGTCATCCACACGAACCTAGGCCAGGCATCGTGGCTGTTGCTTCTGAATCAAGAAAGTCCTTCTGCAGAGGTCTCACAGGGGTTGTGAGCTCTGCCCTGCAGAGCCCGGTGTCCCCTGTGATCAGAACCTGCTACTACCTTCATGTCTCCGAGTTTGGCAGTGACAGAGTACTGTATCTTTGTCATCACATACTGGCTGAATTTTTTTTTTTTTTTTTTTTTTTCCTGCAGAGGGTCTTTCATGAGCTGGAGCGGCTTGCTGGATGGTTTCTTTGCCGACATGGGTGACGATGGTTAAACCCACACATGAGCACCCGGGTTACACTTCCCACTGGGGAGACATATATGCAAACACATTAATGTATATACTTAATTGGGTTATAATCTATTGACCATAGATACTAAGGCACTGAGCAAGCAATTAACAAAACAGCTTTGACTAAATATAGTTAGCACTAAATATAGTTGGTTAATTGGTATTTAATATGCTTATTAAATGTCAATTAAGTATCTTTAGCAATGAATTGGTACCTAATTAACTTACTATAGCTATCCTGTTACTTGACATTTGAACAGCTAAATATTCTCTACAAGTTTAATGTTTTAATAAGAAACAAATTATCCATGTATTGCTCATGAATTTTTCAGTTAGTTTAATGGGATTTAAATGTATCTCTCAACTTGGATACATGTTTTTCTTATAATCAACTGGTATTTTATATTTCAGATCACTTTCAAACTTAGAGGGCTGAACACATGAGAAGAAAGAGCTTTAGAAGTCAGAAATCTGATGATTTAATCTCGGTTCCACCAGCAACACCCTCTGTTATCTTAGCTATGATATTTCAGTGTTCTGGAGGTTTCATTCTCTCATATGCAACATAGCATTAAGAAGAAAAAGTGGCAATTACTGCAAAAATAAAGTTACCTAAAATGTATGAAGGTACTTAAATAAGCAAGACATTCGCTTAAAAATGATGAAAAATTCTTAGAAAGGTTGTATGTGATCATTGTATTGAACAAATCTTCATGTTCATGTTTAAATCCTTAAGATAATTTATCGTTGGCCTAGAAATCCAATGGCACCATTTTCTGACTTGCCCCTAGAATAGATTCGAAACTTGGTTTTCTTGAATCTCCAGCTGCGGAGATACCCAGGCTACCCTTCAAAACACACATGCCTTCCTGTTCTGGCCATTTACCCCTTTATCTGCTTCTGCCCATTTACTTTATGGGCTTGAGCTTGTAGCAAACTATTGGTGTTTTATGCAAAAATTGTTGGGTTTTGATAATGGCTCTATCTCAGTGTGCGTGTTTTAAATATCTTATTTACTTACCCAATTTATGGTCTTAACTGAGCTCTGTGTTAATTCTACCACGTAGAATTTTAAGGCTAGTTGCATTTTAAGGCTAGTTGATGATTGATCATCTTAGCAGCCTTCTTATATCTGACGGCAGCACAGAGCAATGAAAGCATTGTGTCTCCATTTATGTTCACTTGTTTTACATCTCCTGCACTTCATAAACAAGGCTTCTTTTATGAAACGCTTGCAATAATTTCAGTGCCGATTACCCTATCTTGGTTTGCTACACCAGAACCTTCACACCCATCAAACATTTGCTTCGCTCATGCTATAAATGACAAATTAAGTAGAAAAGAGGTGCCTGGTGTGTCTACTTTAGAATTTGTTATTGAGTCTTTTCTGAATGACTTCATGGCTTGCATTTTTTCCTACTTTTTAAAGTTTTCAAGGTTTCAAACTATGCCCATTATTACTGACTAATTTATAGAAGTTGTGGTCTGCCTTGTCTTCTTGGCTTAACCCAGTTTTGTTTCCAGGGGCAATATACACTGTGGAAGTTAATTGTTCCCTAACCACTTCTTCCATATGGCAGAGTGAGTCTCTCTGTAATAGCTTTGGAATGATTTATCCAACGTTTTGTCATGATGCCTTGGATTTTGCTCGAGAAGTCCTGTGGATCTTTGTTGGGCCATAGCATGCCACCAAGTGAGTATATGGAAACTGCTACCTTAAACCCACCGATTGCCTTAATTTTATCGTCTGCATGGAGATTAGTTTATAATATTTTCTCCACCAGTGAACTAAATGTATTATCTTTATTACCATTGTTGATGCTATTGTTAGACAGGTGCAAAAATCTTCCTATCTCTGCTATTTCTGAATCTTCCCCTCTGGACCTGCAGTTAGTGATTAGCACTACATTAGTCATTCATTGACATAGATGGAGTTCCTGATTCATGCTGGAGAGAATTGCAGACTTTCAGTTGGAAGTCAAACTTCAGATTGAAGCTAGAAGAGACAGAGGATTGTGTGCGACCTCAAAAGGCTGAGACAGTATAGTACGTCTAAAGCCAGACTCAGGTCAGAAAGTTATAGGCTCTTATCTCCACTCCACTAGTGTTGGGAAGTGACTCTGCTTCAATTTCTGCATCCGTAAATAGAAGAGAGAGAATAATACCTACCCCGTAGGGCTGGTGAGGATCATACGGGATATGGTATGTTTCAAGTGCCTAGTAGGATGCCTTGCAAATGATAAGTTCGCCCCAAATCAGCTGTAATTGAAATAGAATGCTTTCTAAAATACCTCAACATCAAGTATGATTTAAGCAAGTGGGTGAACAAGGAAACACTTTTTAAAGTATGCTATGGGGGTGCCTGGGTGGCTCAGTGGGTTAAGCTTCTGCCTTCAGCTCAGGTCATGATCTCAGGGTCCTGAGATCAAGCAGCGCATCGGGCTCTCTGCTTAGCATAGAGTCTGCTTCCCTCTCTCTCTCTGCCTGCCTCTCTGCCTTCTTGTGATCTCTCTCTGTGTCAAGTAAATAAATACAATCTTAAAAAAAAAAAAAGTATGCTATGATTTTGTTAACACCCAAATGAAAAAAAGGTAATGAATGACAGCAAGTCTGTGGGCTGGGTGCATGTGCCGTCCCTGAACACATTAGCCATCAGAGTACTGGGCTTTTTTATTGGTACTTCCTTAGTCAACTGAAGAAAAGCAAAGAGGGAAAAAGCATATTTTTCTCCCCATCCCTGTTTAATGAGCTGTTTTGCCTCAGTGTTTGAGACACAGTGAAGAAGTTTTGGTATTTGTAGAACATATCATGTTTTGAAATAGTTGGTGTATGTATTTTAACTTGTCTATCAGGCCATTAGAACAAAGACATTCCAGTTTCCATGTCAGGATGATCACTGGATCATGTAGGTGTCAAAGTACAAGATGTGCATTAAACCACCTTCTGCCTCGGTAAAATGAGATTCTGCATGGGAGATGTATACACACTAGTCCTGTGTAAGTCAAACAAACGAACGTGATCTGCACTTGGGCAATAGAGCAGGAGAAGCACTGATGAATCGAACACTTGTGTTCAAAGGAGCTGGTTCCCCAGAGCTGACTACCAAGACTCAGCCTTTGCATGTGCACTTAAACTAGCATGTACCACTGTGTTCCCTGGGGCTTTGCATTAAGGAGACAACTCCCTTGTGAAACAGGCCATCAAGCAGAATCTATGTCACTGCATCACTCTGAGTTTGTAACAGAAACACACGCACACCCTCACGCACACACACACACACCATCCTGGGGGTAACGGTAACCTCGAGGCGATTAATGACTGAATAATTGAGCATCTACTATGGCCAGTCAGGCCTTGTGCCAGGCTCTGGGGAGCCAAAGATGAAGAAGACATGGAGCTTGTGATTTAGCAGTCAAGACAGAGTGTACACATATTCCCCTGCAGTGTGATGCACACAGTACCAACCAAAGGGCTTGGGGAGCACAAAAGATGTAGCAGGTAATTCTACTACGCCCTTGGGGACAGAGGAAGAAGGGAACATGCTGGTGAACAAAGTCTATTATCCAGTTTCTAAAACACGATGCTATTTATGTTTCACAATTTATGGAATTCCAGCACCAACACATGCAGAATTGAAACCCTGGGTTTATTCTGCTAGATGTGCAGGCGTACTTGCTCTTATCGCCACCAATGATAACTGTAAAATTACAGTGAGGATTGAAATTGGATGAAAATGAATCGAAAAATGATTTGATGAAACTCTACTTTCTTCAAAGTGGTTGGCTGTTACATCTAAGTGAGCGGTTATTTTGATGTTAAGCAACGGGATTTGCAACTAAGAAAATTACCTGGTATCACATGCTTGTTATAATATTAACTAATTTCTCACAACTGCCCTGAATATTTCATTAGCATTGACGTGTATTGACAAAGTGCGGCCTTAAATCTTCTCCCTCTCAAAAATGATCACAATTATTAGTATTAGTATTTAAAGAGTACAGTCACATAGATTATCTAATTCAATCCTCCTGTCACCCTGGGGTTTATCAAGTACATAAGTTATTATGATATCATACCTATTTGTCACCTGCTTCCCAATGTTTCCATCACATCCATTCACCACACCACTTTCAAGGTACGCTTTCCAAAAGACAGAACTGTTTATGCCGTCTCTTGTTTGAAAACCTCCTGTGATCCCAAATGTCTAATGGAGTAAAACCTAGACAGTTTGTCTAGATATTCAAGACCATTTATGAGTTGACCCCAACCTAGCTTTCCTGTCTCACATTCTTCCAATCTTGGAGATGCTCGCCAATTATACCTAACTACTTACTGTTCTTTGAGCCTGTCTTGCCCTTCTGGGCACCATGCTTTTGGACATGCTTCTTTATTCCAAAGCCCTCTTGTCTCATTTTCTGCCATGTGAACTTGTACTTTAAGACTCAGTTTAGTTGTTGCCTCTGTGAAGTTTTTCCTGACCTTACTCTTAAAAGTTAATGTGATGCGACCTTAACACATGTATGTATTTCTATGGAAGCCCATGTACACATGTCTATTGATGTGGATATCCCATTGAGTTGCAATTACTCATTTAGGAGTATCTCTCTGTCCTTAATTAGAATCATCATATAAGTGTCTCCAGAACAGAACAATGTCATTCATCTTTATATACCTTGTACCTATTGGAGGATTTCTTCAATAAATATATAGTATATAATCAGGTATCATTATCCTCATTTCACAAAAGAGGGATCTAGTGCTCAAAGAGGTTTGCTATCTTGCCTGAGGTCATAATCAAGCATGAGCAGAAGAACTAATGGTAGAGTCTTGGCCATACTTTATAGTGTCAACGACTCACCATAATGTCTACAGATTTCAGGTTTCCTAAGAGTCATCATTTTTTTTTTCCCCATTTAGCACATGATTATAGGTATTGTATTAGTTTACTTGGGCTGCCATAACAAAGTACCACGGATGGGGTGGCTTAAAAAACAGAAATTTATTTCATCACAGTTCTTGAGAGTAAGAGTCCAAGATCAAACTATTGGCAGGAAGGTTTCTTCTGAGACTTTCCTGCTTTGCTCATAGCCATCTTCTTCCACTGTCTTCACATAGTTTTCTCTCTGTGTGTCTGTGTTTTAATTTCCCCTTCTTATAAAGACACCATTCAGATTGGATTAAGGTCCACCGTAATGACCTCATTTCAACTTAATTATCTCTCTAGAGGCTCCACCTCCCATAATAGACACATTCTAAGGTATTGGGGGTTATTATTTCAAGATATAAATTGGTGGGGGATCCAATTCAGCCCCTAAGGGGTATGTAATACTCAAGCTACCTTGGTGAGTGCCAAGCTGGACAAGCTGTGACACTGACCCCCCTGATGTTCCCAAAGTTTGTAACCCATCATACACTACCTTTTTCACCGACTCATTCATTCATGGTGGGTGAGGAGACAAAAGTGGAACTAAACACATGGTCTCCTAGGACAATTAATTAGCCAGGGGAGATTATTTATTCATCTCATTTCCTCCTGTTCACTGGCAATACCTACAATGACTTTGGGGTCTTTTGCTTCAGTGAAGTCAAAAAAGGTGTCCTATTCTTTTTTTTTAAATTTTATTTATTTGTCAGAGAGAAAGGGAGAGAGTGAGTACAAGCAGGCAGAGTGGCAGGAAGAGACAGAGAGAGAAGCAGGCTCCCTGCTGAGCAAGGAGCCCAATGCAGGACTCAATCCCAGGACCCTGGGATCATGATCTGAGCTGAAGGCAGCAGCTCAACCAACTGGGCCACCCAGGCATCCCCAGGTGTCCTGTTCTAAATGTTGGCATTCTTATATTAAAACGTCTTGTCTAGCCATGACAGACTGTGGACTCTGAGAAACAAACTGAGGGTTTTGGAGGGAAGAGGGTGGGGGGTTGTTGAGCCTGATGATGGGTTTTATGGAAGGTACGTATTGCATGGAGCACTGGGTGTGGTGCATAAACAATGAATCCTGGAACACTGAAAAGAAAAGAAAATAATAAAATAAAATAAAATAAAATGTCTTGTCTAACATTTGGATGACATCATAGAACAATGCCACAGACATGCTGACCACCTCAGTACTTATGACTTTCCTTATCATTTGTGCTCTGGCAGCAAATGGTTAATATCATGAAACCAGTGCTGTAAGGAAACCTGCCAAAATTTACAGGGCAAACCAGGAGTGCAGCATGAATTCAAAATCCCTTCCCCTGAGTGCCTAAGTCCTTTCTTAAGGCTGTGAATCATGGGATAAAGGATTTTAGGTAAAAGCTGGAAAGTCTTCTCTTTATACAGTCAGAAGCCAAGATTTCTCATGCTTTTCTGAAGGAAATATATCCTGTGAATGATGACAATCTCGGTCACAGCCTTAAAGCCTGTAGAAAAGAGCGATGGTGAGACAGACACCTTCCTCCTGTCTTCTCTCTGAGTCCCTCGAGTGTCCCCACTACTCTTAAATCATCATGCCCTTTCTTCTCTGCGGTCACAGTGAGCCCGGAAGGACCAAACATCTAAAGCATCTTCTCCCAGCGGCTTCTTCTAACTCAATAGGAGAGTTTAAAACTCCTGACAAAGTCTCCTGTCTTTTTCTCCCTTCATGTCCCCTTCAGCATCTTCCTTTTCTATTTTCCCTCTGTGTTGCGAAATATTACAAATTCAGAAATACAGCATTGTATGAATCCTGGGGAACTCAAAGACCAAAGAAACAAGGAGCAAACACATAACACACCATCTGAAACAATGGAGAACCAGACAAGGCGTTAAGGTCTGACCTTATCTACTTGGGTTCAGAGTGCAAAGATCAGGCAAGGCGAAATTTTACCAGGGGAATCCAGGCATAAATAAATAAGGCCTGCAGTGTTCCGGTAACATCTAGCCATACTCCCTGCATCCTGGCTTGAACCTTGGCCCTTGATCCTTGACAACTGCATCTACCGCTTTCTTTTCCTTGGACTTTTTTTCATGTGTTCATTACATTTCAACTTACATCAAATCATTCTGTTTCTTGAATGTCTCTTCTTTATAAAATATTGTATTTCTTTTTTTTTTTAAGATTTTATTTATTTATTTGACAGAGAGAGATCACAAGAGATAGAGAGGCAGGCAGAGAGAGGGAAGCAGGCTCCCTGCTGAGCAGAGAGCCCGATGTGGGACTCGATCCCAGGACCCTGAGATCATGACCTGAGCCAAAGGCAGCAGCTTAACCCACTGAGCCACCCAGGTGCCCCTAAAATATTGTATTTCTAAGTAGACTTTGGCCCTTTGAGTTGTTTGAAGAATTCCTTGATTTTTCCATTCCTTTTCTCTACTTCCTGTATTAGTGAGAGTCCACTTATCCTTTTGGTGTAAGGGGGGCCGTGACCCAGGAATTGGGGACTGGTGATTGGACCTTCTGGTATCAAGAGAAGGCTGAGAAGAGGGGTGGTGGAGATAAAAATAGAATTTATAAGCCTGTTGGGGGGCTACTTTGGGAGAGGATAGGGAGGCTTGGGGAGGGGGAGAAGGGCAATAGGAGAAGCAAAAGAGAGATCTCTGTGAAGCCCTCCTGCCTAGAGAATGTCCCCATGGGGATTTCTGGAAAATCTGAGGCTCAGAGTTCCTTTATGGTACAAGGGGATATGTTGGCATGACCAGGGGGATATCACTCCCACATTTTTATATTCCCTCCTCCTCCTTCCTCTGGTTCCCCTCTCCTCTGTGGTGTTGTATCTCTGGAAACTTTGACTCATAAGCTTCTGGTGGCTTCTTTGTGGTTCTCATTCCTGCTGTGCTACAAACCACATGTTTGATCTTGGACAAGTCACTTTTATCCCCCATGGTTCCAGTTTCCTCATTTGTAAAACTGAGATGACCATACCTACTTTGCATGTTTGTGGTGAGAATTCAATAGAACACCAGAAGGAAAGAATCTAACAGCTAGTCGTGTATACAGTGGGCACTCAGTGGGTGTTTGTTATTGAGAACAGAGATGGTTTTTCTCTCAATCCTATAAGTACAGCATGTAGAGCAATCCCCTGTACACAGTAGGTGCTCAACAAACGGAAAATAGGGACACCTGGGTGGCTCAGTAGGTTAAAGCCTCTACCTTCGGCTCGGGTCATGATCTCAGGGTCCTGGGATAGAGTCCCGCATCAGGCTCTCTGCTCAGCAGGGAGCTTGCTTCCCCCTCTCTCTGCCTGCCTCTCTGCCTACTTGTGATCTCTATCTGTCAAATAAGTAAATAAAATCTTTATAAAAACAAGCAAACAAACAAAAACCAAACGGAAAATAAAAGAAGTTATAAAGTTGTGCCTTTGAGGAACTGACGAGCTCCACACATGGGGTGTTCTCTGCTCGCTGACTCCCTGCTGGTCCCTGCCAGACGTCACATACCTACACCCTTCCCTCTGGCCACTTGAGAACAGCTGTTTATTTGAACTCGGCTGTGGTTTCATTCCTCTATGATGCTCCTCTGCCTACAACATCCTTTTTCTTCTTTACGCAGTTAATTCGTCCCCTTTTCAAATTCAGCTCAAAGGTCCCTTCTGCTGGGAAGCTTTCCCTGTCCCCTGTGCTGTCACACCACAAATGACGCCTTGTCATTCCAGTCCAGGGAATGGTCTTTCTGCCTGTTAGCCTAAGAACACACACCCCTTGTGCACTATGGTGTCCCCAGGACCTGAGCGAGGGACCAAAGCCCAGAAGGCACCCAATAAAGGGTTTGGAGACCCAAAGACAGGGCTGAATGAATAAATACAACAATGTGGCTTGAGTCACAAGCTGAGTCATGTATCAGTCGATTGGGCCATGACCACAGCCTGCTGACCCCAGGGCCTGAAATCTGTGGCCACAGGAAAATGAGAGAAGGATTCTGGAAAGGAAATTCGCCTCTTCTCACAAAGAGGTAATGTGACAGAGTTGCTCAGAAAACAGAAATGTTCCACGTCTTGCCCATGGAAGAAACTCTTGGAAAGATATTCTCAGTTCCACCCAGTACTACCTCCCTTAGCATTATTTGTGGGGATCATGGATGTGGCACGGGTAGAGTCAGACAGATGGGTCCCTAAGGGAGGTGCCAGCCTGACTTGGGGTCTACAAGTCCCTGGTTATTGAGAACCACCCGGGGCATACCTTGCTTTCAGAATCACTACAAATAGAATGTGACTATTGTGATAGTCAATGCATAATCAATTAGTTTAGTCATCTTCCCTGGTAGAAAACCTGCCGAAACAATGATGAATCACGCAGACTCCACCAGGCCCAGAAGATTCTAGAAGGGAGGAAAGGAGCTTTGCAGTTTAAACACACACACAAGAAAGAAAGAAAGAAAGAAAGAAAGAAAGAAAGAAAGAAAGAAAGAGGGGGAAAAAACAACTTAGAAACCATATCCCCTAGTGTGGCTGTCTCTGGAAAATGAATTCCACAGGCACTGACTCCAAGATGTTTTATCGAATGTGCTTTAGACTTGCAGGTGATGCATTGTCCCTCAGAGTCATTAAAAGGAACCCAGATAGCTGTAACGCAGCTTAGCTTCCAAGAAGTGCACACTGTCCACACTTGTACTTGCACACAATATATGGTTATTGTTAGATGTGCACATCCCCACATGCTGCCTGGATGGGGGTCTCTTTGTCCTTTATTCAGATGTGGGCTCAGGATGCTTTCAGCACAGCAAGATGAAGCCATGCCTCCCCACTCAGAGCAGCCCCCCAGCCCAAGCGCGAGACAGAAGCGAAAAGTTCCTTTGTTCCTAATGCAATGCTCCTCCTTTGTCACACAGGCCCCCAAAGCGCAGAGACATGCAGACCATTTTAAAATAATTTTGATAATTTCTGGAAAACGCCATCTCTACTAATTTTGGAGTAAGCAATGCCATTAGGAAAGCTTCGTAATCCATTGTTGTGGACACCATACACTGAAGGCATTTAGGAAAAAAATTATCCGTGTGGGTTGGCGTTTCATTGAAAACAGAATGGTCATTATCCAGAGTCCAGATGACGCCTCCCTTTGTGACACTGCGTTGGGGGTCCAACAAAAACCGTGCCCTTTCTACAAAAGACACTGGCGGAGAAATGCTCCAGGGAAGGCGGCCCTGGGACCGCCTGGGCTCCAGGGAAGCAGCTTCGGGCCGTCCGTGCTCAGGATGCTGAGCCTCAGAGCAGGCTTTAGCTTCATTTTTTGGCAGCGAGGGCGGTGAACATTGAAAATCGCAGGTTTGCCTGAACGGAAGCCAACAGGGTGGCAAAGCATTGATCCCATCGAAGCCCTGGCCCCCGGGGAGGGCCTGATTACATCTTAATGTTTTTCTAATGGGACTTAGCATCACAGCCGCAGACATTTCTTTACAGAGAAACTGTGCAAGGCGTTGCGCGACCCGGGCAGGGAGGGCGATTTGCGTGCCCCGGAACCTCAGCTTCTCCTGGAGCATCTGAAGGGGAGTCGAAGATGCGGAGATACTTTTGAGTAGAACTCTTTCATTGTGCGCACTCAGCTTCTTCTCCAGATGCTGCCTCTGTCTGCGGTGATGGGGGTTTGGGCCCCTGCGTGTTGCCGCGATGCCATAAGTGGTCTCTTCCCCTCCTCTTAGGAACAATCGCAAAGTCAATAATCTTCACCTTCTACTCCAAAGACTTTTGTTTTCTCATTCATGACAGACCAATTAAATCGCTTGAACTTAATACATCTTTACATAAAAGCACATTTTAAGGATTTATTTTAAGCATGAGATTATCATCATTATTATTTCCTTCCACCACCCTTTTCTGGGGATGCTTCCACCACCTCTATGGGAGGGACCAGCAGATGTCACTATAGTTCTGTTCATTCATCTTTTTTCTTGACGGGATTCTAGTTCTATCCTTTTGGGCTCAGCAGATCGCGTTTCTTATTTAATCAAAGCATAATGCATCATAACATTTGTAATTCATGTTGTTGTTATTCTTTCATTGTGTGCGGAATTGGATACATATCTTCGTGAACAGAGACACAAGCTAAAAAGTAGCTCAGACACCCCCCAGTGAGGTGTGGAAGTCAAAGGCTCTGCCGGAGAGCCACGGTAAGACACGGGGACAAAAGAGCAGTGCGGGGCATCTGCACACGGACTCTTCCTTCTGACGGACAATCTTAGGGTTAAAGACAGACGCGTTTCCTCCATTCCTATGTAGGGCTCTCAGGGAGTGTCAGCCGGGGGACAGTGCTAGGTGTGAGGGCAGATCCCGTCAGGATGGCAAGAGACTAGTCAGTAGGGAGGAGGACAGGAGGTAGGCCGTGGTGAATCTTGAGGGATAAAGTCCCTGGGGTACAATGTTCTCTGCATTAAAAGAATCACGGCACTCTTGGATGAAAAGAGAGACCCAATGTGTTAACTTCAGCATTTTGGTTCAGCAGAACGTATAACATAGTTTCTGGGAAATTTCATGTTTTAGGGTAAGAGGTTGCTCATGAAATGAAGAGAGTTGGACAGTTTGCCTGCCCGTGCCCTCCACACTGAAAGGAAGTCAAGGTCATATTGAAAAACCAAAAAGGGCTTCTTTTGAGAGATAATCACATCAATTGGTTGAACGATAGAACATTTTGTGGTACTTGTTTGTGGTAACTTAGGCAAAGAACATGGATGAACAGTTATATGTCATTTAGTCAAAGGTCACCCAGGAGTAGGTAAGTGAAGCCCCACAGCTTGTAAACAAAGCCATGCCAATGGAATGACCTGTTTGGTTTTTTTTTGTTTTTTTTTTTTTTAATTTTATTTATTTATTTGACAGACAGAGATCACAAGTAGGGAGAGAGGCAGGCAGAGAGAGAGAGAGGGAGAGAGGAGGAAGCAGGCCCCCGCCAAGCAGAAAGCCTGATGCGGGGCTCGATCCCAGGACCCTGGGATCATGACCTGAGCGAAAGGCAGAGGCTTTAACCCACTGAGCCACCCAGGCACCCCTGGAATGACCTGTTTTTAACAGAAGTTATTATATCCTCTCTATGGCTGAAATCAGTCAGCAACCCATGAACAGAAGATAGAATTTTATGAACTAGTGTCCTTTTTAGATGGACGCATTTGATGGAAAGGCCATGTCTGGGAGGAAGTCTGCGTGCTCAGCCCTCCTACCAATCAGCACTCCCCACACATACACCCAGCCGCTGAGTTAAAAAGTTGGATTATTCAATAACACAGCCAGTCTTAGTTTTCCTCTACAATTTGCTATTTTGACTTTTTATCCACGAGTTCAAGCCAAAGTCACCGTCAGAAAATCAGACTCCCAATTAAGTGTTTTTATTTCCCTCTCTTTCCTTTTCCTCTTTCTTTGTGGTAGCTAGTCTTCTAAATGGTTCCCAGTGATCTGTCACATTCATTTCTTTGTGTAATCCCCTCTTACACTGTGTCAGGCTCGGTCCGTATGGCCAATGGAATGTGGTGGAAATGAAGGTGTGTAATTTCTGAAAATAGATGATAAAAGACATTGTGGCTTCCACCTTTCTTCCCTGTGTCTTGCTTGGTCTGGGGGAAGTCAACCACCATGTTGTAAGGACACCCGAGCGACCGTTGAGAGACCCGTAGAGAGTGAACTGAGGTCTCCTGCCAGCAGCCATCACCAACCTGCCAGCTGTGGGAGTGAGCCACCTGGGAAGCAGCTCCTCCAGGCCTAGTCAAGACTTCAGAAGACCACATTTCTGGCCAACACCCTGAACGCGGCTTCATGGGAGACCCTGAGCTAAACCTTCCATCTAGCTGAGTTTCTCCCAAGTTTCTGTGAAAGATTATACATATTTTTGTCGTTATTGTTGGACTATGATGAGACAAGCCAGGTGCGTAGGGTACAAAATTTAAGGAGATGCACTCACTCTGGGGGCCGTGCAAGTACATCATCGCTAGCATCCTGGACCCATTGTTTTAAGTCATTCAGTCTTGGAGAGATTTGGTACTAAGCTACAGAGAAGCGCTACATTCTTCTCCTTCTTCTCCTTTTCCTCCTTCTTGTCCTTCTCTCTTTTTCTTTCTCCTTTGTGGAATTGCATTCAAAGACGTTCATTCTGGCCTCCTAGACATTTGTCCCTGATTCCTCTTTAGGCTTCCTGTTACCAGAAACTGTGCTGTAACTAACCTCTGAGAGATACTTCTGAGTCCAGTAGTGTAGTCCTTTATGCCATTCAATTAATTTAGAAAACAAAAGAGCCACAACCATCATGCATACACTGTTTCTAGTATTGATACATGATAATGGCACCTTTATCAGATGCTATCATATCAAGATGATAGTAAAGCCTCTCTCTTACCACAGGTTGTAATAACGGAGGAACATTTTTCATGAAACAATGGGTTTGTGGTTTAGAGCACAGCCTGGAGTTATGGTGGGGGGTGGGGCACGGTGGGATGAAGTAATAGCTAAGGTTAATGTAGGTCAGTAAAAACCAGAGGCTTTTCAGTAAAGACAGGGTGACCAAAGACAAAGACTTAAGTGAGAGGATGAAGGGGCAATATCTACTTGAAAACTATAGAGAAGCTAATTTTGAGCACTTGCTCACACTTCCTGAGCAGAGACTGACAGACGCTGTCGTGTGACTTTAAACTTTCTTGACCGCTTCCAGAATCTATCATCACACCCACCGATGCCAGGAATAACAACACACGTCCTCAACCCCAATTTTTCTAATATTAGAAGATGCGTGGGACTATAGAATTTTAAATAAAATGCAGTCCATTTATTTTATTCTTTTGCCTTTTGGCAAGTTCAAATTTCTCTGTATTTTTGTTGTTGTTGTTGTCAAAGATTATACTTTCACAAACCGAATACAGTTCAGAAGTCCTTTTAGATCCCATTTACACCACTCAGGTGTTATGGAATGTACCTAAACTCTTATTCATACCAATGATTCCTTAGACCATATAGTGCGTAAAACATATTTTTAAATTAAATTCTTCTCAGATGTGTTAAAGGTTGATGACAATCAAATTAAGAGGACCAGCATGTGCTTTCTCCATTTCAAGGACTTTGTACTAGTGGTGCATTATCAACTCTTAAGACAAAGGGAGCTCCTAGGATACAGTGAATTAGATAACAACAATAACAACAACAAAGTAGAGGAGGAAGAATAGATGGAGGAAAGGGGAGAGGGAGGAGGAGGAAGGAAAAGGAGGAGAAGGAGAAGAAGAACCAGCTAACATCTACTCACCATGAACCATCCAGACACTAGTCTCAGTGCTCTTTACATGATTAACTTGTTTAAGTCTCACAAAAACTCTAGTGAAAAATCCTATTGTTATGCACACAATACAAGAGAAGCTGAGAGACACATAAATTGAGTCATCCAAGATCACATGGCCAATAAGTGGCGTACTCAGGAAGGTTACCCATTCTTGAGGTTACCAATACAGCATTGTTAGTCTCCTTAGATGTTTTGTTCATGTTCTTCAACACTATTGTTGAAGTCCTGGAGCATAGTCACTTCTAGAAGTGATGCCCTGCTCAGCACAACTCAAGGGCCCAGAGCAGCTATAACCATGAAGACCAGAGTGGGGAGATCCTGAAGGGCCTCCACTCAGTATGGGTAGAAGAAAGCGAGCCCCCTGGAAAAGTACGTTGACAATAGCTTCAAGTAACATGAGATGGCTTAGAGAATTTGGTCATTAGAGTCCGCAAGAACACTGACTTGTTTTCAGAAATACTTTTGATGGAGGAAAGGACACAGTGTCCTTTACCCCCATAGCTACAGCCACCAATAACAGAGTCCTTGTAGGTGACAAAGAGCATGGGGAAGAGGCCATTCTTTGAGTCTCTTTATGTACTTAATGACTACTTCAGTGTCTATACTTGCATGAATAAGGTGTAAACTCTTTGAAGGGAGGGAACATCTGATATTTGACACCAAACACAGTGTCTAGCATCTAACAACCATTCAAATTTATTGACCTGACATTCGAGTAGGAGGAATGATTATATACTCACGGCCAATGAAGTGCAATGGATACAAGAAATAATATCCTCTTCTGGCCTCTAGGCTTTGGTGCTGGAAAGAACTGAGATCAAGTCCAGGCTCTGCCACTTCCTGGCTATGCATTTACAGAAATGACTTAATCATTCTGAACCTCACCTTGGTTACTCTTACAAAGAAAGTAATTGCTGTATATATCTCATGGAGATAGTTTGAAGATGCAATTATGAAGTAAGAGTTGAGAACATGACTTAGGAACAGACTGGTTGGGTTTGAATTCTCGGGCAGCCTCTTAATTAGATATATCACTCCAGGCAAATTTTTTAGCCTAGTGTGCCTCAGCTTTCTCATCTGTACAATGTGTTATTAATAATACTTACCTCATGGGATTTTGTGAGGAGCAAGTTGTCAACACACACAAGATGCTTACAACAATGTCTGGTAAATAGCAAGTTCTACAGAATGCACTATTAGAGTTAAGAATGCTTTTATAAAGCTCATGGTGTAGTGGCCGGGACACAGAAAATGCTCAATAAATGGTTGTTATTGTGTATTTTACTGGCAATAGTCAATATTAGCTGGAAGGAGGGGGTGTCTAATGTGGAATGTGAGTGAATTATAAATTGCTACACGGTTGCAACTTAACCAAATGATATTGTCTATTTCTTATACGTGACATTCTAAATTAAACTGCTCATGAGGTGGCTGTTCCCTGGGACTTTTGAGTCTGTTTTAACATCCAATCACTCTTCTGGCTAATGTCACATGTTGATTTGTTAGTGGTGACCATTTAGCGATGATCAGTGCTGAACCTTAGCCATGGTACAAATATCCTCTGTGTTTTATGGTCTATATATTTGGAACTTTAGCAATACTTATCTGGGGGACTCTTCCTTAAAGGCACACATTCCGATTTTATTGTGCCCATTTTTCTCAAATGCAATTTTTTCCTACAGAGCCAATGCTGGCAGAGGTATTACAGACTCAGAATGGCGGGAGACCTTTAGACCCCACTGAAGAGCCTGTGGGGCCAGAACTTTGTCTCTCCTTCTGTCTTTCATAGGCAGGAGCCATTTACCAGATCCTTGTCCTCGAAGGACTAACTGGGGCCAGGGCTTGCTCTTGAAAGCAGACTCTCCTTTTCACTCTCACTGTCTGTCGGAACGCCTCACCCCCAGTTGCTTGTCAGGTGCAGGCTTTTGGCAACCTGGAGACAGGCTCAGCGGAAGCTCGTGTTCCCAACCATGGCATAGCCATTGACAGGAAGGGCTGGCATGTATCTCCTCTCCGCGGCCAACCAGGTGATTGCTTCCCCAAAGGTGGGAGCAGGTGCTTCTCCTATGTCTCCACTGTGCCTCTTTTTCTCCAGTCAGGCTGTTTGGTGGGTTGCCCTTTGGTACAATCCACTTAGACAGGGCCTGGCAGACATTTTATGCCACTCTGCGGCACCTAGGAGTGCTGGTCGTTGTGTAGTGGAACAGATCGCCAATCATGCTGGTCTTTTGGCCTGCACAAATCTTTCCCTCAAGCTAGCCCACATTTAGAGGAAGTCCATCAGTACAGAATTTTAAAAATACGTGACAGAGTAATGCTCAGGAACACAATTTCCTTTGGGAGGGGAAATATTTTTTTAAAAAGTCATGGGTAGTCATGGAAAACTACATGTGAATTAACTTGTCAGTGTTACGAGTGTGGCCCTGGACCAGGCCAGGATTTGGCCCTTCCTACTTATGTACCCACTGAGGAAGTTTCTGAGGGGACACATGTTCCAGGAAGCATGGTGGCCTTGCATTGAGGTGTTATCATTCTGCAGCTATTCAGGAGGCCATGTTCCTCCGAGACCACAATGCAGGGCCCAGAGCCCAGGCTTAGGCTGCCTCCTTCAGTGAGGCACATCATGGAAGAGAGGACACACATTGGCCTTGTGCAAAGTGGGGTCAGAGGAGAGGGTTTGCTTGAGGAGCTCACCCTCCAGAAAATGAAAACAGGAAGGCTTTGGGTTTGGAATCCAGAGCCAGTGAGAGTCTTGTAAAATTCTGAGACTTGTATGATGTCCCCACATGGGCATGCGTTGATCACCCTGACCATTTCTACTGAGTGATTTAAGAGCTCTTCAAATGAAGGGCCTTGTGCTTGTGCTCAGGTTTGCAAGGAAGAGGGTTATCCCTCTTCCTATCCCTCATACCCTGGGAAGGATGAAGGCTCATCCTTTGTCAGCCATGTGGCTGTGCAGTGTGTGGCTCCAAGGGGCAAAGCATGGTGGCAGCAGAGGTTGCGAAAAGCAGGCGGCTGGTAGGGAGGGGTAGAGACTCAGGTTCTGCAGGAAGGAAGGTGAGTAGGGAGCAGGCCCCGCCCACAGGGGATCCAACACCCCTGCGGCCTCTCGCTCCTTACTTTTCTCCATGAGGGCTGCCTTCCTCCAAAGGACCAGGCTGTCTTAGCTATCTGAGATGCAACTTCCCCCTTCTCTTCAGGGAAATTCACTTGACATAAAAGAAATGTATATACATACACGTACACACGCACATGTATTTATTAAAAATACATGTCACTGACATCAGCCATTTTCTTTCCCAGGGATAACTGCGATTTCAAAGATTACTAGGTAAGGAGGAATGCTACAGTCTGGGGACTAGCCCTGGCTAGAGACATTTCAGGCATCCATTAAAGGTCTCAGAGAAACTATTTTATCTGCAGAGGAATCGCAAAGGAAGAAGGGGAGAGAGGGGTTGATTTGGTGAATTCACTCTCTAGAAAGTCAAAACCTGGGCCAATACAAAGCTGTTGTGTCGAGTTTATCCTCAGTACCAGTTGATGGATGTTGTTACGGTGACCTCCTAGACCCTTCAGAAAGTACAGTGGAGGCTTCTTTTCTCTTTTATCTCTAAGACCAGCCTCGTGTGAAGCCGGGCTGACCATGAAAAACTAAACATCCTTGTCAGATAGTAAATTCCACGAAAGTAGGAACCAGACCCATCCTTGAGCATAAATTCTGAATGTTTAGTTCAGAACTCTGTTCTTCACGGTCACTTCATAAATATTTGCTGACTTGTTGACACACTGCTTAGAAAAGATGTGTCCGTGAAAAGAAGCATGCTCAGCATTTATCTGTAAGACCTTGGGCCAATACTCTAGGCTTTTTGGACGACTGTTTCCTCATCTGTAAAAAATACAGGGCCAACATTTATTGGGTGCTAACCCTGTCCAAGGCATTGAGCAAAGCAATTTACAGTTATGATCTCATTGAGTCCTTGAAACATATCTACAGAGTATGAGCTATTATAATTTTACAGATGAGAAAACTGGCAAAAAGAAGCCTCAGGCCTCTGAGAGGTCGAGCGGCAGAGTGACAACCTGAACACAGTGATCTGGTTCCAGAGTCCGCAGATTTCTCGCTACCCGTAATGGAAGACAACAATGATGTCTGTCACTGATTTCTTCATGTACTTACCCAACTTAGCTCTTGGGGCTGTCCTCTGCTCTAGGCCCCTGGAGCTGTGGTGTGAATTCAGTGGAACGAGGAGAGGAGAGCCTCTCTCTCATTGGGAATGCATTTGGCAGCAAATAACAAAATATCCCGCTAACCGAGCCTGGCAGGCAGTCGGCTTTCCAGGAGTGGGGATTCGGCTGTGCATGCTTGGGCCTTCACCACCTTTGGAATCTTTGGTCAGAAGGGCTATGCTTTCTCAGCTTCTGCATGAGCTTTGATTCTTCACCAGATCCACGCAGGCCACCCATGTGAGGCCTTTGTCTGCTTCCCACCTCCCTGTGCAAAATGCCTCCTCTTGTGTGGGGGATGCAGTTGCCCTTTGAGTGGCAGAATTAGAGAGGTCTTCCTATAATAAAACTTCATTTCCTGTAATGCCTGTGGCCAGTTTCTGTGAAACCAGGCCATGAGTAACTAACTAGAAGAGCAATAATTTGAGATTCAAAAAATTACTTTTGGTGGAACCCCCTGATAGTTCCCTTCATTATTTAAAATTAACTTTTTTTTTTTTTCCAAATGAGCAATTGAAATGGGGAATGTGGCAATTCAATGTTTGGCTACCACCACTTATGAGGGTCTATGTTTTTCATTATTGTGTCTATTTTTTTCTATTAGGGGATATCCTGAAATGAGGTTAAAATGTCTTATAGACCCATACTTTCTGCTACATTTTTATTGTCAGTAATAATGCTTTCACTGAGGTCCCCATCACTTTGTGGACATTGCAATCCCGACTTTTCTCTCCTCCTCTGATCCCTCTGATCCGTTCCGTTCCTTACCACCAAATTAATCTTTCTGAAATACTGCTTTCATCACATCATTGCTCTGCCCATGAAACTGTGTGGTTCCTTTCTACCCCATGAATAGACTCCAGTATGTCCGGCCTCCACCCTCAGGTCCCCAGTGTCCCTCTCTCCCTCTTCATTCCCCAATGAGAACTCATGTCCCCCATGAGGCAGCTCCTTGAACCATCCTACCTCCTCCCCACTCTCCACTTGGAGTTCTCCACTCTGCCTCTCTAGCTCCTCCCAGTCACCCTATTGCCAAAGGCCCTCTTCAACCATGCAGCCTCCTCTAGCCAGATTTGCCTTCCTCAGCAATCTCTCTTCCCACTACTGGATATTCTGTCTTCCTTATTATCCCGAGACATTTTCACAACTTGTGAGGATTGAGCAAATGCTACATGAACTATTACTTATGGCTCCAGGACCTGACTCTACCCTTCTCCCTATTTATTGCCCTCAGTAGATCGATGGTGCTTGTTACAGCATAATGAACAACTTCTGGGATGGTAGTCTTATGGTACTTACTTACGGTAGGCCATGTTAGTTGCCCTTCCAATGTCTCCCTTCTTTCTTACCAACAAGATCTCTATTTTATTCAGCACAGTATTGTGACCAGCTGTAGTGGTTTAATCTTAAATAAAAGCAAATCAGGACACTCATGGCTCAGCTTCCATTACAGCTGGGAGTGGCTATGTGACACTCTACAGCCAAGTACGTGAGACATCTTTGAGAAGTGTTTTGTTTCCCCATAAAAAGCACAGTATTTGAAAAGAAAGCTCAGGATACTAAACCTTTCACTTCTTCTTGCTTTAAATATCATTAGGATGTACGAGGCCCATATCGAACATTTTGCAACCATGAGACAAGAGAATGAAAAGTCAACATAACTGAGTATAGTAAACAGAAGGACAAGAAGAAGCTGGGGACTTGGTGCCTTTGCCAAATCACTACGTCAACAGGCGACTATCACTCAGCTTCCTGAATGTGAGATAATCACATGTCTTTAATACTTAAGCCACTGTTCGTTGGCTATTCTATTACTTGCAGCTGAAATCATCCCCAACTTGTTCAACTCTATTCGTACTTCCAGAGCCCTAAAATGCACGAGTTTAATCAAATTCTTTCAACCAGTATGGGAGCAGATGTTGTGATATTTCATAAAAAAAGGAAATCTTCAGGAGATAGCATTGTGTGCCTGTGTAGCTAGGTAGATTGCTTTTATAAGAGAGATAAACTCTTTCAACAACAAATGTTAAAGTGTGAATTTGTAGCCATAATAATCAATTCAGTAACACGACTTTTGCGGAAATAAAAATGAAGGAAACAGTCGACAGAGTTCACTAATCCCACTAACAAGGAAACCCTATACTTGCACTCACTTTTTAAAATAACCAAGTTTTTAGCTGTGAATAAGGTCCCACTAATATTTATCTGCACTTTTTTGTCTTCACATTTCCTTGAGAAAGCTTCCTCCAAAGCAATATTCCTGGCCCTCTTTCCCCTTTACTCATTCTTTCCCATGAGAATAGTGAGTTACTGTGTAAGAAAGTTCGGAAGAAGGTTCCGGGCCTACTCCAGCCAGCCTCTCCCTGGCTTTCCAGGCGCTGGTGGTGCTGCTTGACCTCTGGATGTAAACACCTCTGCTAATCCATGCAGTAATGCAGTAAGCGTCACGGGTCTTGATCTGCCCCTGCATAGGTGATACCAGCCGTTTGAAAGGACAAGTTCAAATCCAAGGGGATGTATTAGGAAACTTGATTGTGGCCATTAGTTGAACACAGCTCTCCAACTCAGATTTATTAGTAATTAAGTTGATATTTTGATCTCCATCAGTCTCTCTCTTGTGTCTGCTTCTCAACTGGTTTCAGATATAGGAAGGGAAAAGACTTTATTGTTGGTAAGCTGGAATGCTGACTTAGAGCCCCGGGTATGGAATTCTTCTGGGATGCTTCTTATTTGAGTGTCAGAAAATCCAGTCTTATCATTTTTGGAATAATAACAGCACTACTTTTTCCTGATGAATTATTTATTTATTAATTTATTCAGTGACTGTGTCTTGAGTGTAATATGTTTTATATAGACACTGGCTGAATACACAGTGGTCAGCAAAGATAGACATGACTCATAATTACTAATCAAATATAAAATTAGATTATTCTGAGTGCTACGAAAGAGAGGGACAGAAGGTCACCTTCCATGAAAACTGATAATAAGGGGATTTGATGGGGAGATTGACAAAAGCACTCTTAGGAAACAATTCATAATCAGAGGAATGAATTGGTGTTGACCAGTTGAAGGGAGAAAGAAAGAATATTCCCGGCACATGCAAAGGCCCTGTGACAGGAAGGAACATGGCAAGTACAAGGGAATTAAAAGAGTCCAGAGCAGATTAAGGAGGAGGAAATAAAGTGATATTTTAGAAGCGATTAGAGAGATAGGTAGGGGCCAAATCATGCAGAATCTCAAAAGCCACATTAAGTAAGGAGTTTGGTCTTTATCTTCAGAATGGTGTTTTAACTCCCCAGGCCTTTGAGACTCCCCAAATTCCTGCCCTGCTTCTCAGTCTTTCAGCGTGCTCAGACCACCAGAATCAATGAGAGGCTTTGCTATGGAAGATTTCCGAGTCTTACCTCAAAGTTTCAGATTCAGCAGATCTGGGGTGGAGCCTGATTATTTGTAGCTCTAACAAGGTCCCCTGTGCCATAGCTCCCTCCGTGTCCGCGCTTCGAGAACCACTGTTCTAGGGGGAAGACGGCTTTCAATGGTCTTCCTGCCTCTCTGGGATATCGACAGCATGATTTTGCACAGCCTTTGTGACTTCCCAATGTCCTTAAACTGACATTTCTTTTTGTGTGTGGCATATGCCTGGAGAGAGGGCTGTTCTGGGCCACCTACCCTGCTGTGGCCAGAAGACGATCTTCCAGACTAACAACGACTGCTAATGCTTACAGAGAAAGCATTGTGAGTCACACTGGGGTTGGCATGGCTGTTGATTGGGCAACTCTAGGGGGCGTCATTCATGCCGTGTTTTAGATGACCGGTGGCAAAATATTGGTTGAGGTGTGCAGAGCAGCCGCCTGGCAGATCTGCACACTAGGCACGGACCTGGATGCATGATTTCACGCACTCCGCAAACTTTCTATCATCCTTATTTGCAGAGGAACAAACTGACACTGTGAATGAATCACTTTCATTCTGTGGTTTGTCAATGGCTGAGACGATTTCTCGGCACATGGGTAATAAAGACTGCATTAAGCCTCTGAACTTCCCACCATCCCCATCTGCAAAATGGGCACAATCGTATTTATTCTCCACCTCTGAGCTGGGTAGACTGAATTAATAAGGAGGGGGTTGAAGCTCCTGAGAGTTTTGGGGAGAAGAGAATTTCCTTTCATTATCGGTATCCTGTTCAAGAAAGTGATTTTGTTACGAAGGTATAAATGCCTCCAGTTGTTTAAGCAAGCAAATGAAGACAACCAATGAAGCAGAGTGAAGGCCAACGCAGGTGTTTCCAATAGCCCTGCAGAGTGATGGTAAGAGGCAGTCACTTCTCAAATGGCACCCTGCTTTAAAAAGCAACAGCTTTCCCCACCGAGGCTGTAAGAGCAAGTTTCCCCTCCCCCAGTTTTCCTCCTTTCCTTAAGGACAGCAGGTGTTCAGTTCATTCCTTCTTTCCTTTCTTCTCCTTCCTCAGTGACTAACTACAAAGTGCTAATTTAAAAGGTAGGGATTTGGAGAGCACCTAGACCCTTCAGGCATTGTTATTGCAACGTAAAACTCTTTACTTAGGGGTCACAGGTTCAAATCTAGGTTGGGTCAGTAGTGACCACACGTCTAATGGCTGGCCATCTGCTGGCTATTTCACGGTTCATGTGAGATGTACTGGGGGCCTCAGCTCGCCCGCCAGGACGCATCAGAATGGGCACTGCCAGACATCACTTGGCACTTGGCACAGAGGCCAAGACCCCAATTGGAAGCTCTAGTGCTCCGAGGTTCCTTCCTAGAGAATGTGCACATGGGGGGAAGGACAGGAGCTGGCTGGGGGAGAGAATAAGAGTCATTGTCTTATCCTGCCACCTGCTTGATTAAAAAGAAGAGGCTTCTTTTCAGACCTGGAGAAGGGATGAACTTCAAAAAGTTTGTCAGAAACTTTATCCAGCAGAAGAGAGCAGTGATTGCCAGTGGTAAATGTGCAAGTAATGTTGTTGAGGAACACTCCTCTTGCTCTCTTGACTAAAGAGAGTAGCCGGACTGGAGAATATGCAGGAAGGTGATAGGACAGAAGACTGGGCAGGAACCTCCAGAAAGGTAGACACCTCCATTTCTCCTTCACACGCGTAAACAATCCCGTGAGCCTCAGAGGCCCAGAGAAGCAAGGAGGAGCATGTTCTGTTGCTTCTCTTTTGCCTGATTGTCTCCCAGCTGGAGTCATGCTCCCTATAGCAATGCCAGGTCTCCATCTCCTGCTCTATCTCCCACAGGCTCAATGTCAAGGACTGGTGTGGACACGGACACCCCCACTTTCTGCTGAGGGGTCCTAGTATTACCATCTCTGGGTCTAGGCATTCCAAGACGAGTTTTGGCTCAGGAACCAGACCAAAAAAGAGCACTTGAGTTATTGTTGTTGTTGTTGTTTTCAGTATGAAACTAGTTATTATCAAATGATGAAATTACAAAAAATAATCACAGTAGATACCTTAGTTCATCCTTCTAATAATCCTATTGATCTGGTCCTCTCTGTTGCCAGCATCTCCACTTTCTACAAGATGGGTGGTCTTTTTCTTCATACCCCCTCATGGAGGAGATCTTTTGAAGGGCCACAAGAAGTTGTTTGCTTCTTTGAAACGTTTTCCAACAGAATAGACCTCGTGAATCAGACTCTGTATGCAGATGATGCCATATTTACAAAGAGATGGGGCAATCAATGTGTTTTCTGACAGGGCAATTTGCTTCATTGTTGATTTTGCCAGAACCACACTTGTAGATCAATTCATTCACCAACTTCAGGTCTGGGTCCCCCTCACGCTACGTATGGTTCCACAATCCTTAGCATGTCAACTGAAGCCTTGTTGAGTTTAACAAAGGTGCCACTGAGGATCTGCTCAAGGCAAAGAAGTTACAACACCCACATTCTGAACCTTTGGGCTCACTCCACTGATAGCTCTGATCCTGACGACAAATGCTGGTGTGGTCTCTGCAGGTACGTAGAAGTTGCCAACTTTTCTTGCCATTGTCACCATTTGAAGCTCCATTCTGTACATCTGCCTATATTTCCTGTGGTAATGCTTAGCTTTTCATAGATAAGCTTCTTCCTTGCCTTTCGAAGCATCTTTAGGGCAAACATCTTTCTCAGAGGCTTGCTCTTCAACTCTGTGAAATTCCTTTGCTTTCTCGTAAGGGTTTCTGGCACAGCCGGAAGCTTCTTTTTCTTTCCGTATCCTCCTTGGTTCTATCCAGAAAAGAGGGAGGGAAGTTGAGTTTCAAGCTCCACTTTTTGTTTTCATTTACTACATTATCCCTATTACCAAAGTCCTGGCCTGAATCCAAGGGCAATTTACTAAGAACCGGGTCCTTTCCTGACTTTTGTGGGAGTGCGTGGATCACACTGTCAATAGAATCTAATATGGTGGGATCTGAATATCGGGGGCCGGTCAAGTTGAGGTGGTTGTAGTGAGGGGCATGGGCTATTCTGTCCAGCAGCCTGGTAGTGGAAGAGAAAGACAAGGTGATGGGGTAGGGGGAGGAGTTTACAGGGAGGTTTGTTAGAACGAGGGGGGAACCATGCATGTGTTTTTAGTTTGAGAGATTGTGAAGAGGGAGAATAAAAATGCACAAGACAGAAGGGAAAATACTTTTTTAGCCAAAAGCCAAAGGTGGGCAGAAAGGAAAGGAATCAGCTGCATAAGAAGAAGAGGAATTCTTGAAGTTGAGGGTTAGAGGGAAGAAAGAGTGCCATTATGGATACACTTCAGATGTGGAGAGAGCAGCCTTGAGCCCTTCATCAATGATGTATTCTCTTTTCTTTGCTCAGTAGAAGACTTTTCCCTGAGAGGTGGCTGGGAACCTGAGGGGTGTGCCAAAGACGTGGGGAAAGGGAAAAGAGGCCACAGGGGGACAGAAGTGGAGGGCTGCTGGCCAGGCAGGGCTCAGATGGATTTGCACCCTCTATCTGTGTATTAGTATCATCTTGAAAGCCGTCCACCATGGCTTGACTTTCAGTCACGCAGCAGGGACCATTACTCTGTATTATAGAAGGAGGTTTGACATGAAAATTGTAAAGAAAGAAGACTATGAAGAATTCCACCCAATATGTATATGGAACAGGGGAAGAAAAGACCAAATGAGATTGTCGAAAAGTTTTCAAAGAACTTTCCAAAAAAAAAAGAAAAGAAAAGAAAAGAAAAAAACCACACAAAACAAAACTTTTCCCTGATTTAAGTCAAACAGCATGGGAAATAATAATATGGTGTTCAAGTCCCATTGTCTCTGTTGGGGGTGATGCTTGAAGAAAAAGAAAGTGTGTTCTGTTGTTAGTCATATTTTAATTGGTCACAATGTGAGGCAAAAGTTCAAAACTAAATGCTGGAAATACCTCCCCTCTGGAACATTCAATTAAAATCTGTGGGGGAAAAAGCTTCAAAATGACAGCCAGAGACTAACAACAACAATAGCAAAAGTCCCTGTTAACCCGGGCTTGAGGGAGGCAGATGATTTGAATTGAGTCAAGTGCGTGTGTATGTGTGTGTGTTTGAGGGCGTTGGTGGGGGGCTGGAGGGGTTGTCTGGCCACTTCCGGCTAAGACTCAGAAGGTATTTAGCATTATGAGTCCTGCAAGCGTGTTTTGCTCCAGGTGAAAGTATGATGTGGACAGAATTCATCTTTATCTTCTGAAGTCTTGCCTTTCCACACTCTTTCTTACCCTTCAAAGTCCCTGCTTCCACCCCTTAGGAATATCTGGTATCTTCTCCCATGCCTTCACTCAAACAGGATTGGAAATGCATTCACACTAAGGTAAAAATAACTGAAGATAGAAAAGATCAGTTACTTACCTCAGGAGTATTAGCACTTTAATAAGGCAGGTCTTGGGTAAAATAAATGTTACTGAACTCTGAAATAGCATCACATGGATGGGAACCTATTCTGCTTATTTATAAAAGGCATTTTGAGACCATCCCACACTCCTGCTGGCAAGAAGCCTATGTGGGATACCTCCTAGAATTACTTGAGTCCTAGAGGGATCTTAGAAATTTTAACATGTTGGATTGCTTAAGATGATGTCAAAATCACCATGATAAAAACTGGGGGTTATTATAGACAAAAGGATCTATGAATCCTCTGACATTTAACATTGCACTTGACAATTTCTTTTTGTCCTCAAAGGAGAAAATGTGTGCCTTACAGATGGACTCAGGTGTGCGTACATGGGTGAACACGGGCACATCTGTGCGCCATGTCACTGTGCAGCCCACGATTCCCCCGAAACCCATGCACTTGTGAACTTGCTCAGTCCTCAAAGCCACCCCATGAAGAAGGCTCTATTATCGCAACATTAGAAAAAAAAGGGAGCCAAGACATAGAGAAAGTGAGTGAGTTCCCCGAGCACGTGCAGCATGCCGGTGGTGGAGCTGGGGTCTGATCCCCTGGATTCATCAAGGGTACGGTATCTGGCCTCTAACCACTCTGCAAGCTGGCTTTGAAGAACTCAACATGAACTTCACAGAACCGTTGTTTCTGAAGGGGGGCTGAAGAAGGAGTTTTCCAGGTTGGAGTGAGGAAGGTAGGGTCTGGTCAGTCTGCCACATACGCGACACAACATGGTAGGACACAGTGGCTCAGCAAGGTGGACAGCATAGTCTGGACATGGAGGTGGCTCGTGCGTCCGCATTACCCGTGCAGGCTGGGTTTTTTTTTTTTTTTAAGATTTAAAAAAAAATTTATTTATTCATTTGATGGACAGAGATCACAAGTAGGCGGAGAGGCAGGCAGAGAGAGAGAGGAAGAAGCAGGCTCTCTGCTGAGCAGAGAGCCTGATGCGGGGCTCGATCCCAGGAACCTGGGATTATGACCTGAGCTGAAGACAGAGGCTTTAACCCACTGAGCCACCCAGGCGCCCCGCAGGCTGGGTTTTCATCTGTTTTCCCAGCATTATTGCAAATGGCACTTGCTTTTATTCTCAAAAGACTATGGGTTTGGCTGGTGCTACGTGGTGCCCTCACCCATGGGGGAACCGTTCCCGTAGAACCTTGGATGGCCTGCTGCCGAGGTTGCATTTTATTCTATGGAGTGGAAAACTATATTTGGTGCCCAGAATGGCTTGCAGAAAGGACAGGCAGGAGTGACAGAATGGAGACCCATCCTTAAGGTACTCAAGGACCTACTTTGTAGGATTGTTGAGAAAACGAAATTAAGCGGGTTGAGAAGAGCATGATATGTATCAAATGCTCAGCCCATTCTCCATCCTCTTATCCCTCCTTTCCCCCCTTCTTTTTCTCTTTGTCCTCTTCCTCCCCCGGCTTCTCATTCCTTCCTCCTCCATTCCTCCTCCTTCTCATTTTTTCTTCTTCTCCTGGTCATGCCTGGGAGTCACAACCCGCCCCACTTTCTCTTCTGCAAATCTTCTCTCCAGTCTTCTCCTGCCTGGCTTCCTTCCTTCAGCAACCAGCAGGGTCTGTGAGTTTCCGGACAGGCAGGGCCCGGGTAAGGATGGTGAACGCAGCCTAAGAAACAGAGTCCAGGGAGCACCTTGTAGTAGTCTGGGGGTGAGCGGGGGCAACGTGAGATACGAGGATTTCCCTACACCCCGATTTTTGAATTTTAAGAGTTCAGCGCACTCAGCTGAAGGCTGTTACATTGGCTGCTTATTCAACCTCATCCTGGCAGGAGGAGGAAAAAAAGTCCAACAACCACTGAAAGCCCACATTTTAATACTCACAGCTGGGGATCCGGTCAGGGTCATGTTACCAATATAAACAGCACAAAGCCGGCAGTCTAATACTAATATCTAGTAGATCGAGGATCACACATCAGCCTGATACATCAAATGCAGCCTGCTTTTGAAGCAGATATCAAATAATGTTTCCACTCTTGATTATGTTCCCTTTGTTCTAGGGCACTAAAAAAAAGAAATGAGGGAAGAGTCCCTGGTCACATTATTTGGGGATTTGGTAACAGCAGGCCAAAGAGTGAGTAAGGGAAGGGCTGGAAAAACGTTATTTTTAAGCACCCTCCGTGCCCTAGGGACTTGGTATAACATTTTATTAACCCGGCAACAGGCTCATAAGAAGGGATTATTATGCCCATTTTACAGGTGGGGAAGCCAATGCCCAGAGATGACAGTAAGTACTAGAGCTGGGATGCAAATACCAGTGTTTCATAAGAACGGCCCCGTTTTGTTTGTTTTGTTTTGCAAGGAATAATACCCTCATGACATCATAATGTGTATCCAGAGATAATTTCACCGTTTCAGGCTCCTGATGTCACAGCTGCTTATGGCTTATCTTCAGTTGTTAGGAGGGACTTAGACACCATGAATGAAAAATGTCCAGAGAGGAACGGTGTAGCCGGACACCAGTGGCTAAAGCGGGAAGCCCGGCAGAAGTCAGATCCCAAGCAAAGTGAGTAAGTGAGCGATGAGCATATAATGGAGACTGATAAGTACTATGGAGAAAAATAAAACAGGAAAGGGTTAGGGAGTTTGGGGAGAGGTCTTGGTTTTATTTGAAATTAATTAATAGCAGAAATGTTAAGTGAATCTCTGGTGCCCCATGGATTTCTTGCTGGCCTGGAACCTCATGGATGCTGCAGAGTAAAGTGGCTTTGAATTCTGCTTCTACCTGCAAGCTGGCTGACCTTGGGCAATGTGTACAAGCCTTTGTTTCCTCGGCTCTCACAGGGAAAGAGCAGTGTGCGGCCTGTAGCGTTGTTGTTGGGGTTCGGTGAGTTACTGCACATCGGTCCTCAGAGCGCCCGGCATAAGAGGGCGGGCCCTCACTACCATTTTTATGATTCAGCTTGTCCAGCTTCCCGTGGTGGCGTTTGTGGCCCACCCGACGTCCTGGTTGTTATTCTGTCATGGCTTTAGAAGTGACTGTCCCCTCGCCTGGTCATTGGTCCACATTTGGAACTCAGTTTAACTTGACTTGGACTCAGTCTCCTTTTCCTAGGTCTTTAGTTCTCTGGTTGGTTTGCTTTCCTGCTGTGTGCTGTGATTCTTCAAACCTTCTCTTCCAGCCTCCTCTGTTCTTAGAGCCCACAAGCACACATACGCACACGCTCCACAAACATGACACACACCAAACCTAACTACCCTTTCACTTCTGAGAAACCACAGGGAATCAGAAAGGAGTTCCTTCGAGGTCTTGCCAGTAGATCCATAAATTCCCCTGAGTCTGTCCGTCTCTCTTCTTTGCCCCCCACTGATGTCAAGGGAAGTACGCCTCCTGCTGAGGATGGTACCCACATCCCCCACACTGCACTCGGAGTCCCATCTCCTCTTACTTCTGCCAAATCTTATATCATCACTTCTCCTATTTTCTTTTCAGGATTATTCCTACATACAAGTTCAAATTTAAACATCTCCCCCCTTCATCTTCTTCTTCTTGTTTTCCAATAAACATCTCGGCATCCGTGTCAATGCTTCACTTCTCCCATTTCCCCACCTCCTCGCTCAGCACTTGGCCCCAACTGCCCTCACAAAGTCCCCAGTGACTTGTATTGTGCTAATTCCAATATATACTCTTTGGCAGGGACCAACCTGCTTGACCACTCTTTCCTTCCAGAAAAACATGCTTTCCCTGATTCTGGTTTCCTGATCTTCTCTTTTTCTGGTTGCTTCTCAGGCCCCTTTGCTAGTTTGTCTTCTCCCTCAGGAAATTTTCACATATATTTTTTTAACCTGCCCACTTCTCTCTGCCTCCAGGGCTACTACCCCAGTCCAAAGCATTGACTTCTTCCACCTTGACAGTTCAATAGTCTTCTGAATACTCTTGGCAGGACCTCATTTCAGATGTCTGCACTGCAGGGACCACGCTCGCATTTGCACTCCTTTACTGGCCTCTCTGTTTACCTAGAAGAAAGTATTGTCATAGTAACAGTCTTTATAATGGCCCAGAAACCTTCTCATATTCTCCATGGCTGCTCTTTCCAGTTTTGTCTTATACCCCTTTATCTCTCACTTTCTGCTCCCAATACACTGGCTTTCTCTTTATCCTTCAAGTGGTCATGTTTTTGTTTTTGTTTTCCAACATCAAGACTTTTGGGTGAGCTCATCCCTTGGTCTGAATGCTCCTACCCCATTCTTTGCAGAACTCCTATTTATCCTTCAGAAATAAAACTTCCCTAGGAAAGTTTCCCAGAATGTCAGAGAACTAGGTCGAGTCTTTCTGTTACAAGCTCTCCTGGTACCTTGTACTTCTTCTTATAACAATAACAATTATAATAATTATTATAATTGACTGTGTAGTTTGGGGTCTAACTTCTCTCTCTGACGCTAGTTTGTAAGTCCGTGGAGACATAGTCAAGTGTCTCCATTTTGCCACAGTGCTTCCAGCACCTAAAACAGTACCTGGACCATGTGTAATAAATGAATGAGAAGAAAAACAAACTTCAGTTTTCAAAACCATTATTTCCAAGGTAGACCTGCAAAGTTGTTGTATTTGATATCTGCATACTTCTAAGGGTTAAACTCAGAGCTTCTGCCTTCCCTAACCCCTTCATCATTCCAACTCCCTCTTCTCATTGAGTTCAGAACTCCATTTGGATATCTACCATCACCACCACTTTTTTAGGCCCTGTTTTGAGTGTTTCCTTGTTAAACCTTCCCTGGTTCTCATCTTCTCCATTTCGGCTATTGGTGTCACCATTTCCTTTACTTTTGTAAAGTCAAAACTAGGAAGCTTAAAAAAGAGCATTTAGAGTTGTTTTTTTTTTTTTTAAGAATTTACTTATTAATTTTGAATGAGAGAGAGAATGGGGGGGAGGGACAGAGGCAGAGGGAGAGAGGGAATATCAAGCAGATTCACACTGAAGGCAGAGCCCAACCAGGGGCTTGATCTCATGACCCTGAGATCATGACTTGAGCCAAAATCAAGAACTGGATGCTCAATGTACTGAGGCACCCAGGCACCCCTAGAGTTCTTTTTTTTTTAATTATAAAAGCATGATATATTCACAGTAGAAATTTGAAAAATATGTTTATAAAAAAAACAAGAAAATAAAAATCAAGCATTTATCTAAATAGCAAATTCTAACTATTTTGGTATATACTGTTTCCAAGTTTTTCTATGCATACACATACATTGATTTTAAACTGTGGCTGGGTTCTGCCTACCTCCTTAGATTAACATTTTCATTATGGGAATTTTCAAAATAGAGAGAACTATATAATTAATACTTATTAACATTTTGTCATTTTTTTCATTTAATTGTCTTTATTTTTTAGTACTGTAAAGCGAACTCCCTATAACACTTTTGTATGTATCTCTAACACTAAAAGCTTTTTAAAACCATAACTAAACTGTCACTATCATACCTGGTGAAATTAACAATAAATTCTCAACTTCATCTAATGAGACCATGTTTGATTTTCTGTCTTAAAATATCTTTTTACAGCTAGCTTGTTTGAATTAGAATCAAAATACACATATTATTTATACACACAGATTTTTAAAAATTAGGAACATATCATGCAAGCTGTTTATAATCTGCTTTTTAAACTTAAGAATATGTTACACACATTTTCCCATGTACTAAAGATTTTTCTTCACTGATTCCAATGTCTATATAATATTCCATACTTTTTATATCCAACATCTTATTATGGACATTTAGATTATTTTCAATTATATGACCTATGAATAAGGCATTGATGTATATACATGAGACACGACTCATGAGAAGTAGAGAAAACCGGGGCGCCTGGGTGGCTCAGTGGGTTAAAGCCTCTGCCTTCAGCTCAGGTCATGATCCCAGGGTCCTGGGATCGAGCCCCGCGTCGGGCTCTCTGCTCAGCAGGGAGCCTGCTTCCTCCTCTCTCTCTCTCTGCCTGCTTCTCTGCCTGCTTGTGATCTCTGTCTGTCAAATAAATAAAATGAAATCTTAAAAAAAAAAAATTAAAAAAAAAAAAGAAGTAGAGAAAACCTAGGCCCAAGATGAATAAAAATATTTGTAATATTTTTGATATTGCCAAATTGCTCTCCAGAAAGGATATACTATTTACTATCCCATAAATAATGTATTCCTTGCAGACACTAGGTATTATAATTGAACAATTATCATTATTTTTACCCAAATCAGTAAGCAAAAATAATATCTTGGGTTTTTTTTTTTTTTAATCTTGCATACCTTAGTGTGGTTAAGTATGGCTTGCAGTTTAATAGACCTTTTGATTTCTGTGGAAATGTTCCTGTTCATGTTCTTTGTCCATTTTTCTAATTTGTTCTATTTTACTACTGACTTGTGAGGCTTTCTTTCCTTTTTTATTTTCTTTGGCAAATTTTACCGACATTATGCTATGAATGTTGCAAGTTTTGTGTTTTGGGGGTTTGTTGTTTGCCCTCTAGACTTGTTTTATTTTACCTTGTCATATATGTCCTTAACCAATCCTAATTTATTATTTCTCAATGTGTCAATTCCTCTTTCAAATCACAATGCTGTGACTCTAACCGAACATATCAACAGCTCTTTCCTCTGATGGGTTTTTTTAAAAACTCCATTCTCTTTCCTAGTTCACTGTGAAGGCTGCTGTCTAATGAATATTTCTATGGCTGCTTCTCCATCCATGACTTGACTAATGTCTTTTTATTGCATAGCAGATGAAACCTGAACTTCTCAGCCCAGTATTTAGTAACATCTACAGTTTAACTTAAACTCTCTTTTCTAAACTTCTTTCTTTTTTTTTTAGATTTCTTTTCAGCGTAACGTATTCATTGTTTTTGCAGCACACCCAGTGCTCCATGCAATACGTCCCTCCCTAAAACCCACCACCTTGTTCCCCAACCTCCCACCCCCCGCCCCTTCAAGACCCTGAGGTTGTTTTTCAAAGTCCATAGTCTCTCATGTCTAAACTTATTTCTAATTCTTTTTGCACAGGAGCCATCCATGGCAGCCTGAATGATGTTCTCACTCTTCCCACCAGACAACTCTTCTGACCATGTTCTTGCTCGCCCTTCTTTCTAAGCTCACTGATGTCCAAACCTCTCCAATTTCAAGGCCCATCTTCCAGTCTGATATGCCTATGAAGTCTGCTGGGAGTTGTTTCAACCCAGGGATCCCTTCTTCCTCTCTTTGCAAATACTTACTATTAGTTCCATATGTCTTTCAACCTCACTA
Source organism: Meles meles (assembly GCF_922984935.1). Classification (NCBI taxonomy): domain Eukaryota; kingdom Metazoa; phylum Chordata; class Mammalia; order Carnivora; family Mustelidae; genus Meles; species Meles meles. The sequence continues at coordinate 49,434,150 of NC_060077.1, forward strand.
TTAAATTTTGGTTTTCTCAAAAAAAGTGTGATTCCTTTTATGAGAGCAGGTGCTGTGTCATCCTGTTCTGATTCTTCTGTGGTTCATGCGCTCCACCCAGGTCTGGACACCTATTAGCACCAAATTCATGATGACTTGACTGTACATAGGAGAATGGCGCTACTCACCTGCCAAAGGCAGAACAGGCACTTGGAAATAATCTTCCCTGGTGGTGATATAAATGGTCACAGAACATCTACGATCTTTAACTTTACCTTCCTTTTGACTCCTTTCACACAGGTAAACACGAGTGATTAAAGTACATCTTCATTCAGTGGGAGTGGGATGGAATTTTCATCTGTACTCAAAGCTAATGGATTCACTGAAAGCAATTTAGTGTTCTCAGTGGATGGACCTGCTGTATGGAAAGGCCACCAACAGATGGGGAGTATCCCTATCTTAGCCAGGGGAGGGGAAATATATGAGATTCAATCTGTTTCTTTAAAAAATGATAAACTCAAGATGATGTTCACAGAAGCTTTATTTCCATGGTTAGGGAAAAGAAAAAAAAAAAAAAACCAGGACACAGGAACTCAACCCTCATGTTAAACACACATGTAAAAAAGAGAATCCATTTGTTTATGCTCATGCTGGAGGAGAACATTGAAAGTCAAGGGTGTATGTCCAGTGTTTTTGCAAAGAGGTGCCTCCTGGAGACCATGACAATCAGCGTTATCCATGGAAAGTCACTGTCTTTGCTATGCTGAAGGACAAATCGTTGTCTCCCACTGGTTTGCTTTTCAAGACTCCATGATGAACTCTACTCCTGGAAATGTCTGAACCAAAACAGAATCTTAAGGACTCTAAATACAGACTTAAAGTATGAGATAATTTCCCTGGCTGTATGGCAGGTTTTCCAGGAAATTGTTAGAACCATGTATTTTATCAGAGTGCGTGTTATTTTGTTCACTGATGTATCCCCGTACTTTAAAAAGTGCCTGGCCATTAGTAGGTGCCCAGCAAATATTTTTTTAGTTTAACTGAGTCCAAGTATTCTCAAATTCTTGGTCCTATGGTTGGGTGGGTACATGTGTACATATGTATATTAATGGAGAGAAACAAAAAGAAAAATCACGTGCTTGCTCCCTGTGCTGTAATGTTCCAAATAATAACATAGGATAATGATGGTGGTTTTCCACTCTCAAAGTTCTTTCACCACCCATCGACTCATTCAGTGGATATTTATTGGGCACTGATTATATATCAGTATAATCAGTATATATAATCAGTATATATATATATATATATATACTATATAATACTATATAATACTATATACTATAATATTAGTAGTATAATAGTATTATACTATAATACTATATAATACTATATAATATATATATATATATATATATACTGATATATATATATCAGTATATATAATCAGTATATATAAACACATATAGATGTGTTTACTATCTAGGAAAAATAGACAAAGAAACAGACCAATACAAAACATGTGTCAGAGACAGTGCTAATCAAAGGGGGCTTAAAAAGGACAGCCGCACCAGTCACAGGGGCTCGGGGATGGTTTCCCCCAGGAGGCATGCATGAGCTGAGACTGGGGGAGAGCGGCCCCACTGGAGGCACTGGCCCAGAGGGAGGAGGAAAGAGATGTTCCTGCTCTAGAGCCTGTCTAAAAAAGATGCTCATCCTGCTCTTCCTCAAGCATCTGCCCCCACCTGCTCCCACCTGGTGGTGAGATGGGGCTGGTCCGCCATGGGATAGGTGGATCCCAAACTGTTGACACCACTGCTATGTGGGGCTCCCATCCCTGGGCAGGGGGGTGCACCTGATGGGTATTGTTCCTCTATAGAAACTAGTCTGTCACCAACTTCCCACCGGTGGCTTGCCAAAAGCCCAGTCCATCAATCATGGGCTGCAGGACTCTGCTGTGCGCTGGCGAGCATGCCGCTGTCCCTGCCCAAGAACCAACCCCTGAGCTCTTGGTCACACTGCTGCTATCATTTCTTCAACTATATCATTTGCTCCCTGCCCCAGTCTCCTGAGTAACTGCAAGCAGGCCAGTGTCACTAAGGGGGACTATCATCCTTTTCTCTACTTCTGGAAGAATGGGGGAGAATAATGTGCTGTGTAGAGCCCAATCCCCTGAACTTGAGGGGCCCAGAGTTCTTTCCTGGGCTCCCCTCCTCTCGGGGGCCAATTGAGGTTCTCTGGTTCCCTCTTGTCTCAGCTTGCATCTGGAGGAGTGACTCTGTGAGTACTGTAGGTGGGCCCTGAGTCACGGTCTGTGGAATCGAGAATGTATTATAATGAAGGCCATTACTGAGTACTTACCATGTACCAGGGATTTTGCAATCATGATCTCTAAGGCTATCAACAACCCTGCAAAGTATCAATATTAGGTAAGAAAACTGAGACTCAATGTTTAATAATGTGCTCAGGGTCGTAGTAAGGTATAGACTTAGGATTCATATTCTGGTGCACCTCTCTTCAAAGCTTTCTAGAATGTCATGTGACTACCCACCCACCCCATCAAACTCCTAATTCCTTATTTCTAGGAAATCCTCTGATGGAGACTTTCACTTTCTATACCATCCATCTTCCTGCAGTGGCAGGAAAGAGGTTTCTGTCTCCAGATTGTCCTATACAGTCCCTGACCCACAGTGCCTGCCTCTCCAGGACACGGGCGCATGTCATGGTCAGCTTCTCCTCCCACCTCCTAACTCTTAGAAACAGAGGTGGATTATAGCTTTGTAATGCCTTTAAACCCTTGGGTTTATTGGTTGTGATACCCTAGTCCCTAGGAATGCAAAGAGATAAACTCCACCCTCAAGTCCAGTAAGAGAGCCAGACTCAGGGTCAAATAATGGCAATGTTGTATCCAAAAATGCAACAGTTGAGTTACATATAAGGGACAGTGATAAGAGAGAGTCTAGACCAACTCTGCTTAGGGAATCCAGGAGAATTCACTAGGAAGGTGACACTTAGGTGGGCCATGAGGTATGATTAGGAGTTCGGGGGGCATGTAAGGGAGGAGCAGGACATCAGAGACAGAGGAAGTTAGAGTCACTCTCAGGGTCCTCAACATCACTTGCATGTGCAGGGATAAGACACTTGGACCCTCCAGGACTCAGTCTCCCCTTCACAGGAAAGACATGTTGCAGAAGTTATCGATTGACTGTCAATAAGAAAGATCCTTTCTGCATAAACATGTGATTCTACAGCAGAAAAACCTGGGCGAGTGTTCTTGCTTCCTCAGAAACTCCTTAATTTAATGCTCTCTGCAGTAGAAAGGGCGTTCACCCTTTCAAGCCCCTGGGAGTCTGTTCAGTAAACGAGCTGCGCGAGTGGCGTTGGGACTAAGTCACGGCTGGCTGTTGTCATTGGTTCTGTGCTTGTCCTAAGGACACATTGGCACCCAGGCCACCCAGCAGCCAGTTAGGAGAAAAGAGGCAAGTTTTCTTTCCCTCTCTTCCTCCGTTACAAGGGTTCTATCAATGATGAATGTGAGAAAGGTAGCCAGGCAGAAGGAAGCATAATTTAATGTTTTTAAGTAACATTTCTGTATCTAATTACAAAGGTAAAACATATCCATTGTAGGAAAGGTTGAAAAGTAGCAGGGAAGAAAATAGTACTGGTCAGTTCTTTACTAAGAACTAGTTACGTCACTCTTCTGTCCTTCATGCATGTGTCTTAGCAAACCAGACAGAGAGTGAGTAACCGTGTTCTCCACATACTCTTTGTAGCTTTCTTTCTCAATGACTGGTGTGATGAAACCAATCTTTAGCCCTTGTCTGGTGTAATTAGAAGCCTTCCTGCTTCTCTTCGGAGGCCTTGATAAGTGGGTCCTCAGGTCTGGCGTATTATTTTTAGTGGCTTCATAATATTCTCTACATTATATGGCTTATTCATGATTTATTTAAGCAACCTTTATCACTGAGCATGAAGATTATTTTTTTTTCAACCATAAACAGCATTGTGATGAACATCTTATGGCTGGGTCTTTGTGCACAGAAATGATTACTCTAAACCCAGGAAAGGTGTTACTCAGGCAGCCTGGATTTAGGAACAAGCCTTCTGTGAGTCTGCATGGACAGCAGCTTTGTTTAGAAGGATTTGCCTCCCCAGCTGCCTGGTCAATCCGAGATCTTATGGTGGGATAGGACCGTCAGAGGAAGAGAGGTCCTCAGTAATTTTTCATGGCACCAAGCGTCTGCTCAGTGCTTTGGAAAATTAAAAATTGACCCCCACCCAGGGTGCATCTTTGGTCTAAAATCTACTGTGGGTGGATTCTGGAATTGGCTCTTGAGGGACAGAGCGAAGCACAGTCCTCTGGAATGTGTACCCGAGGTAGGGAAATGGTCTCGAAAGTGTTGTGCGGAGACAGATTCTCGGCAGGCCAGGCTCAGCTTGGTGACCTCATAGGTCCTTCCCATCTGTCATTCCAGTGATTAGTGTAGCCGGCTTTAGAGTGTGACCAGACTCAGAACACAAACATTTAAGAACGAAAGCAGCCCCTGTGGAGTTTCAGGCCCATTCTCCTTCTCTACATTGTCCGCCTGCAATCCAGCTCTGTTCTCCCTGAGGTCTGGGGGTGGGCTCCTTTGGTCCCCTCGGCCATGGGAAGCTCTGGCTTCCCACAGTAACTACAGAGGCACATGCTGGAGCCCACCCTGCCCTGGTGACAGAGCTCCTTCCCGGAGTCCTGCCAGGTCGCAACTGAGAGGGTGACATCACGCCCGGTTGCTGCCACCTTTTATTAACTGGTTTCCCATAGAACTGGGGCCCTTAGGATGGGTTCACAGTCTTCCTGCTTCTCTTCAGAAGCTCTATAAGTGGGTCCTCAGGTTTTTGGGGGGTTCTCGTTTGTTTCCACTTAGAATGAAAACATTTGGCCCCAAAGGCACACATATCAGTGTTGCTACAGGCCTGGCCTGCATTTGGCCAGACTTCATGCAACACACATTCATTACTAGAATGGGGCACAGTCATCCGCCTATCACTAACCTCTTTGAAGGCAAGGATCCTTCTCTAACTTGTTTTCAGCTGTATCCTCAGGCCTGTGGTATGCCCTCAATAAATACTTATTGACCAAAAGAATGAAGCACCCACTACCTCAAGCTAATGTGCTAATGCCAGGAAAGCAACATTGTATTATGGAAAGGCCACTGGATTGACAGTCACATGGCTCTGGGTTCCCATCTACAGTCTGGCCTCCACTTCCTCTTCTGAAAAATGGGACTCACTATGCCCACCTCTTGCAGAGATTGCCTTGATTAAATCTGTCGGTCAAATGCCCAGCCCAGCACCAAGACACGGCAGGTCCTGCGTGAGTCCTTATCATGCTTTTCCTTCTGTGCATTCTGGATGGTGCTTCTCCCTGAGGACCGAGCCAGGCTGGGAAGATGCTGGAGAAGGGAGGGCTGGCTGTTTCTGTTCTGCTGTCGCTCCCTTGTACCTGGTGGAGGAAGCTGGCCGTGTCTCCACTAAGTCATCAATCTCTGTTCCGGCCCCACACCTGGAACTGGGAACTGGAAAGCATCCGCTCCAGCGGCAGCTGGTTCGTCTTATGGCTACAGCCCAGACACACAGAGAATTTAGGAAAAAAAAAAAAAAGGAGAAGGAGATTTTTGTCCCTCTTCACGAGAAAAGAGTGAAACCTCACTTTTATTATGTACTCTGGCGCATTGGCTTGGCAGCTGATGTAGTCCTCTTATGACACTGCTTTGCATAAGACCGCATGATTCCAACTTACCGTACACCAGAGTTTGCTTATACTTAAAAGTCAAAGATGGAAGATGTCCATTGTCCACAGCAGAGAAGGCTAAGCAGTGACACGGATCACTATTCTTTGTACACTTACATTCCCCCAAACTTATTGCTTATATGCTTAAATAAAAGACTCCACGTCGAGTACGAGTCATTAGCAAAGCCAAGCTGATTACATTTCAGAAGAATGTCTGAACTTCCCAAGACTTATATTTCACACCAGAAATCGAAGCTGAGATATTTTCATGTGGTAATAGTTTTGATAGCGGCAAAATAATTTAAACAAATAATTAGCCTGGAGAATAAAAGTGTACACAAAAGCACAATTAATGAATTTACTAATTGTTCTTCCCTGCTGTGGACATTGCTCAAAGTTGAATTTTAAGCTATTATATAAATATAAACTACTGTACCAAGCCACAAAGCCAGATGACTCACCATTAGTCATTAATGTTGCCTTAAAAACAAACTTGAGCTCTCAGAGAGAAAATGCATTCACCTAGGCAGACCAAGAAATGAAATCATGCCATTTGCGACGACGTGGATGGAACTAGAGCGTATCATGCTTAGTGAAATAAGTCAATCGGAGAAAGACAACTATCATATGATCTCCCTGATATGAGGACATGGAGAAGCAACATGGGGGGGTAGGGGGATAGGAGACGAATAAATGAAACAAGATGGGATTGGGAGGGAGACAAACCATAAATGACTCTTAATCTCATTGTTTTGAAAATAAAGCAAGACTTAGATGCTCAACTGTTCTTTGAGTCTTTGGGAAAACACACACACACACACACACACACACACACACACACACACACACGAGAGATTTGTGGGTTTTAATGCCCTATATAAATATCAGACAGGCAACATTTACCTTATTTGAAATTCTCCATTAGCTGAATAGGAATGAATTTGGTCTGTCCTGCCCACGTGGCCAAATGAGTCCGCGGTCCCTCTCTATCCCACTCCTTACTTAAATGGAATCAAAATGTGCTCTAAAGTGCCTTTTGTGTTTGATGTTTTCTGTATGTGATCGGAGGCAGCTTTCTCCTCCTCTCCATCTCTCTTCTTTTCAAATTCATCTTGTCCTCCTCCTTTAATTCCCAGAGAAATAGTGTTTTCTAGATTTTCCTACAAGGCTGCAGACTCTAGAAACTGTAAAATGGACACTGTTCTCATGTTTTTCCAGCCCGGGAGCAAAAAAATGGGAGAGAGGAGCAGAGGGATATGCGCGGGTTAGATAAACTCTTGGCAGAACTGGTGGTGTTTCTTTAACCAGAACAACCACGACCAAAGGTCTCTGTATCCCTTAGGTAGTGGTTTTTATTTTTTTATTTTATTTTTTTAAAGATTTTATTTATTTATTTGACAGACAGAGATCACAAGTAGGCAGAGAGGCAAGCAGACAGAGAGGAGGAAGCAGGCTCCCCTGCCGAGCAGAGAGCCCGATGTGGGGCTCGATCCCAGGACCCCGGGATCATGACCCGAGCTGAAGGCAGAGGCTTTAACCCACTGAGCCACCCAGGCGCCCCAGGTAGTAGTTTTTAAATATAGTTCCAAAAGATTGTTATTTCTAATTTTTATATGTATATTAAATAACAGGACAGCCCTCACCTATAAACAATGTGCTTTAAAGTAAACCTAGTTGTATAAAGAATTAATCATTTATATCGTGACTTTGTCATCTTAAGGGACCACGTATGGCTTGACATTAATTCATAAAGTAGAACATTCTGACACCCATCCCACCGTGGGGTTTTCTTTCTTCTCATCGACACTCTGTAATGTGATGGATTGCTCTATACCATTATGGTCTGATCTCAATAGGGACAACAGCAAACTGTAAGAAGCTCCAGGATTCTAGAAGGGTTCACAGTGATGGGATATTCTAGGGGTCAGAAAAGGAGGTGATTGGTCTGACCATGGGGTTCAAGGGTTAAAATGCCTTTGGAAAACTGCTCTATGGCATTCCACAGGGTGGGAGGGTAGAGGCTGTGGAGACGCAGGGAATGGGGGCCAGAGGAAGGGTGGAGAAGAAGTTCTCTTTTCCAGCAGGAGCAAATGTCCATGATGTCTGACATGTCCTGTTTCTAGGACAGTGAACTGGTTTTGTGGTGTGGCTAGGGCAGGGACGGGGGCAGTGTGATGATGTCATCTTGGGGCTTTATGCGGGGTCGTCTCTCCCCACCAATGTTAGGTTTATATTGTAAAACCCCATCCACCTCCTCTCCCTATCCCACCCTTTACTGAGCGCTGAAGGAAGGAGACTGCAGGGAAAGAGGGGTGCCAAGTGGGGGGCTGTGGCCACTTAGGTCATCGTTACTGCTGGTAGCGTTGACGAGGTCATGATCTCTTCAATTTTGATCAGACAGTACATTTCTGATGATGATGATAATTTCAGCAGGAAAGAAGGCCTTGTCTATGTGTGTGGGAGGAGGTGGAGAGGGAAGGGAGACAGTGGGGAGGGGGGATTTGACTTTGAGGGGACAAAGGACACAGAATAAAGATGGGAGATGCAGGCAAGCCAAGGTATTTTTCCATCTTTATATTTTGCCCAGGGCCATCTGAGTCCACCCGTGCCAGCCCCGGCTCCCCTGAGACCTACTGGAGAGAAATTTCTACAGGCAGAAAATCTAAGCGATGAAGCTCTTCTCCGCCCTGCGCAGACGGGGAATGCACCTGCCGCAGAGGTGCCCGGTGGGAGGAAAATGTCCTGGGGCTCAGCTGGGATGGTCAGCCTCAAAGCGGGGGCAGGGGTTGTGTTTGCCGCTCTCTGATGACTCCTTTATCACTGAGTTCTGTACTCAGAGTCCCAGAGGAGTGGCTGCGTGCCTAGGTGCACTTGGACACTCGCTCAGTCACTTCCCACCTGGGGGACCTTGGGACAGAGTCTTTGACCTTTCCATGTCTCAGTTTCCTCCCCTCTAAAGTGGGAATGGTAATAGGACCTACCTTCTAAACCTGCTGTAAAGATGAAATGAGATAATGCATAGAAAGTCCCAGAACAGTGTCTGGTACCAAGTGTCATGAATGTTAGCTAGAATCCCAATTGCTTTTCCCTCCAAAGAGTGCAAAATCCACCCCTGTATCCAAGAGAAGAACGAATCAGAAATGCTTTGAGTTGGGTTGGTTTTTTTTTTTTTAGTCCTGGAATGGTTTCCAGAATGATTTGGCTTCTGGAGAGGGAATTATAAGGCAGCTGAACTTCTCTGGTTCTGTCTTCGACTCATTATCGTGCAGGAGTAACACAGGTTAATCGCATAGCTAATTAAGAGATAACATTAATGGAATCTGAGTTGGTGCCCTGATAAAGCCGAGCCCTGGCAGATAAATGCCGAGGTGGAGCCAAGCCATTTATTTGAGGAGCAGCAGGGTTCCTATCAGGGCACCAACTCCAGTTCCATTAAAGTTATTGATATTACACCCCGATCTGAAACTGTAAGAAAATTCAATGCGTCTTTTTTTTTTTTTTTCCAGGTTTCTTTCTTCTGAGGCAGCCCAGCATTAGCTGTACCGGCTGAACAAATGCAAGGGTAGCTAGGTAATAGGAGCTACTATAATTGAATGACGCAGTTCATAATGAATTAACAAATAAATGAATGAATGAACATGAAGAAGTTCATTCAGAGCAAACGTGGCTGGCAATTAATATGCTGCCAGGTGAAGAGGGACGTTGACAGGGCACCTAGCAGAACCGATCCCTCCCCGCATTGATCAGTTGTTTTCTTTTGTTTTGTTTTTTTTTCCCAGGGCTTTGCCTCTGAGCAAATCAATGACGGACCTAAAGTACCATTTCTGTATTTCTCCTTGTCTCCTTGCAGTTGACCTGATGAACGCATTTTGGAGATTTCTTCTCCTCCTTGCTTTAATAAATTCTCTCATGGTTTCTTTAATTGTTGCCTTTTTTTTTTTTTTTGAACCTTTCTTGGAGAGTGATGATCAGTTCCTGCATTCAGTAAGCTGATGGCTGACAGATGCTATTTGACATAATGCAACCATGATTTAAAGGAAGAGCCATCCTGCTAACTACATGGCTGCTTCAGGGGGAGCAATGGCAATTGCACAGGACCCTCCACAGAGATTGGGACATTCTGCGATTTGCCAAATAGGTTTCTGAGAGCCATCGCCCGTTTAAAAGATAACCTGACCCCGGCTCAGGTCGACGGCTGCAGAACGCTGCCATCGATGGTCGTAAACTTAGTGACATCCTCACAACTCACCCCACACAGGCTGCTGCCGCCCCTTGCCTCTGTCCCCTAAAAGCCCCCACTGGGGCGAAGTCCCTTCAGAGTCCATATGCTCCAGCAAAGACGTTGGACTGGGAGAGGGGTATCCACCACTGAAGTAATGTGACTTCGCTTGGCTTTCCTGTGCTGAGAATGTTAAACACCAATTCCATAATGAGAAGTACACATTGGGGCTGTCTGAGAATCACACATCAGCGGGAAACGGCCTCCTCCCCAGTAAAGGCATAACGAGAAGCCAGTCCGAAGGCCGGCTGGAACACAGAGATACTCCACAAAGGGTAGTTCCTCTTATTATCGTAGCTGGGATTGCTGATACGGTCCCATCGCGTGTTTTATACACCGGAGGGAAAGCCCAGCGCAGAAGTAAAGTAGAGGAACAAAGGCATTATTCCATCTCGGTGACTAACCGGGATCACAGGATGATTCATTCTCGACTCTTGGATTTTGACATCCTGTATTAGGATTTCAAGAGGGAGGGAATTTGACTCCGAGAAAAGTTCTGTCATTTTCTCAGCTATCTAAATTTAAAGCAAGTTGAAAATCAAATGCTGATGCACTTTTGTGCTCTTCGAAATTCCCCTTTCCTGAGTCTCGAAAGCAGTTGTATTCCTCTAAATCTGGGCATATCTGAGACACCGAAACTCAAGAGGGACAATTCCTTTTTTGTTCCCCTTCTGAAATTTTAAGCAGGATCTTTACAATGAGATTAAATGTCATAATTTTTATGAAGGTCTATCATTAAGCCTGATAAACATGTGATTACACTATTTGTTTCAATTGCCTCATTAGACAAGCAACTCCTAAGTATGTAAATATACGTTAACAAAAATAGTCTATGAAAACTCCACGCTAAAGGTCCTCATGGTGGGAGGGGGAGTTGGCAAAGTAAAGAAGCTCACAATTAAGAATTAAATCTCTAAAATCTACACACAAAGCAAACCAGAGTTTTATGGAGATGGTGACCTACCGCGCCTATGTACTAAAAAGTAAATTCTATTCTGTTCAGTCCTTGATAAATACACACAATTTCCATGTCGAGCTAACTCTAATTACCGACAATGTCAATATGAGGTACGTGTGTAGGAGCACAGAGTAGTTGCTGGACATGACGATTTTCTTGATTTTTTTTTTTTTTTTTTGGTGGGGGGAGTGGTAAGATAACAGGGCACAAAACTTGTGTTTTTGAACCCCAAACAAGTCAGTTGCCCTTGGTGTACATCCTTCTACATCTCATCCCATTGGGAACAAGAACACCATGCATAGATGTCTCGCAAGCTGCTGTGCAAAGAGGTCTATGTGCCCAGACAGAAACATCCAACTCTGTTCAATGTTCCAGATGCCTCAGAGCCAGAGTGAGAAACTTGCTCCAGTCCCAGCCCATCTCACTCTGCAGAACTAAGCTTCTATTTTCTGTTGTTCTCTGAAGTCTTCATTATACCCAGGCTTGTCCCCGTCTTCTGCTTTAGTTCCTCTCTTTTTCACACCTTGACTTCTACAATATGTTATGCACCATCTGTATTCTTTCCCCGAACTCTTGGTGATTCCTTTAGACTCAGTTTTTATTTACTTCATGAGGGCAGAGATGGTTTCATTTGTTTCTCCCTATTCCCTGAGCCAGATGCACAGTCTCTAGCATATAGAAGGTGTTTCTGAAAGTGTTTATTGAGTTACTGAATGTGGTCCTCTGACCATCCCCCCTCATTCCTATTATATTGGTCTCCCTTGGGATTCCTTCATCAAGTGACACTCAGACATCCATTCTCCTCATGCACCCATGCTCTCTGGCATAGCTTTTAGGGGGTCAAAGTCTTTGGCTCTCCTGAGGTCTCAGAAATGTTCCTGGGGTTGGGGACCTTATTCTTCCCTTCCCTGATATTTTCTCCCTGGAAGACTGCCTCTGTTTCTTTTGCTCAACAAATCACATGAATGGCTTCTGGACTAGCCTTGCCTTTGCCTAAGCCCACCGTGAGTGTGAAACAGTGAGACACTGAAACCCTAATATGCCATAGCCATGGAGCATTTTAACAGCGATTCACAGGGGAGGCCATTGATTCAATGCTTCTGCCCAGTGAAGGATGCATTTTGAACCTCGGTCCTTGTTGGAAGATATTCTTCCAACAAAAGGAGCAATGTAGCCCCATCTTCACTCAGGTAGACACACAGGCCATCTGTGAAAGTGGAAAGCCAAAAACCTCTAGCCATAATACCTCTCTGGTACTTTGAAGTGGGCATTGGAGAAAATGGAATGCTCTTGAACAAGAAATTAGTGTAGGTCCTAGCTTTTTTAATTGAAAAAACACACGGTATCTAATCATTTTCTCTAAGTGGCCCTGAGTGTCTATATAAGCCAGAATTCAGGCAGAAAAACAGAGCTTGATTCTGTTCAGTGGGGGGACTTTTATATGGGGTGCTAGTTACAGAGGTGTGGGGAGAATTGAAAAACAAAAATAAGAAACAGGTGGCAGAAAGGCAGACCAGAGGTTTATAAAAGCAGGAAGCCTCTAGGGCCTGAAGATCCCAGGGAGGTGTGGTATTTGCAGGGTCCAGACTTCAAGGGCAAGTGGAGTCACAGAGGGAGGGCCAGACCCAAGATCTGGGACCACAGAAGAGGTGGCAGAAATGCCACCCAAAGCAGAAAGAGAGGGAAGAAATGCCTCGGATTCCCAAATTACCCAGATTCATTTAGAACCCAGTGTTTTCCAGTAATTCCAGTGCAGACATCTATGGGCTCAGAACTGCATGGGGGACCTCTAAGAGAGGTAGAACCACTTGGACGAGGAAGAAGAAAAATCTCAACTAAATCAGAACAAAGACCAGCCTTATCCACAACCATCTATGAGGGTGGGTTTGCCTTTTTTTTTTTTTTTAACTATTTCTTTCATGAGGAAGAGATGGAACAATGATAACAGACCTCCAGAATAGATTCATTTATGGTTTCTTGCATATAATTATACTTTACAGATTACCACACGTAGCTCTCATTTCATAGCATATGTTCAGCCGTTTCAATTAATGTTTTTATTGTCTTCATAAACTCTAGCATTGAAATAAAGATTCATCCAGGTATTGTCACGGATGGACATTGGAGTAGGGTGGCCCCTCCTTGACCATTATAGGAAAAATATTGGTGCCCAACTTAGACAAATGGGATGTGGCCTTTGTGGTGTTTATTTTTGACTGGAAAAGTTACAAGTTACACAAACACATTTTTCACTTGTCTTTTAGCGCAGGACATCTCTGACATTTCGTTTCATTAGACAAGACAAGTGGAGAATTTTTTTTATTGTCTCTTAAAAAATCTTACCCCTCAACATCTGAGACACCAGAATGTTCGCATTCCCCTAGAGGGTGCCTTACATCTTCAAGTCCCCCTCTGTCCTTCTCTCCCTCTTTCCTCCTCTTCCTTCAATGTGTTTCTCTTGTCACAGCTCAGCCCTTATCCCAGGCTCTGACATTCCTGTTTCTGAACTTTGTTTTTCCTCCAGAAGCTTCCTTTCCTTTTCTCTAATCCATCAGAAGGGAGTGTCCTTCTCGATCAACCCATCATATTCAATACCCGGAATAAGCAGCCTGAATGGCTTTGTTGCAACTCTTCTTCATTCATCCAAGGGAGGCTGTTCATGGCCTCGCTTCTGCTCTTTCTCTCCTGACCCAAGAGCAAACCCAAAGTACAAATCAGAGCAGCAAATTCAGGTTAAAGCCAGCTCTGTGGCAATCTAGAGTCTTACACCAGACCCCAAACTCCTCCAACCCCCCAATCCTGGTAGCTGAGGAAGGGGAGTGCCTATCATTTCAAGGGCGGGGACCCTCTGTGGAGATTTCTCAGCCTCTCCTCTTAATGAGTTTAACTCCAGAGATGGGCAGCTAGAGCGTTCCTGCTGAGCATAATTACCATGATGGGGCACCTGGGGAGAGATTGTCACAAAGATAACTGGGTCTCAGGCTATTTAGCGCTTTACAGATGAGAGTAAGGTGGTGACTTGGAAAAATGAGGTCTGGTTCGGATAGGAAGACTGCTATGGTTCATTTTCCTCCCTCCTGTAGAAGCGTAAACTGTTGTGTTTCTAATTGATGTGCATGAGCCCAGGGCACAAAATGGACTCAGGTGAGAAATCATAGAATCCCAAGGCCGGATGGGACTGGAGGGGTCATCCTGTCCACCCCGAGTCTGCAGGCAGGACTGCTTACAAACCGTCTCGGGAGGAGGGCTTGCTACCCTTTTCATCATGACCTCGGGAGGACTGAACACGCAGATAACCAAGGGCTACCTGGGCACCGGCGCTCACTACAAAGGACACTTGTATGTGTTTATTCTGGCTCTTCTTGCTTAAAAGCCCTACCCAGGGTCAGGGGCAGGTCCCTAACATGGGCAGCTGAAAGCAGCGCACTGAAATGTCAAAAATCCACCTGGCAGTACAAATATACTGAAGAACACACAAGGAAAATATATTGAATCATCTTGTGCAAATTCACAGCTCACGGAGGAGCTGAAAGAGAAGAGCGATCTCTTAACCGTTGGCAAACTGTGAGTGGCAGGATGGAGGGGCTTCTGCTGTCCCCCAAGAGAAAGCCCATGGAGGACCTAAAACAGGGAAGGGTGGAGGCGGTGTTGAACAGGTCGTCCCGAGGCCGTTAGGAGCTGAGATTCGGATGCCTGCAGAAAGCAATCTGCTAAGTACAGATTGGGAGAGGTAGAGGGACCTGCGATCCCCTCTCTGGCTTTAGTGCCTCCCTTGCTGGTATGAATGTGACAGCGTTGAGAGGACCCAATGTGAGGGAATCAAGAGGTGTGGGTCCCAGGAATGGGCAGAGGGAATCCACTGTTCCATGGGGTAGGTCAGACCAGGTGACGTCCACCAAGAAGCCTGGACATGGTCTCAAGGTGCCAGGGGACAAGGGAAGGTTGTAGGGCCAGTAGGCCCTGTACCCTCCGAAGGGCAGAAGCGGAGTTTTCTCTCTGGACTGGCCGCACCTGGAGTCTTTGGGTTTTACATGTCTCTGAAGACTTTAGAGGAGATTGAGGAATCTGTCCTCTAGGCCAGAGCTAGAAAAACTACCATTCATGGCCTGTTTTGATAAAGCCCACGAAGTAAGAATGGTGTTTATATTTTTAAAGGGTTGAATTAAAAAAAAAGAAGAACATGCAAGACAGACCATTTCTGATCCACAAAGCCTAAATTATTTACTGTTTGGTCCTTCACAGAAAAAGCCTGCTAACCTCTGCGCTAGGCTACTGGTTCTCAAATTTCCATGTTCACAAAAAAAATAGAAAACAAAAACAAACACCCCCCCAATTTAAAAAATTAAATATTCAGATTACCCCCTCTAGACAGCTGACTTAGCAGAGCTTGGCCCAGGACCCCGATATCTGCATTCAACAACCACCAAAGATAATTCTAGTGCAGGTGGGGATGAGCTGACCTCATGAAATGTTCTCTTTCAATTAACCAATAAGTATATATTTTACAATTTCTATGTGGCCAGCTCTCTGCTGAGTGTAGTGGGGGTTACAAGTGGTAGAAGATAACTCGCCCCCTCCATGTATATCAGGAGAGGGGAGCTTCTCAAGTGAACCTACTGGAGATAAGTTAGGGACAAATGGCCTGGGGCCGATTCCACATGAACTGGGATTTTAGGGGCCACCATCCATGGTGGTGTTCACTTTCCTTGCAGTCAACAAGGAATGGAGTGTTTGCAAAAGAATCAGCCAAGTTTGGGATGTGGGGAAGGTATCATTTGCAAAGGCACAGGGCAGGAAGCTGCTTTGAGAATGAAAGCTATGAAAGCATGGGCAGAAAGCACAGTGGTCTGACCCCTAAAGACAGGCTGGAGAGCAGAACCCATGGGCTTCCTCTTCAGGGCAAGAACTACTCAGAAGAAGAGCCTGTTCTTCTTCTCTCCTTCTACAAGTCTTATTAGATCCTAAGCGGTGCCGGTCAGGATTTTTGTGGATCTTTCCACCTAAAATGATCTTTGCCATTTCCCACCTACTCTCCACCTATATCTATATATATTCTCTAAGTTCCTATCTCACTGAGATTTTTTTCCCTATGCACTACTAATTTATGCCTATGGGTTTTTTGTTTTGTTTTGTTTTGTTTTATTTTGTTTGCAAAAGCCATGCTTGTAGACTAATTTCTTTCCATATTGTCTTCTTGGTTATAAAGGAAATTTTGTCTCATTTCTCAAGACCCAACCCAAGCTTTCTATTTTCATTGAAGCAAAACTTTCTCTGATCTGTTTCCTTCTTGGGAAGAGCTAAGCAATCTTTCATTTTGCACCAACCTGGTCGCTTGAAAAAAGCAAAAATATAGGGCTTGCACTGTATTAGAATTATTTGTCTTCATTCTATCTCCTATACAAGATCATGACCTTGAGGTCAAAAACCATATTAATCCATTTTCATTTCCTTGGTGCCTACAACAGTGCACGTAGTCATGGGCAGTAGACATTTCTTCAGTGGATGATTAAATGTTCACAAGCAGGGCATTTTCATTTTGTGGAGGGCTCTAAACATCAGAGGAGTGTGGCCTTGCTAATATCGTCATTGAGACCCATTCAGACCTTTAAATAGTGGGTGACATTATGATTCCATTTTAAGTAACTTAGAAAGAAAACAGTAGTGGAAAGTAGGAATCTAAAGACGATTTGTTGAATAGGTAGGAAGGCTGGAGATTCTCCCTGGAGGAAGACCATGTCTTACTTCTTTGATAACTCCTTGGCATCTCAGCACTCCTAAATTCAGTAAATAGCTGCAGAAGAAGATTGTGGGTAAGATCTGAGCTGGGCACTGCTGTACACAGCATGTCTCAGCTGGTCATCTGCTCCATGCTAGCCTGGGTTTTCATAAGACGTATCAGAAAACCTCCTGGTGCTCTGGAAGACCAGGATAAGTGAAAAATAATAACTTTAATATCACCTACAATTCCAAGCTCAGGAACTTTGTTAAAATAAACAATGTGAAACTCCTCACAATGGGAAACAACCGTAAGCAAATGATTTACCTTAAGGATAAGATCCAACCCTACATGCATAGCAACTGGAGGAATTACAGAGAACAACAAAAAACGTACAAAGTAAAAGGAAAATAGGTCCTCTGAAGTTTAATGAAAATTAGACAACGAGGGGCCAAAGATGGTGGAACAGGACGAATTGGACTGAATAATGGTTGGCTTTCTGCAGCAATAAAGGAGAGGTGTATAGTAAGTAGGAACATAGAAACATCTCGGATCAGTGGTCTGTAATTCTGAGTTTTACTTGTCAGAGGATGTGAGTATTATTTGGTGGAGAAGTGGCAGGGCCAACTATCTGAACCCCAGCTATCTAGCCAGGGCATTATATTTTCTTGACTCCTCACATCTATCTACATGGGACCAGATGACACATAGAAGCTAACGGGATGTCAGCCGAAGTAGCCGAGTGTCACTTCCAGACCAAGAAGGGTAAGTACCCAAAGTGCCTTCCCAGGGCTCTCGTCTGTTTCTACAAGCCCGAGATTGAAGTTGGAAGCATCTCAAGGTGGGAGAAGCCTAGATCCCTGTGTCGTGGCTTGGATGAGGGCCACCCAGGAAGACTGCCAGGAGAGGAATGTCCACACTGGCCTCTGTGTGAGGGAGAAATAAGCTTTTACTGTGTTAATCCTTTGGGATTTGAGGTCGCTCGCTACAACGGTTGGCCTATCGTTATTAACGCAGGGTGGGAGGCTAGAGTTCCAGGAAGTTTTGGGGGGATGATCATTTGGGGCAAAGCGCACACGGTGTAGGAAGAGTTCTGGGTGGTCTCAGGGCAGATACCAATCCGGAAGAATCTGGACCAGCAGTCCTTTTCCCCCATTGATTTTTGCTGGGGGCAGCCAGCCTTGGACTCATCGATTCGAGCTGCTGATTAAGCCATGTTCTCCAGTCTGTCAGCAACCACTTCATTTCCTTTCATCTCAGGTTTTCACCTGCTTGAAGCTCCACAACAATTGGGATCTTGAGTGTACAACGGAACATTTCAGGAGGGCTTTAAAAATGGCTCCCTTCCCTGCATGGCAGTGTTCAGCTTCATCTCTTCCTCCCTCCTCCAAAACAATTGTTCTCAGGGCTGTTGCCTGTTAGACAGAAAAAAATGCTAAAGCTGGAGGCAGCTGATCTTCACGGAGGCTACAGCAGGGCAGAGTTCCATCTGGAGGAGGCTGGTGACCTACTGGGAGTTACCTCAAGACCGGAATGCTCCTTTCTCTTCCACAGAATGAGCTGTGAAGATGCCCAAGACCCAAAGCAAGCTTTACAGCAAACAGGAACTAAAGAGCATACGGCAGGTGGTAGCTTAGATGCCAAAGCAGACCTCATTCCTGTTGAAGAGGGGGCACAAAAATAGAATCTAATATGGCCCCGAGTGCTTGGAGTGGGAAAGAGGAAAGAGGATTCTAAACCTCAAGACAGATCTGCGAGAGAGAGGGGTGGAAATTCCCTCTCTCCCTCTTCCTCTCTCTCCCCCTCTGTGTGTGTGTGTGTGTGTGTGTGTGTGTGTGTCTCTCTCTCTCTCTCCCATCCGTGGTTGCTTAAACAAACAAACAGAACAAGATGGCTGCTGATGGATAGCTCACTCCTGAATGCCGGCTGACACACCTACGTGCCAGGTTTGCCCAGCTGTACAGATGCCACAGCTGATCGTCTGTCGAGCATGCCGCTCACCACCGCTGATCCATGTGCCAATTACCTGATTTACAACGGGCCGGGGCTGGTGTGCAGAGCAGGGAGGAAATCGCTCTTGGGTTCTTCTCTGTCCCACCCCCCAGCCCTGCTCTTCTTCGTCTCCTCGAGGAGAGTGGGTGATGGTGGGGGCCGACCCTCCCTGCACCACACCATCACCCAGGGAATGCCGGGGACCAGGTTGGGTGCCATCTCCACCCCGTCTTGGAAGAGGGCCTGGAGAACCAAAACAGATTGAAAGCTTTGGCTAGGCAGGAGACTGGGCTCCCCTTTGTGGCAGATGCAAATTCTGTCACTAGGCTGGGGGAAAGCAGGCCATTGTGCATCCTTGTTAGGATTTCTGACACGAAGAGGTTTGTTTCTGTGCCCTCTCTTTTTCTTCTTCCCTAGAACAATAGGCACACCAGAATATTAACTCCCTGCACTGCGGGCTAGAATCTGCTCTCCTCTCTTCTCAAGGAGGTCAACTCCCCTGGCTGCCCAGCCCCAGGCGTGCTGATGGTAGAGCAGGTGGGGGAGGGGCCGGTGTAGTGCAGTGTGTGTGTGTGTGTGCGCGCGCGCGCGCGCGCGCGCGCCTGTGTGTGTGTGTGTGTGTGTGTGTGAGTGCGCGCGTGTGTGTGTGTGCTGGGCACAAATGGTGTGTAGTCAACATGTCTTCTGGATTTTTCGTTACCAGTTTGAATAGCCATCTGAGGGACTCCCAGGGAAAGCCGGCTGGACCTAGCAAATAACAGGGGCGGTAGGGTCCAGACGGCAGTCTGCAGAGTGAAGAAGCCTGGAAGTTGCCGGTTGTGCGTCTGGGCCGACAGAGCAGCACACCCCCGTGCCTTTCCAGAACTCTCAGCTTCTCCTCTCCCAACCAAACCCTGGACAGCAATTGCAGAGGTCTTCCCATCCTTCTTCGACCCAGCTCTCCACTCCTCTCCCTGAGCACTGGGTCATGCCTCACACCTACAGCCCGGAGCCTATCTTGCCCTCCGAATCTCCTCCCTGATCACCTTAGCCAGAGCGCCCTCTCTTCTCCCTCTACGGAGCTTACTGTCGGAGTATCTTGTGTCCTTCTGCTGTACGTCAGATGGTTTGCGAATGCCTCTAGAGAATTAGTGCAGTGGGGGCCGGCGCCTTGTCTTGTACAGTTTGGCATCCTAAATAGTGCCAATAATAGTGCTCTTCAACTATTTGGCTTCACATAAATTTTGGCTCAGATGAGTGTGTCCTTAGGAAGCAGTCACTTGAAGAGTTACCCCTGCAAATTAGACGCCCCAGGAAAATATTAACAACAAAGACCCTTACATATATCCCATGCTTCCCCCCTACTTCCCTGCACCAAATCTTCCACTAGAACCAGGAAGTCCTGTTGACCAATCCCACAGTACTTTGCTGGCCATTGCCCTGCCCACCCGGAAACCATTGGAAACTTCCTTCATTCGCTATCATTTATCACAGGCTCCAAAGCTAGGAAATCACTCATTGCTAAGTTTTGGTTGTCAGGCTCATGCAGAAGTCTTTCCATTTGTGTCCTTTTCTGTCTGACTCTCAAACTAATCCTTCTCAACTTTAGATCTTTGTACAAACCTCCCGTGTCATCACTGGGGAGCTCTGGGCCCAGAGCAAAGGTAGGAGGTAAAAAGCCCCAAATCTGCACGTTTTATTTCATTGGTACATGTATTTAATCCATCCGCAAACTGTTCATTGGATAGCATCGCGGGCTTCTCTCTCTGGGAACACTAAGGTATGTGTATTCAACAGTGGAAAATAAACATAAGATTTTATTACAAAGTGCCACCGCCACTCCTGGCATGAGTAATTTGTGCACCTGCATTTTTAAAATGTTTCAAAGTTTTTCCCTCGGTGGATTCTGTGGTAACGCACATAAGCTTCCCGGCTGTCACAGCCTGGTTCTTGTAGGCTCCTGTCACTTCTGCCCACACTATCCAGAAGTCATCGTTTGCCGAGCAACATGATGACCGCCCATGGAGGCCCTTGGGAGTTCAGGTTCCCGTTCTGTCCCAATAAATGCCTTTCTCCCGAGAACGAGCAGAAGTGCAGAGTGTGAATTTCAAGTGCCAAGGGCTAGAGGACAGATCAGCAAGAGAGGAATGAAGGTCAGGACCTGTCCTACTGAGACATGGGAGTGATTTCTGGATACGAATGCAGACTTGATCCCTCAGACTCTCAGCCTGCTTTTCCCGAAGCTGAGAAACCAGGGTAGCTGTGTCTCTTCACCCAGGTTCTTCAGCACATAAGGCAACCCAGTATGCACCAGATGGAGCCGAGACGCCCGGTCAGTGAGAGGAACTGGAAAGTGGTACAGAGGCATTGGAAGGGGAGGGCGCTATTATATCCAAAGGGGGTACAGCATTCTGGCTTTATCTTTCCCTTCCCTTTCTTTTGCAATGATTCTGTTCTTTGCAGGTGTCTGAAGTCAGTCTGTGTGCACAGCGCTAACTAACCATTTCCCCTGCGATGCCTGTAATCTCCTGGAAATGTTCGTTGATTCCTTCCAATGTCCCCACAACAACCCGGAAGGCTGGCAATTCCGAGTCATCTTAGGCACGTTAATACTTTCTTAAAGTCATATGGCAGCCTATTGCACACTTCTCCCTCGAACAGCAGGTCTCAGAGGAAGACGGTAATGACCTGGTGCTACACCAACGTGATCGTTAGAATCTCTGTCTCTGTAAGCAACATCAGGCAGATAACTTGATCTAAAGAGTATTTATCTGTCCAACGCTGCAAATGGAGACAGAGGGAGCTCCACTGATGGAATCGCTGGGTGTGAAATCTTCATTGTTCAGTATGATCGAGAGCAATGGGATGCTTGTTTCATTTAAATAATACCGAGTTTTCAAACACTACACACCATCTGCCTTGGGAGCTGCCTGGCCCAGGCACAGAATTGAATGTATGTGGCATTTTGAATCATTTAAATGCATGTGGGTTGTGGTTTTTAGTTTGAGGGGTGGTAGAGAAGCAGTAGGTGTTGTTTTACTACCGAGGATCAAGTCCTTATTCTTGCTATGGCCAACTGTCCATTTCTGAGCTTGGCTCTTCAGGAGAATAATTTTATCATTCCCTCTCAAAAGAATAAGAAGAATTATGCTTTGGCATCCTCTAGGATTTTTGCACACCAATGCCTGTAGTCAAGTCCTAAATCGAAATCTGGGGAAAGATTTCTCAGAGCATCCCCTAGAAGTAGCTTACTGGCCTCCCTGGGGAGTCCTGCTTTCAGTGAATGTATGAACCTTGGCCCAAGGCAAAGACTCTGAATGGCAGTTAAAAACCACATATTCACATGCGTGTGGGTGCACACACGCACACACACACACACACACACACACACCAGCTTATTTGGAGAGAAATCTAAGACTTATTTGGTGTCGTTATCTGGCTTGTTTGTTTAGGGCCCAGGTTGCTCATGTAATGTGACTGTGTGTGAGAACAGTAGAAGCACGCTGAGTAAGTCCTAGAAAGTAGGTGCCATTTTCATGGAGCAGCCCTTGGTAAATATACCTTGACTTGGATCCAATCTCTCTTAGACTCTGTCCACAGTTTTAGGCAAAAGCGGCTACTTGAATTAATTATCTCATTGATTCCAGAGGAGGATGCTGTATTAGGATAAGTGACTGTTCAAATGAACCCTGCAGTTTCAGCACCTTAACCTAAGAAAGATTTCTTTTTCTGCCCATCATGGTCTCACAAGACTTAGTGGGTAGCATGAGGCTTTGCACCATGAAACCATCCAGGTATCTCCCGTCTCTTGTCACCTCCATCTCTAGCACATAGTCTCCAAGAGGACCATGGAATACAGAAGAGAGAAAAGAGAGTGTGGAACATAAGCACCCGCTCTGACCTGCCTTGGTCCCGAAGGCTTTCCTCAGTACAGAAGGGCCCGGGATTATAAGGGCACTGGGGCCAAGGAGAGGGGCCGGTCTCTGCCACTGATAACTTTGCCTTTATCATCTGGCTACTTCTTGTGAAAATATCCAGTTCCAACCACAGATCGTCATTCCAGCTCTCTCCTCGTGTCAAGTCAAGTCATGGTGCTGATGGAAGGAACAGTTGCCAAAGTCCCACATCCCCGGCGTTTTTCCTTCATGGGTAGGAATCCAATCTCTTCCACAAGACCAATGACTTCAAGAGGAGTTGTTTGAGTAGAGCTGATGATAATTACTCTTGACCTGCTCTTATATCATCTCAAACTGGGAAGTCTGGTTTAGCTATTCCTTGCAGTAACAAAACTTCTTTCGTTCACGATCTGAAATGAGGCACTATACAATTAAGCTATAAATATCATTTTATTATGCAGTTTTAAAGATGTTGTACTTTGAAGCATTGTAGCAGCACAGAATACCCAAATCATTCCCATTGTCCATTATTTAAGTACTTAAACTCGCTTTTGACATTAACTGCTCCTCCCACAATGCCTCCGACGTGTTGGCCCACGTTATCAAAACGTTAATATTTTTTCAGTCCTTCTAAAATATTTCTCATATTTGTGACTTGCCCTATCTTTAGAGTTGCAACTGGAAACAATAGAATAATGAAATTATTTTTGGAGTTTTGTTAAGTGGGACTTGGACCACTTGGGATAGAAGCTACGTTGTTCATGGCCTCAGCTTCATATGTTTATACGCTTCCACTCTCGTGTGCCTGAAGTAAATTTGCTGTAGTCTTTGTCTCTGCTCTATTCTAAACACACTGTACAAACAAGGGCCTGCTTCCCAGGAGAATAACCCAGCCAAGGATGTCATGTTCCATCTTTATGATGAAATGCAGATTTGTCATTAAAAGGCAAATTCTTCATTTCCAAAACTGCATATAAATGATGCTTTAAAGGATTTTAGCTAATGAAATTTAGCCTTCTCACCTCCCCCGCTCCAAAGAACAACTTAGGACTGTTCTCTGGAACTTAGCCCAGAGTATTTCATTTTGTTTCAAAAGGCATACATTTTGCTTTACTTCAGGATTTTGCCTTGTGGTATTTTGTTGTCTAGAGGCCAGTAAGCAAATGTCCATAACCTTGTTGAGCTCAGGAACAGCCTCCTTGGCTTACCTGACTTCTTTCCATGCCTCCTGGGTGATTAAGCGTAACCTGTGCGGTTTCTGGCTTCTCCAGCCCAGGAAGATGGTGCTCGGAACTTTTGCCCTCACACTACAACCTTCACCATGGCCCGATCATCCATCAGGAGGCTCCCTCTCTGCCTTGCAGCCCATTTCTTCAGCCTCATCGAAGCACTTTATACAAGAAGGGAGGACAGACATGCCTGCCTCTTCCTCTCCAACATTTCTTTCAGTGGAGGCTGATTTTTCAATCTGGACACCGCGTAGGGGGTTTCCAGATTCTGAGGGGTTTTAAAGACCCTTTCTGAACTCATCTGTTAGTCCTTGTAGACTCCCGTGTCTCACAGCCTCAGTCCGCATGTCAAAAATCTCGCTTTACTCCCTTGTTTCCATTCCCATGGCTTGGAGGGGGCGCTGGACACAGGTTGCCGCTGCGGACTGACCAAGGAGAGCTGAATGAAGGAAACTCTGTAATTCCATCCGGTGTAGCTGCCCTCAAATAACCAAAGGTTCCTACAGAGAGGTGGTAGCCCTGTTCAAAAGGAGGTTCCATGGGGGAAACTGCCAGAACTTCAGGAAGATGAAAAAAATTCAGTGGTTGAAAGAAGCAGCTCCTTCCCCTCCTATGGGGTGCTGGGGAGCTAGGCAACAAACACCTTTTTTGTGTTTTTTGTTTACTTGTTTGTGTAGGTGGGGGGGGTGGCTTTTTTGTTTTGTTTTGTTTCGTTTTGCTACAGCTCCAGTGTGACTTTGGGGAATTCAGTTTCAAACTGCCCCACACATTCCTCACCCTTGAGACTAGGAGTTGAGAAATCAGACCCATAGTTTCATGAATGGGCTGACAAGAGTGGTTTCTATGTACCTGTGGCTCCTTTTTTTTTTTTTTTTTTTAGGATTTATTTATGTGAGAGAGAATGAGAGAAAGCGAGCACGAGAGAGAAGGTCGTCGAAGGCTGAAGCAGACTTCCTGCTGAGCAGGGAGCCTGATGTGGGACTCGATCCTGGAACTGCAGGATCATGACCTGAGCCGAAGGCAGTCGTTTAACCAACAGAGCCACCCAGCGCCCTACCTGTGACTTCTTAATGACAGGGGATGTAGTTAGACCCACATGGCCGTTTCCAGGGAGCCCAATGACCCACGCATACCATGGCTCTGGGGAAAAAAAAAAAAAAAAGCCTGCAGGAGACAAGTGGCAGTGACCCCCACACCCCAGGGGCTCAGTCTCGAAGCCAGGCTGCATGGCTCACCTTTGATGCTAACTTGGATGAAGGAAGGAACTGAATGACATTCACAACCTGAAGTGATTCCATTTCATCATTTTGTACACATACATCCATGATGGGCTATATGTTATATATAATTTACTAAAGCATGCTTTTAAAAATAGATTTGAGGAGCGTGGAGCCCCCAGAAGCGTATGTTATTGTACCGGGCTTGAGATTCCCTTTCCCTCCCACAGGGGACCTCCGAGGGTCTATTTGAGGGCATGAATATGGAAAATTCAGCTCTGCTCCCCCATCTCACTCCCCAAACAACGCTGCAGAACTAAGCTAAGCTCTTGTGATTTTGAAGGAACAGATGCAAGAGACAAAATAAGTATAAAAGGAATTTGGGGGAACAGGTCCTAAGAATCACCACGTTTCCTATCACTCTCAGAAAATGCCTCTCTTTTCAGGGGCACCGTACATCTGCGTGGCTCCAAACTACCAATTATTTTTCCAAGCAACATAATTACAGCCTTCTCCTGAAAACGCCAAACACTTGCATGAAATACAGCTTCAGAAAATTTCACTTAAGTTAATTGGTTCCAATTACTCAGACCTGTCTTGGCCCCCCAAAACCCGTGAAAGCCAAGTTTTTTCTTTCTCATCCTGTTCACTTTTGAGACAGAGAGAGAGAGAGAGAAAGGAGACCTACACCTGAATTCTACATATTTTATTAGAACCCACAGCCCGATGAAGACAGGAAGTATAATGGCAGGAGGCAAGGAGACCACCACCCCAGCAGACATCTGCCTCCTTTGTCTGTCTGGGCACTGAAAGGCCACAGATGTCACAGGCATTCCTCCTGAACCACTCTGAATGTAATCTGTTGGGTTTGGTTTGCTGAATGTATGTGCACGTCAGAGATCATGGGCATGGATTATTTATAAGATGTTCACTTCCAATTAGCCCTGCTGAAAACACGGGCGCCTACTTGGCGAGTGCGGCAGCAGGCTGTTCTGAGCCGGCATGGGTCTGGGGCGGATGGGTAGGTAAGCCTCTTGCTGAGCAACTAACTGTGAACATTCGCTTAGGCTTAGGTACCATTAGGAAGCAGCCCTATGTGTGTCTCTGATTAACAACACTGTAAATGATGCAATAAAAGACACACTTTCAGGGCACACTTTCAAAGGCTGTCCTGGGAGCAAGCTGTCCAGGCCCAGAGACCATAATGGTCATTTGAGCCCATTGCTCCTCAAGTGAGCCCCTGGAGAATTGACCGTGTCTCGTTTAGGACCTGTGCCGACCTCCGTGGAAACCCATTTTATAACGTGGTGGAGACTCACAGATACTGGTTCCTAACTCTAAGCTCTGGTAGGGTAGGAAAAGCGACTGGGGGAAATCAGTTCGATTTAGCCATTTTAACCAATTCTAGTTAACCAAATTTAATTAACCCATTTGCTGAGGTTAATCAAACCCCATTAACTTGAATCAGAAAGAGGGGGGAAAGGAGGGCCTTATTTAAGTGCACGTCCCTGGTGGGGCTCTGTACCCAAGGGAGCCATGAACTTGTCAAAGACAGGGCACTAGGTATGCCTTGAACCTTTGCTCAGGAAGGGAGTCAGGACAGCACTCTAGTCTCTCCTAGAGTTATTCAAAGCTCCAAACTGTTTAATTTAAAACATGGGGGATACTGGGAATCAAGGATGTACCCCACTAACATTGCAGCATGACAACGCAATGCCAGCTGGAAGTGACTCGGGGTCCATCCACACTGTCTAGTAGCTGATCAGAGGCTTCCTGTTGGCCCACTACCTCCTTCTCGTCAGTGGCATTCATGAGGCAGCCATACAGACCCGGAGATATGATTCTCCTGCCTGGAGTTTAGCACGGGTGCAAAGAATTGACAAGCTTCACCTGTGCTTTAGTGGCCAGGTGTCACTGTCGTAAAACTCCCCGTCATCTGGCACTGGCTGAGAGCCCCATCAGCTCACCCAGCTCAGAGCATTTGGACACAACCAAGGCTGGTGCTCCTTCCTACTTTGCGATGGTATTTACTGAGTGGTTCTTTTGGTTTCCTGAATCTTGGGGGACAGTTAGCTCCCTAAGCCTGTCCCCAAAAGGAGGGTGGCTCATTCCTTTTCTGAATGTCAAACTTCTTCCTGGGGGATAAAGAATGGGGAAGATCTTTGCACTCATGCAGAAGGAAGGGGCAAAATAGGAACTTTCTACAATCAGAGAACAGTCTCTTGAGACACCAGGAGCTGGAGAGCTCCAGAGGGCAGAGTATCAGGAAACCATGAGGATCTTTTCTTCTAGGTTCAGATGGTGGTATGATCCGCTCAGGACTGACCTGGCCAACAAAAGAGATTTGGGCACGTCACATGTCATGGAATGCAATGAGCCCAAAGTCTAGGGTTGAGAGAGGAGGGGCCCAAAGTAGCACAAGATACACTTTTTCCCTCCCTTAATGCTGTTGCTTCCAATCAAGCCTTCTGTGTCAGTGACCTGGAGGTAAAGGAGCTGAAAGACAAAGTGAAGCATGTCTGTGCTTTTAAAGGGACACTTTCAGAAAGCCCCTACCACCTTCGGTCTTATATGAAGAATGTGCTAAATGCTAGGTGAACAAATTTATTCCCCCCAAAAGGGAAGGGGTAAAAAGCAATTGAATGCTATAGAAAAGATTTCCGTAAAATAGGACATCAGTAGGAAAACACAGTGACAAGACTTGGATCAGATTTATAATAGGAGCAGAGGGTGCTGGGTGGCTCAGTCAGTTAAGTGTCTCCCTTTGGCTCATGGCATGATCTGGGAGTCCTGGGATTGACCCCCACATCGGGCTCCTTGCTCAGCGGGGAGCCTGCTTATTCTTTTGCCTTTCACCATGCTAGAGTTCTCTCTCTCTCTCTTCTCTTTCTCAAATAAATAAAATCTTTTTAAAATATTTTAAAATATACAACACAAGCCGAGGCTTTTCTTTATTGATTATTTTGAGTCTTTTTAAGAATAATTTTCCTGGGAATTTGGAAAATCTCAATGAGAAGGCATCACTTATTCACTTATGGATGATGATGGCACTTTTTCTAAGTTAGAAAAAAAAAGTGTAGTAAAATCTAATATTACTTAACATGGAAAAGTTTTCACCATCTCTCTCTCATCCGTTATCCAGGTAAATGCCTGTAAATACATTTTAGCCATCATTCTGAGCCAAACTTGGTTTAGGTGTGCCAGAATTGAAATGATGCTGTGATACTGATTGAATTGATAAAGAGGTATTCTTTGTGAGGTCCTCTTTTCATTTCCCCTAGAAGGCCAGCAAGACCAAGAATTCATTCATGAAACAAATATTTTTTTCTACTACTGGGGACACAAAAGAGTAAACGTCATGGATTTTGCTCTCAGGAAGAGATGAATTCAGTTAGTGAAATAAGACTAACCCACACACAAAGGTTGATAGTAGTAGAAGTTCTCACGCATCACCAACCACAGGAAAGCTAAGTCAGTATTGGCTTCATTATTCAAATTAGTACCAAACTGATCACTTTTAGGAGTCTGACAACATGGAGGGAAATCAAATACAGAAAAGTGCCAAGCACTGGGATGACAATCCCAAGACAGTCCTCATCGATGGGGCTGATCCCAGAACTGAGAACCATGAAGGTAAGTGACATTCTCAAGGTCACAGAACTTCTAGGTAACAGAGCTGAGCTCAAACATACATTTCCTAATTCCAATTCTAGAGATCATAGTCAAGTTCATAAAAGTACTTCCCCCTCAGCTTTCCCTCACGACATTCCTGCATGTGCTAGAAAAGCACTGGAACATGCTTTCTGGTATCATCTTTGCTATGTGTGTTTCAGCAAGTCCTAAGACCTCTCTAGATTTCAGATTTCACATCTGTAAAATTAGGTAATGAATCTTTTTCAGTGTTCTCCACAGTTTTCCATCCAAGTACCCCTCATAGCAGAACCGAGGGGATGGTAACTTAGGGTAGAGGTTTGGAGGTGTAGCAAGAAATGACCCACTGCCAGCAAGAAATACACTTGAAATATTGGAATTTGTTTTAATAATTTATGGGACTTAGGCAGCTTGCTTAATGTCTATCTGCATTTGCTTTCACATAGAAATAATGTTTGAAATTTCTTGCCATCAGTTAATAGTTGATCTGTCCAGGGGAAGTTTATCCTGTTTTTCCTGGGGGTACAGGACAAGGTGGTTTCTGAGGCCCCTTCCCTTCTCCTTGATGTCATGTTCTTTGTCTGTATTTCTAACTTTACCACACATTCCTCTTCCCGGTTCCAAGAGTACAGTAGCTCTCTAATGGTAATAGTCAATAGCATTTAAGAAAGCCTGGTTGTTTAAGAGTTCCTGAAGGGAAAATTAGCAACATAAGCAGAGAGTCTAGAAAGGGACACAGACATTTTACAGATGGAAACAGGAAGGCTTTTCTTCTAGAAAAGTTGAGGAGTGGCTTACCAACCTGGTCCCTATCTGAAGAGGATCTGCTTCGGTGTTTAGCCAAATTCTGATCTTTTGCTTCAAAGCTTTTCTGGAAAGAGGTGGGTGACAAACAAATACTTAGATTTAGATTAAACATCTTTGAAAAATGCAACTTTACATCTTATTCAGGTATGAGTCTTTTGAGTACATCAGAGTGCTTTGCCTTCTCTCTCTGTCAACACTGAAGCTGAGGGCCGATCTCTAGCTTTGCTTCACTCCACCCAGCTCTCTGATTATGGTTCCCATTGCCTTTTGAATCTGGGAGGGCGACCCAAAGCAGAAAGGATAAAGCTGAGGGTACGAGTGGGAGATGATTCTCACCCAGTGCCTGGGCAGTTATCAGCAAATAGAGGGAGGCCAGCCAAATTCCTTGTCAGCTACAGGAGCACAGGCCTTCTCCCCAGTGACTTTTCCAGATGGAAAAGTACTCTGAGCTTCTGACCATTTCCCAGAAGATTAAGTGAGTTGGACAAGGAGAAACTTTGGCTCTTTCAAGCAATTGAGTCTGCGTGAACCAAACAGCCTGGTGGCATTTCCAAGCACCCTGAGCATAGTGGGCACACTGGAATGAGTATCAGATGCACAACGGAATGCTAATTCTTTATCAAAGGGGGAAAGTGGGCAGATCTTATGAAAAAGAACATTTTGTGACAACCAAGATATTATACAACCCAGTACACAACCAGCTTTATTATCAATGCTATAGGTATTGAGACAGTAATAGATTTAGATTAATCTAGGTCATGGAATTATATCTAACCAAGTGGTTTCAACCCTGGCTTCATATTAGAATCACCTGACAGGCTTCCCCAGAATAAAGATGTCTGGGCCCCAGTTCATAGTCATCAAATTGGAGACTTTGAAGAGGGGCCCAGAAAATGGTATTCTGTTTGTAATTCTCCAGAGGATCCTGGGGCATGAGAGTATGAATGAGTTATCTAGCCAGGCAGGTGAGGTGGGTTTCCGAGGATCTCACCAGCCTGGTGGCAGAGCTCGGAAGAGAATCCAGGTCTCCTCATCCAGTCTGTGCTCTTTCCCACACACCACATCAATTCTCCTTCAGCCCTGTGGCCCGTGGGATAACTTGCACTTTTCCACTGGGAAAAGGGAGCAGTCGTTGACCCACTAACCCCCGGGAAACAAGTGTTCCAGCACCATGGGAATTTTCCTGGTCCTATTTGTGGAAATCGTCCAACCTTGGATGTTTCTCCAGGAAAGGATATTATGAGCAGGCCCCCTTGGTAACTGCCTATAAGCATTATTTGCAAGGCATGGGAAGATTCTAGCCCCAAAATATCCCCTTTGCCTTCAGTTACTTATGCTGAAAGGCATCTCAGGAATATCTGGGGGTTAAGATATATTATTCATTAGAATATAAATGAGCCTGTGTGTGACCTCTTCTCTTCCTGCTGGTCTAAATGAAGAATTGGAGACTTGTGTACCTAGTGCAGTGCTTGGCCTTTACAGTTTCACAATATATATATGGTAACTACCTCTTATGTTCTTACTATGTATAAGGAAACCATGCTGGGCCTTATGTACATTGTCTAATTTAATTATCGCCCTAAACTTGGGAGGCAGTTATTATTAGCCTTTTATTAAGGATACACAGCCTGGGGCTCACATTCTAATTCTAATGCCTACAGGTTTCAATTAAACTGGAAAATCTTCTGAGCTTAGACTAACTCCTCTGCTTTACAGCTTTACATGTGAGGGAAATGGAACTTAGGGAGGGGACATGATTTTCTCTGGGAATATATAAGATAATCAGTTGTTTATCAAAGGTTCAAGCCTTGTAGAAATTATCTCGTAGAAGCTATCTCGTAGAAGCTACCTCGTAGAAGCTACATCAGCTTCTTTCAAAACTGGAAAAAGGCCGGCCTTTGAGTCTCTCAGTTTGGTGTTCAAAACCCACTTGGACAAATGATGGGATGGGGGCCTGCTTGCGCTTCACTGAAGGACATTTTATGCTATTGTAGGATATTTTGGAGTTGCTTTCTAAAGTACACTTCTTTCTAATCCAAGATCCCGAGCAGAAGACCAGGACCCATTGCAAGAAGGAGGAGGCTTGGAAGAGAGACAAATCAACAGAGGTGGGGTGTAAGTCAAGGTTTCTACAGAAAGAAGGCAAAGGAAGAACTGGATTTGCTCCAGAGAAATTCAGTGACAAGAAAGATGTAGAGAGAAAAGACAAGTATTGGGTCATTGAAGGTTCTGAAGGGCTGCTCTTTAGGACTGAATTACAGACATTATAGGAGTCAAAAGCATGAAACAATATTTTCCACCAGAAGAATGTACTTCTTTGAAGTGGACCCCACCCCCCTCCCCCAACAAGTGTGTCATGGACTATAGCTTTTGAAGAAAGGAGAAGGGAAAAACTGGTTGGAATAAATCAAAGAGAGGGATAAATCTGTCTGTGACCCTCTCCTGAAACAAAGCACATGGAGCTTAATTAATGCACTTAGCTACCTGACCAGAAGAGCCTCAAATTCAAGCCTACCTTAGGGGCCTCTTTCAATTCGGGAGTTCTTGGAAGATGAAAAGCTCTTTTAAGTGCTGACTCTGACGATGACCATGAGCCCCGTGAATTCCATGGGGAAAGAAACAGAAACACTTATTCAATGTGTTATAATACTTACGAGCGCCTTGTTGAAGGCAGTGTACCCACTAAATGTAGAAAAAATCTGTCCTGAAGTAAAGAAAGGTAAGTAAGGGAAGAAGGAAGGTGGGGGAGGAACACACAGAACCAACACAATTGTTCTTAAACGTCAGAACCTGGACAGGGTGGGGACAGAAGGCTTGAGGCCGAAGTTGTGGTGGAAGAGGACAAGAAAGACCTGAGATGACCCGTGTGAAGCTCTGAGAAGAGAAAACACTGGAGGCGGTGGGTGGGGATGCGAGAAGAAAGGATTTGTGTCACACTGAAGTAGAAGTCATTACATTTCTATAGAGGGAACCTTACCTGCATGCAAAGGCATTGAGCACCAAGCCTTACTACTGGCCTGGGAAAACAGCCAGAGAGTATGCCAAGGAGCAATAAATGGAAAGGTGGAATATTCCTCCTGGATCTGTATCCTCTCTGTGTCTTCCTGTCTTCTGTCTCTCTCGTGTTGCTGCCCTCGGCGGTGGAGGGGCGGGGGGTGGTAAGGTGGAGGGGGAGTCTCTTTCATCTAGGTTAGGTGAAGTAGCAGTAGAGTTACTTCAAAATTTAAAAAAACAAAAAATTACATCATGAACAAAAGTGGGAACTGGTTGACATGGAACCATATCAACTTATTTTTCTTCACTCAAGGAGATTTCTAAGATAATGCATGAATCATTGGAAGATTTAGAAGATGATGACCAAGTAGATGAATAAATGGCAGGAGCAGCAATGCTTGCCCTGAAATGCAATTCTTAATTTCCTTCTTCTCATTATTTGATTTAAGAATCAAAGAGCATTTCTGAGCTTTACTCAGAAATTTGGGGGAGACTTCAGCAGCTCTGCCAACCCTGTAGAGGAGGGTGAACAGAATCCATGTGGCATGGTACAAAGAACACAATAGTGGGGGTCCCAGCTCTGGATTTTTTTTTCCCTTTGCTCTTTCTGGAATCTTCAGCCTGGGCTTCTCACCAAATCTGGGTTTCAATTTGTTTTCCCATTTGTACCAGGACAAGGGTGTCCCCAAGATCTGATTACAAAAATATATTTTTCTAAATTGGTCTATTATCAGGAGCTTGCTAATAAAAATTTGGAGGTTTGGCCTTTTAATTATCTCCTGACATCGGTTTCAAAAAACTGCTTTCCATGAATTGGCTTATGAATCCAGAAAAAAAATTGGTTGTACTTATGCCTTATTTTTTGCTAACTTCCTGGTTGAGATGGAGTTGAGACTTGTGTTTTTTTTTCTAGACAGCCCTGATAACAGTCTTCCTGGGAAATGTATGCTTCAAGGCACCCTCTCTTCCCTGTCCTGATAGATGAAGGGTAAGGAGGTATCCATCAAGGGCTCCTGGGCCCCTTCTTTCTGGGTACTTAGTTGCACATCCACTGGGATCCCAGTAGAGATTGGTGGGCTAAGGGCTGAAGCCTGTCTAGGCTCACTTCCTCACCAGCTGTGTGACTGTGCCAGGTCATTTGCACTTCTTGAGCCTTGGTTTTCCCATCTTTGAAATCAGGATAATTGTTCTTCATAGAGTTGAGTTCACTGAATTGATTAATATATTTAAAAAAAAACAACCCTTCAAGTTATTTACGGCATAGAATAAAAACAATAGATGTTAACTGTTATTATAATGTCTTTGTCATTAATATGATTACCAGGAACTTTTCACATAATGAGTAGCCTCAAATTAAATTCTGCTCACTGCTCTGGTGTCTTATAATTCCTATGGTTTTTCTCTCCCCTTTCTGATTCTTTCGCCAGGTGGTTTTTTCCATTAAAAATCTGCCAAGCCAAATATGGCTTAATAATAACAGTTAAGTCAGGACAATTACTTTCTCTCTCTGTTTTAACACTTTAATTCATTCTACCTACATTTCTGTTGGGGTCTTCAGGGTTAATTAGGAATGGCTTTGTACTCAGATAGTTGGTTAATCACCAAGTAGAATGTTGGGAGAAAGCTACTCAGATGCTTTTCATCTTTGCCTCCAATTCCCAGGAAACCCTGGGAAAAAACCATTTTCCTTGTCTGAGGCCACTTACAGTATTAGGTAGTTATTAAAGCCGATTGCATATCAGAGCCGAAATACAGTGTTATGGAACGGTTCTTTGCTCACACTCCCCTCATGGCAAATGAATCAGAGGTACTGCCATGTATTTTTGAAGAGTAAATCTTTGTGCTAATTAATTATATTAATATCAACATGTTGATATTGATATAATTAGCACAGTGGATGACACTGATATAATTAGCACAAATATTTACTCTTCAAAACTAAGTGGCAGTGCATATGCATATAATAACCTTAATAATAATACTGAGCAGTTATACCACCACTTTCTCTAAAGAGCTTATAAAATACATAAATAGCAAATAACTGAAATTCAAACTGCATTGAGAGCTGTGATAGCATCATTGAGCAAGGTTTATGCAGTCAGAGAAAATCCCATAAATATATCCCAATGGGGGTATATTCCCCCAAATAGAAGCGCATCTCCAAGTTGCTACCGATGGGCCAAAAATTAAGAGGAATTCCAAATTATGTCGTTGAAATTGGATAGGGCTCCTTCTCTTTCTTTATTCTGCTCAAATCACAATCATTTGATTTTAAAACAAAACAGAATTGGGTAAAGGCAGGGATACTGGAGAGTGAGAAAGAAAACAGATTTGAGCCCCCTACCTCCAATGTCTTTGCTATGGAAAAACCATGGGCCCACCGTCAAGAAGCTCTGTCCCTAGGTCATCTCTCTCTTGTTGGATGGTGCAGACTCCATGCCTCTTCATATAATTGTCACAGGAAGAGAGGGTTTGGGGAAAATGTATGTGGTATCATGAGAGGAGAAGGTGGGCATGGTGCCTAATGGTTCCATTGGCACTCTGCTGTCAGGGGCCTATGAGAACCAACTGTCCCACTGTGTTTGTGATGGGTGATATTAATCTCAACCAATTTCTTATTTCTTTATTTCTGAGTACAGGCTACTGGAGTTCTACATTTTCTTACCATAACAACTGCATTAAAGCCACCATAGTTTCGAAGCCACAGTAGCAAACATACGTAGAGACAAACACATACAGAGCTACACATACAAATACACAAACTATACATGCAAAATAAAGCATTATTACCTTTAGCTCATTTTCACCCACCGAAGAGCATGAAAGATATAGGCAAAGAGACTTTAAAATATGTTAGATTTTAAAAAACCCTGACCTACTGGCTAACATCTGAAAAGTAAGTCTGGTTTTATGGACTGACAGAAAGGAACATTAGTTATTTTAACCCTCTTTTGTTCTGAGCACTAACTCCTGTAATGGAACATCCCAGATGTTCGGCTTCTTAGTGCCTCTTTGGATGCAAAGATTGCACAGCAGGAGACAACATCTGGGGGAAAAGGAGAGACTGTGAAGGAAACAAAATATTGGTGTGCGCCTGGTTGTGATTCTTGGGTATGTTTCAGGCATTTTTTTTTTTAAAGGCAGCCTCTTCTGTACATTATTGTTTATAATTTCTGAGTACAATAGCAGAAGAAAATGTCAGTATTTCTTCTTGAAGTTTGAAGTTTTGATTTTTCTTTTTTTTCTTGTATTTGTGCAGTTTTAGAATTCCAGCTATAAACTGACCTGCCTCCTTACCATAAGCCATCATGTTTTGCAACTTCTTATTATGTAAGAGAGCTTTAGTCCTTCAACAAAGGGCTTCACTGTTCTCATAGTGAGAAGAAGTAGAAAGTCTCAGCATCTCATGAACACCATGGCACAGACAGGGTGGAGTTCAACAGGGTTGAAGTTCAATCCTAATGCTTATGATTGTCTCATTTCATTTTGACATTGTAATTGAGACTAATCGCCACCAATTTCTCTCCCACCTCCCCAACATGTTCTTGCTTCAAACTTCAATCTTCCACTGGAGTGGGTGCCTTCTCAGAGACACACCCTGGAATCGTTTTGCATTGTAGCCTCAGTTCACAATGGTTTGCAAAGCAGGTATCCAAAGGCACACACTGAAATCATTTTGCCAGCATAAGCTTGCCTTTTAATAGCTTCCTAACGGGGTATCCAAAGAAACACTCTGGAAACATTTTGCCCTCCTAATTTCATGTTGTAATGACATCAAAATGTCATAAAGCAATTACCATCCCAAGCACAAAATGATCTTTAGAAGTTACTTTCTCCATAGGCTCATTAACTTCTTTCTAGCTTTAATATCTTGATTGTTTAAAAAAATGTTCAATGCTAATTGAGAGATTTCATTTAAAACTGAATACCATTTATTTAGCACAACCTTCCCCCCTTCTCCCTCTTTCTCTCTCTCTCTCTTTGTCTCTCTCCAGCTCCCTCTCCTTCCCTCCCCATCCCAACCAAATTGCACTAGGCTGACAGAACCCTGGATTTATACACACACACACACACACACACACACACACACACACACCCCTTTTGACCTCTGCAGTTAAAATTCTGAGTGCAATTGATCTGAGACAAAGCAAAAATCGGCATGATGGATAGATTTCTTTGGGGACAAAGGGAACAGTAGATACTGGAGGCATCCTTGGCAGCGAGCATGCCCCAAAATTTCTGCAGTACCCCCAAACCACTAGGCTGAGTACTCATTATGAAGCCTAGAAAAAATGCGAGATGCTTAATGGAGAAGTTCTACATGTCAACACACCCATCGGATTTCAACTACCTTCATTTCTAATGACTGAGATCTGCCAGGTGCATTACTCCAAATGAAAAATGTAAATCAAGGGAATAGACTATAACAAATTGGATTCAGCCTCAGTCTGTGATACAGGTTGTGATTTGTCGTATCTTCCTGAAATATCTATGGGAAGGGTTCAAGCTTATGTTTTCCTGTGAGATATCTGAAATGAAGAAGCAATGGCAATCAGCCTCAACAACCTTTTCTTGCATAAGCATAGGAGCCAATCTGCTCATCTCACATGTACCAGGTAATGTTTATAGCTTTACTTTTAAATCTCTGAGAACATTCTTTACCTGGGTAACGGAAGGTTTGGAAAGGAGCTCAACTGACTTGCACAAAATAATGCCAAGGACGTCATGGCTCCTCTACTAAAATCAAGAGGTAAGATGGCCTCTGCTTTCTCTATAGACTCCCTGTCCATGACTAAATAACACAGTTATGTTCTTGGTGGGTATTTTTTTTTCTGTTTAAAGTCCCTCAGAGGTGACCTATGGAGCTACCAGCAACTAGCTTGATCATTTGCTGATGGTGAAAAGGCAGAATGATTGGCTCAGATGCTTGAAAATAAAGCTAAAACTGGGAGGAGCTATTTGGTTAAGAATAAATAGCAAGAAAGATATATGAATAAAAATAAGCATCTTAATGATTTACCATTGCTATGAAACCAATAGACTGGTGATCCAATCCGATATCCACAAATTTGTATAATCCTCAGGGTAAAACAATTTAATGGGCTGTCTCTTTTATAGTTACAAAAGGCTTTTCATGTGATCAATTATACATGAGAGTACAATAAATGTAACTTTCTTCAAACTAATCACATCTCACTTAAATTCTCTTGTTGGTCTTTGGAGTGTACACAGCATTCCCAATAAAGTTTTTAGTTCTGACTCTTACCAAAAGTTAATCTGCCCAGAACTTCCAAATAAACCTTCAGTATGAGGGACTTTTTTTTTTCTCCAAACTAAATAAAATTGTTCAAACAACACAGTTGGTTAGGAAACTGCCAC
Source organism: Meles meles (assembly GCF_922984935.1). Taxonomy (NCBI): domain Eukaryota; kingdom Metazoa; phylum Chordata; class Mammalia; order Carnivora; family Mustelidae; genus Meles; species Meles meles. The sequence continues at coordinate 49,471,996 of NC_060077.1, forward strand.
CTCCTCCTGTTCTGGCCTCTTCTTCAACACAACAATCCCGCTGCTTCAGTCAGCCAGTGGGCAGTGGGGGGTTGGTTTGATTGTTTTTCTTCTGTTTGGTTTTTGTTTGTGTTTTGTTGAAAAGGCAGCCTAACACTGTGTTAACACCATCACCTGAGGCTAACAAAATTTGGCTAAGAGATGGAGATTTCCAGTCCTCACTCAGTGACAGGTCCCAGGAGACCCTTAGACCCTCAGATTCCTATAAAGTCCAAATTCCCATCTGTTTTATTATAGGTTTAATTGGTTTGCTCTTCTATGGAACCGGAAAGTAAAATGAAACCCCTCATCATATGCCACTTAAGTCAGGGGTAAAGGTCACATTGATTCTGAAAGTCAGTGTGAAAAATAAGAAATGACTAAATTTTCCAAATTGCCTCAGCCAACATTTTGATGCTTGACTCTGAGTTAGTTGATTCAATAAATATTTTTGTAGCCACTACTTAGTACCAGAAGCTGTTCTAGATGTTACAGTCATGAGTAAGAATTAACTCTGCGTTTGCTTCAAAGAGCAGAATGAACTTTAAACCATCCCCCTGTTCCTATGTACACACTAGATGCAATTCATTTTGCGGTATGAGGCATCTCAAGACCTAAAAGATAGGACTGAAGAATAGAATAAGGAAAGGCAGTGGGTATTTTTCTTCAAGATTCCAAAGAGAAAACAAAAGATTTCTGAGAAAGGAGATTTTTTTAAAGTCCCGATTGGGGGATTAGTTAGTCCCTTGAGGATTAATTTTGGGGCCGTGCATCCTGAGAAAGTTACACGCATGTGAAAATTTAGCAAAATTCAGGCACTTTCCCTCTAAAATAAAAGATGGAAGAGTGTATGTGTTTGTGTGCATGTGTGTATGTGTGTTTAATTAGCTTAAGAGTATCTAAGAAAACACATTCTGAAGGCTCATTTTTTGCCGCCTGCTCCATGATTTTGGCCTCTCAAGTGTGGTTTGCTAAAGAAATCAGGCTGCCAGCAAAGTACAGCAAATTGGAAAAATGAACGGGAACATCATAATCTGTTTCAGCTCTAGCAAAGAAAAAGACATCTGGTAGACCACTTGGAAGCCAGCCAATGATGAAGACTTCAATTAAAATAAAGAACATGTCCTCAGGAGAGCATCTCGGAGCTCAAGAAGTTATAAGTCCAGTGTGCTACTTGAAAGCCAACTACTAGAGAAAAGTCATTTTCAAATAAAGCAAGACAGAGAGAGCAAGGCTTGAATTCTTGGAAGAGACACCTTCCTATATGTCTCGTTGTAACTGATGACTTAATAGGGGCTAGAGGTGCCACCACCCAATGCTGGAAATGAGCTATCACACAAAGTGTAGCTGTAGTTCTGCCCATAGTGTTTCTGGGGGAAATTCAGATGTTAGCACAAAGTACGGGGGGTGGGGGTGTTGCCATAATGTAACTAAGAGTATGCTAGAGCAAAAATCAGCCAGCCAGGATTCCACTTCTAACTCTACCCCTTTTGACCTATGAACCTCAGGCAAGAAACTTCATCCTTGTGCGTTTCAGTGTTCCCAGGTGAGAAATGAAGATACTAAAACCTATTTCCTAGAAATAAGGGAAGGAGTGCATGAAACATTCTGTGGGGTGGCATTTAATACAATGCCTGGCATACAGCATGGCTACAATATGTTGGTTAAATAGAACAGACCAAACAAAGAAGAAACTCATCTTTGCTAAAAATCCAGTATGTATTTTTTATATTAAAGAAATGGAATCCGATATAAACAGTATCTATGAAATATACACCCTGACCCAAAAGATAATGTTGCATTGGGTTGAAAAGAGTCACATGGCTATGGAAGAGATAAAGCAATTTTTCAGAATCCCAAAAACAGACTGAAGGACTGAACATACAAACAAAGGCATTGAACTTCCACTCATGGAAAGGAATTGACAGTCTGCGTCTGCAAGGTGGTGAAAGTTCTGAAAACAGTGGTAACATAGACATTCTCAATAGACATAGTCTACTTAAGGTTTCATGGTAGATCAGTAACAAAGTGTTTTTGTTAATAATCTTGATATCAGATTTCTAACAAGATCATTTCTATATTGTCATTATTCCCAGAAATCCTGGATAAGCATGGAATCAAATACCCTGGTGAATTCAAGAGAATGAGCATAGATTATGCCCCAAACCCTTGAAAAGGTTAATTCTTCAGTGACCAATTGATACCCTAGAGAGAATTTATTTATTGGGCCTTTCTTATTTTATTAAACCCAGACAAAACGCAATGTTACAGAGCCTTTTTGTAATACTTTGTTATAGCATTTATAATTAATCTGTGTGTATGTCTTTCTCTTCTGCTAGTCTGGGAGTATCTTGAGAGTAGAGGTTGTCTCTCCTTAAGACCCACAGCTCCTATCACAGAGACTGCACATGGTATGTGTTGCATGCGTGTGTGTATGTGTATACATATATATGCATATGTATTCATATATGTAAATACACACATATACCTACATACATATACATGTGCATATACATATGAATGAGTGAAAAAATACCTCAAAGGATTCACTAGGAGCAATGCCTATTGGAATGATACATGCAAGCAGTGAGAGCACCAGTGGGGCACCCATTAGGACAGGGAAAGAGGGAAGAAGAGGTTTAGCAGAGGGTAAGTTATAGAAATTAGACTTGCCTTATATCTCAGAATTTAGAGTTGGTCCTTACACACCTTTCTAACTAATTTCAGGTGATGGCTTTGTTGAGCTAGTGGCCCCAGGAAAGCTAAAGTTTAGTAGTAAACACTAACTTCTTATTTGGAAATTGATGAATGAAATCCAAAATGAAGAAAACCATATTATGATTTCCCCAAACTAACGACTGCAGATTACAATAGATGTCCCCTCTCCCCGTCTAACAATGATAGCCTAACACCCTGCAGATGTAGAGGAATTTTATTCTCTCCTTCCTGCCAGCACCCCCCCCGCCCCCCGCCATCTCTCTGAGTCAGAAGGATCTGAAAATCTTTCCAGTGTTGAGAAGCATGACTTGGTTTTCTGTGAAGTAAAGGACATGTGAATTCTGGAAGAAAGGTAAGTCTGTGCCAGAGGACTGGGCCTTTACAAAGAAAATATCCTCAAAAGTGACAGGAGAGAAGAAAGTGAAACCAAAACAAGAATAAATATCACAGAAAAAAATGGAAAAAGAGCTAATTTGGGGCTGGCATTTCTACTGTTATCAAATATAGCTGTGAAGGAATGGAAGAGGAGAAGGAAATCCAGAATCCTCATTCTTTAAGGTCTGTGTAAAAATGTGTTTCTTTGCTTACCTCTTTCCTTTGGTTTTTCAATGGAGATGGCCACAGATAATAAATCAGTTTGCATCGTCAGATAAAGTAATAACATATGGACTGATTTCCTCCTAATTTTCTGCCACCCACCTTTAGTTCAAAGGAGCCTTTTCCACAGGAAGAAAAATCAAAAAATTCAAATAAAGACAACATCCATCTCATTGTCTTGGCCTTTAATAGCTAAGGAACACAAAAATCCCCAAACTTTCCTGTGTCCACACACTGGTCCCCTATCCTGGGAGTGAAGAGGAATGCCGGGGGGCAGGAGTGATAAGACAGCCCTGAAAGTGGAAACCTAAGGCTGCCTCATCACACACACACTGAAATCATCTTTAGAAAATATCAAGAAAAAGGCCTGAGAAATTTACACCAATGAATTTTCTTTTTCCACGAATATCTCCCTTCACTGTATCTGGCCTTATGACCATACACTTAGATCACTGGATAACAGAAAAAAGTATCAGAGTCCTGGGATCTATCCTGGCTTTGCCATTCACCTGACCCATTGTGGACAAGCTGGTCACCTCCTCCAAGACTCTGCTTAATCTTGTATAAGAATAGAATGGAATTATCTAACCTCTCTCAAGGGTCACTGAGAGAATTGAATGAGCAAACCCGTGTGAAAGATGTGGTGAAATCTTAACAAATATTTGTTTTGTCCATGTTCTTGTTCCAGAACAGTACTACTTGCCCACCTGGACTCCTCAGACCTGGCCTCTTTATTCTCCTTTTCTCCCACACCCACAGTAGCGTGGTCCAGGAAATTGCCCAACAGAGGTCACCCAGCCCACACCATTCCTGATCCCATGTCATAGTCTAACACATCTCTTAAGAGGTTTGTAAGCTCCCATCCCATCAGCTAAGTAGGCTACAGCTAAAAAACCCATTGTCATCCATGATTTTGGAATTCTCCAATCTCCTAATGATAATAGTAATAGCAATAATGACCTACTACTTTGATAGCTTGAAATGTGTTTGATACTTAAGAATTATATAATAATTATAACTTAAATGAGTTATATTTTTGAGCACTGGTAGTCAGTGTTTTACTTAAAATGATCATATAAGTAATAATAGCTAAAATTCACTGCACACTTAAAAACTGCCCACTTGTATTTATTTCCTTTGGGTTTCCCCCTGATACAGGAATCTGGAGTTCAGAGAGGGAAGTGACCTGCTTAAGGCTGTAAAGCTCTCGTGCAAAGCTGGGATCCAATTCAGGTCTAAATCCAAAGGGTTTGCTTTTAAACACTATACATACTGCTTCTGTGAGAAATACGAGTTTTTGAGGGACAGGGAGTACTTATTTGGGAGCATGGTATGTCCCCACAGCTATAGAGTAACTGTAGAGATAAAGGGTTGTCTTGGGTCAGACAGTACACACTTTGCCCCACTCAGAATTTGGGACTCTGAATTCCATGTATTCTCCAATCTGAAGCCACCCCCCACCCCAAATAAGCCCCTTAATGGTGAAGTGACTGCAGTCTGAGGGCTTTGTGTTGCTTGATCCAACCCAGAATTAGAAGCCCTGAGCTGATTTTGGACAAACACCCATTCCTACTCCTAGTTTCAACCAACCAACCCAGGGGGCCCAGGTGTATGCCCGGGTGGGACTCAAGTTCAGGAGTGACTCAGTAATGGTAGAGACGTGGTAATTTCCAGGAACTGGAGTAGATCTCCTTTTTCCAAATTACCTCCCCACTGAGGTCTGGCACAAACTCTTGAAACAAGGAAAGTCCTCATTCCATAAGGCACTGGTCCTGAAAGAGAAGATTTAAATTCACAGTAAGGTGGATATACTTGTAGAATTTCTATGTTGAACATTTTTATATTGGGAGGGGGAAGGGACCTACATGCCCGAAGTTGGAAAAGAGAAAAGGATGCATTTCCACAGGAGGCCCGAAGTGTCCTGTGATAGTCCAGTGAGGGACAGAACTTGCCCTAAATACAGTTCGTGTCACCACCTGCAGTGCACGGCTGGGAGCTGTTTGGCTACAGAACATGGCTGAGGTGTGGGAGGTTTGAAAAGGAAACCAGTGAAGTGGTTAAGAACCTGGGCTCTGAAGTCCGATGGGCTTTGAATCTCACTTTGCTGCTTATGGACGGTGTCTGAACATTGGGTGAGTGTTTTAGCTTCACCAAGCCCATCTCCTCCACCATAAAATGGAGGTTATGCTAATAGCTCTCCTCTCTTAGACTTCCTGTGTTGATTAAATGAAAACAAGAACAACAACAAAAACAAAAAAACCCAAACCCAAACATACAGAGCATTTTGTACAATGGCTGGCAAATAGCTGGTGCTTAATAAGTGTTATTAATAATGAAAATATTAATACCATTAACTTTCTCGAACCTCCCAACTTCTCCTAATGCAGAATAAGTAGGAAGGGAAGTTCATCTTCGTGGATTTGGAAATCTGATAAATGTCCTGTGAACTGAGACTGTAGAGAAATGAGGGACTGATGGGGAGGACAGGATGTGGATTCCATAAGGTGTTGGGTTCTACTGGCCATGGGGTCTTAGAGGCACATCTGAGAGCAGCTGAGACTCTACATGCCTTGTTTTCATGAAAGTTCTTTTTTTTTCCCCCAGTGTTCCAAGATTCCTTCTTTATGCACCACATCCAGTGCTCCATGCAATATGTGCCCTCCTTAATACCCACCACCAGGCTCGCCCATCCCCTACCCACCCCCTCCAAAACCCTCAGTTTGTTCTTAATGGAGAACACAAAGACCTCATCGTTTCCCCTGAAAACTCAGTCCATTCTGTTTCCATCTGGTGTGTAAGTATTGTCATTCCCATTTAGATGCCAGAAAGACTCTGGCAAGAGCCTGAGTGTCCACAGCCCGTCCCCGCCTGCTCTGTCTGGGACCAGCCCCAGATCTAGTTGCTCAGGCAAGTCACCTGGTTGTCAGGGTAGCTCATTCTTGCCTCATCCCAGAGCCCTGAGAAAACGATCAGACGTTTTAGAGGGTGTGTTACAGCTCAGTGTTTTTTTTGACTCCAGTAACACATCTCTGCAAAAGTTGCTCAACCTCACAATGATCTTTTCACCAAACTCGATTTCTGCAGGTTGAATTCTTCCTGTGACACATTCCAAGCAGGCTGGAGTCAAGTGGTGTCTCCCTTACAAATTACCCAGAATGCTAGGGATGATGGGTAATCCCGTGCCTGAGCCCATTAGCTCTCTGAGCCGTGGTGATGGAAACCAGGTAGCTGTCTGCTTTCAGTCACACATAGCTCTGTTCGGAGAGCACAGTGCCAGACAGCTGTGGAGAACCTTTCAGGGAAGGAAAGAAATCGCTTTGAAGGAATGAATAGTACTGTAAGGCTGTGGAGCCTGGAATCACAGGGAGTTTTCTTGTAAAACCAAGAAATACAGCACAATCCTCCAAAGAGTGGGGGTGGGGGGGCAGCGCGTGACCTACTTTATTGCTGTGCCTTTGAGCCCGAGGAGTCACCATGTAACTTCGGTGGCTCTTCCTGGCTGACCTGTTGCATGTGTTGTTCATCTCCAAGCGGCTTTGCAGTTAACACAAGGAGTTAGTGGTGTGCACCTGGCGGAGAAGCAATATACAACTGGAGTGCTAGTTTTTTTCTTCTTCTTTCCCTCTGTTGTTCCCTCTGTTGCTTATGCACTGTCTATGCACTCTTTCTGCATGCCACCTGCTGCTTTAGCCAGCATTGTTTCCCACAAATCCTACTAATAAGAAAGAGGAGGCATCCAAGAGAGAACCACTTGGATCTAATCTGACGATTTACGAGGGCCAGATTGTGTTCTAACCTGTTCACCACTGTGTTCATAGCCTAGAACAGCACCAAAATCAGAATCTGAGCTGAATGCAAATTTATAATCAATTAAGGAATCTGGACACTTGCTCCCTGAATGTATGTACTCCCGAAAGGTAGTAGGACCACATCCGGTCATTTGATAGACCAATACAGACACAGGTTGCCCTCCGTGGCAGTAAAGCATCACTTTAGTTAACTACTAGGTAAAGAAGGTTCAACTGCAGCAAAATAACAGGTAGTTAATATTTCACTGCCCAAACCCTGTGCCTATCTCTTGAATGTTTAAAATTAGCGCTCCTTATGAGGATCTTCAGAAGATACTTACCTTAGGACTAGTAGGTCTCCCCTTTCCTCCCTGATTGATCACACACACATACACACACACACACATACACCCCATTCCTGAGTGTCACAAGCCCTCTTCCTTCACCTGAGAACCAGAGAACTCTCCATCTCTGCTGACCAGAAGGCAATTCTGAGAAGCAGCCTTCGTGTAGACTCATGCATGAAAGAAAGTTTGAAATTGTTGAGTAAAAGAACACATCGAGGTTGTCCAGTGTTTTAGGTCGGGTTCCCCAGAAGAAGCTCCTGAGATGAAGGTTTGTGTAAATCCATGTATTAAGGAAAATTCCTCAGGAAACCTAGTGATGAAATGAGGACCAAGTTAGGGAAGGAGAAGAAACCAAGCAACGTGGGATCTCTGCCAGAAACCCACAGAGGAGGACTTCATCCTGATCTCTCCTGAGCCTCAATTATGCCCCAGGGAGGGACTGTCATACTTATGCTCCCAATGGTCATTGACTAAGGGATGCCCCAGGGAGGATGTCATGAATGTGGGCAAAGCGGGCTCTAGTAGCCTAAGTGTGATGTGTGAGCAAGGAGGGTAGGTGTGTGGTATGCAGAATGAGATCCAAGGGGATCTGTGTGGATCACCTATATTATTCATGGCACCCAGCTTCTGATTGGTGGGCATCCTCTCCTATTGCTCTGCAACACAGCTCTGAGTAAATAACAAATATCTTTCAAAATAAAAGTCCAACTCTAAGGTCTTTTTTCCACAGCCTTCACAGAGACAAAGCTGGTATGTTTTTCCCATCTGCCTAATTTCTGTATCCATATCTTAAGCAGTCCATAATTTGAAAATGCATCCCATTAAAAGGTATTTGGGTGGGGGCGCCTGGGTGGCTCAGTTGTTTAAAGCTTCTGCCTTTGGCTCAGGTCATAATCCCACGGTCCTGGGATCGAGCCCCGCATCAGTATCTCTGCTCAGTGGGGAGACTTCTTCCCCCTCTCTCACTCTCTGCCTGCCTCTCCACCTACTTGAGATCTCTGTCTGTCAAATAAAATCTTAAAAAAAAAAAAAAGTATTTGGGTGCCTTCATACTCCAGGACTGTTTTTGCTGACTGCCAGAGCTGGCTAAATTATTTTGTGAACCTGTTCCTCAGTAGTCCTAGACCCCACATAGTCACTGACAGGAATGGCGAGTGAATGTGAGGCTTCTTAATGCAGAGTCCTTCCCACCTCCCCACACAAATGCTCAAAGCGTGCTCAATGCTCTCACACAAATAAATATTATTCCATTCTATAGGTCAAGAAGCTTGTCTCCCTGAAAGATGCACAATTTGTAAGCCTGTATACGGAATCCAGGCCACTTACTGGTGGGTGTACTTCCTTACACTGTTCTGTCCCCTCTATCAGAGGTAAATCCCATCAGAGTGGGTCTTGGTCTACCCTTGTCTGCCATTGTATATCCAAAGGCTGCAGTGGGGCCTGAATCAGAGTAAGTATTCAATAGATTTTCTTTAAATATGTATTTGCTAAATGAATGAATGAAGTCACTTCGAAGTAAGTTAAATTATTTAGCCAATCCCTGTCTAAGTGGAAACTAATTTTTGGATGATTTTCTCTACTTTTCAGTCAACTCAGCACTGTTCTTTAATGATTCATTCTCTTGAAAGTAGCTTCTAATGGGCTTAGTTATTTTATTTATTCTGTTTTGCTCAATCACAGATAAATTTGCATTCGATTGGATCTAAATGGCTGGCAGAGACCCATCCTTGGCTAAAAACTCATCTAAACCATAACAAGACAGGCTGAATTTGGGCATGATTCCACAGAAGTAAAAATATTTCCTACTATATTCAATTATTCATTTACGGGTGGACTGTTCTGCTCGAATATTATCTATATGCTTCGATTTTCTTTTCTTCAGCTTTCCAGCATTTGAGCCTTCTTTTCAATAAATGATTGTAATTGCGAAGGAAAGGAAACACATTTCAAACCAGTTCATTTTTCCAAGTAAAAGTAGCTCCCTTGTCCTCAACTCCTGCCACATTGAACTCTGAATTCTGCTTTCTCCTTCTTCCATGCATGGCCCATGCTGACCGAAATGCTCTTCTTTCATTTATCTAGATGTGCTCACCCCATCCTTCACAACCCAATTCAAGGGCCATTTTCTTCATGAAAACTTTCTGTAGAGAGTGAGGGGCTTGCTCATCTTTCTGCTACCAAGGGCACCGGATATGCAAACCTTGAATCTCTTAGCAGTTAACATTTTTTAATGGAAGTTTATCATAGTGATAGAGCATAATCTGATCCAGAGTCCCTGGTTCACATCCTGGCTCTACCACTTAACGACTCTGTGATCTGAGGCAAATTACTTTATCTCTTTCTGCTTCAGTTTCTCAGCTGTTTTTTTTTTTAAGGCAATAGTTGTACCTACCTCATAGAGTTGTTAACATCCAATGACTTAATACATGAAAAAAGAACACAGAGTAATGTCTAGCATGTAATCACTGATCAATAATTATTAGATTTTTTAAATTATTTTTGTTCTTTTATATGTTTACCTTGCCAACTAGACAGTTATCTCCCACAGGCTTGAGCTATGAATTGGCATCTTTGTACTTCCAGGTCTTAGAGCAGTATCTGAAACATAGTTGAAGTTCTACAGATCCTGAATGAAAGAGTAAAAGATAGCCATTGACTATGGTGACAAAAATGAGAGGTAGGCAGGGGCGCCTGGGTGGCTCAGTGGGTTAAGCCTCTGCCTTCAGCTCAGGTCATGATCTCAGGGTCTTGGGATCGAGCCCTGCATGGGGCTCTCTGCTCAGCAGGGAGCCTACTTCCTCCTGTCTCTCTACCTGCCTCTCTGCCTACTTGTGATCTCTCTCTCTCTCTGTCAAACAAATAAATGAAATCTTTTTTAAAAAATGAGATGTAGGCATTATCTGAGAGTAAGATGGCTCTCTTGGAAAGTCCTGAGGACTATATTGTATTTAATTATGTTGGTGGCCATGGTGAAATAGCCTGCTTTAGGCTGTCCTTCTAGAAAAGACTCACAGTCAGATATAAGGACCAGGCTTCTGGGACCCATCAACTCTCACCTCACTCGAGTAGTGCTGAACTCTAAAGTTATTCCATGCTAACAAGAGGAATGACTTTGTCATGTTGGCCTAACGTGGTTGACATGGTGTTCACTGCACTCACCAAGGCAGCTAATGTGTTAATGTGTATGTAGTCCCAGCTGGTGTTCAGATAGCTTGGGATGGGGAGGAGGGCTTTCCTCTGCCTATACTAGTGCTGACCTCGTAAGTAAGTAGAAGAGTTAATTGCTAGAAAACTGTATTGCATAAGTTATTCCCACCCTCCCTGTGGTAGATCTCCATTCTCTGCTTCTTCATTGCTAATAGAACTGTAATTTCCTTTTCAAGTCAGTGAGCTATTCAACCTAAGACATGGGATGGTGCCAAGACATATGGGTGGAAATGAAAGTTAGTCTGTTCTTACTCTTAAGAGCAGTGATTTCTTTCTCTTGTCTCTCTTGTACTCAGTCCATCTCCATGAGGAGAAATACCCTACTGGCCCCTGAATAGAGGTATGTAGAACAGACTAGAAACCTACTTAAGGCAAGCTGACATGAACACAACCCAGTCAACTCCCTGATCCATACCAGCATCCAGACTTGGAGCCCATCCAGGCTCAGCTGAGTATCAGCTCAAACCTAGAACCACTGCTTGAATCAGAGCCACCCAAAATGACTGCAGAAAAGTGAGTGAGACATAAACACTTCTTGTTGTGGCTGCTGAGATGCTGTGGTTGTTTAATATGGGACTAGTAGAACGACACAGGAGTCAGGAAGGAAGAGTAAGAGAAGCCGTGAACAGGTGAATTTTACCTTCTTTCTACTTTTGTGATGGTTGCCCCATGGTAGGCCAAAAAGTTCTGTGGCCCATGGCTTATAGGAAAAGGGAAGCTGTCTCCTGTCTCTATTTGCATTTGTGGCACATCTGAGACTTAGAGGACACATGTGAATTCTTCATGGTCTTTTCCCACAGAGGTGAGAAGCAAAGTTGGGAGAATCCCTTCTTGATGATAAGTGGCATTTATGATGTCTTTGCCAAATTCTGTCCATGCAAGTTGGAAGTGACATGCTTTGAGTGGAGTGTTGAAGGGGATTGATCACTTCAAGCATTGTGAGTAAAGCCCCAGTTTTCCCCAGAGGTGATGTGGTAGAGTAAAAATCTGAAGGACTGGAATCAATAAGATTTGGTGGAAATCCTGCTTCTAACCACCGCCAAATTATGTAACTTTATAGAGACTCAGCTCTCTCACCAGCAAATTAAGGGTAGCAACACTGACATTGCACAGTTAGTTTGAGGAGTAAATGAGTTAATGCACGCAGATTCTGTGGTCCGTGATAGATGGCCAATAATAAGAGGCAGTGATTTGTATTATTTTTCACCCAGTTTCTCATCTTCCCCTTTCTACATCAAAAGAGTATAATGGATCTAATAACCTAGGAACATAAACGTGTAAGTTCAATGATTTCTATTTAAAACTTAGAGGTAATCATGGTAGGATACATCCAGTCTTCCCAACAGTGGACTAACCCCACTTCATGTAGATGAGTTTAGCTGGAAAGTGTGAGTGATGCTTCTTTCTTCTTCACTTTGAGTAGCACGGTGGGAGGGGAGGACCTTGGGGAGGCTGGCAGCTGAGTCCTAAGCTTCCCAAGCACACAGTGGATTTGGCCAAGGCAAAGCACACTATTATTAAGATTAACAGTTTTCAGATGGAGTCAGTCTTTTCAACTAACTGACTGACTGGTAATGATGTTCATAAGATGCCATTTCCTGCCAAACAGTAAGATGCGGAATTTGTTAAATTAAGCCATGTGATGGGTCTGAAATGTATTAACTTAATCCATAATGAATGTCATTCCATTCCTTTTAACATGCTTCCCCAATTAAGTTATTTAGGCCTCAGATATCTAAAGAAATTGAGCTGTCCCACTTGTTGCCAATTGGTTAATTCCTTGATGATGGATAAAAGCTACTAACTGCTTTTGATCTGTTTTCTTCAGTAATAGCAATCTTTTAATCAGTGGTTACAAAGAAAATGCTTAATACTCCATAAGAAATGCCCAAGAAAGACAAAAGATTAGGAAGACGAACACAAAGAGGCCTTATTCAGCCTGCCCAATCCCCTCCAACAGGACCCAGCATAGCTGCCATTGCAGCCAACATACCATGTGAAGGAACTTGGTAATCATTTTTGTTTTCTTCCCCTGTTGGACATACAGTAGATGTTCAGTGTTTATCAGGCTGAACTGAGCTAAATTCAGGAAGACTCAAAGTTTCTGACAAGTGTCTCTCCACAAGACAAGCATTTCTAGATTTCAGAATACCCTCTCATTCCCAGGAGTCTGGGATAGAAATTTTCCACAGGAGTAGTATGCCTCCACTCTACCCATATCTACAGGGAGTGAGGACAATCCTTATGCAGGCAAGCAATGACCACATGTCATAAGTGACTTTGCCACCTTAGGCTGTCCCTGCCTCAGCTGCCAAGGTAGGTACAGTACTCAAAGAATTTCCTGGACAGTGTGTAATTTGCCCACAAATGCCTAATGCAATCTTGCACAGTGTGGCCAACTGACTGATAATTAGGTGTAATATTTCAGTTTGTCAACCGTACCTTGAACGCTAAAACATACCCATTTGAAAGAAGCTTTTAGGCAAAAAGCTGTTCGGGGTAAAATCAGTTCCCATGATAGAAAGAACAAAGTTTGTTTGGTTCTGTCATCTCGGGCCCATTCAGTGTTACCAGACATGATCTATCACCAATGCTCTTATAGAGGAGAAGGAGCCTGGTGGTTTATAACAAAGGTCAGCAAACTACAGCCTGTGGGGCCGACTCAGCCCACTGCCTGTTTTTGTAAAGTGTTATTGTAAAGTTTTATTCATATCCATTGTTTATGTATTGCCTGTGGCTGCTTCTGAGTTACAATGGCAGAGATAAATAGCTGTGACAGAGACCCTATATTTCACAGAGCCTAAAATATTTACCATCTGTCCCTTAACAGAAAAGTTTTGATTTTTCAAATATATTCACTCTTTCTTTGGTAAGACTATAATTTCCCCCACTGATGCTGGCTTGCCCTATCACAGCGAACAGAGTGTATGTCCACACCCCTTGATCTGGGATCCACAGTAGACAGAATTCAGGATTTCTGTCCATTGGCTATTCAAGTACATAAATCTGGGCACAGCTATGAAGGGACTTTGCAGATGGAATTAAGCTTACAGATCCAAAATCAAGAAGAGTCTTCTAGATAATCCAGACGGACCCAGTTTAATCACAAGAGCCCCTAAAAATGAGATATTTGTCTGGCTAAAGTCAGAGAGGTGTGGCAGACGAGATGCAGCTCCAGGGGCTGCTGAAGAGACAAGAAGCATGGGAAAGAAATGAGGTGCCCCTGTTGGCTTTGACGATGGACAGGGAAAGCAGAAAAAGAAATGGAAGAAATGTGGGCAGGATCTAGGCTCACAGGTGGATCTCTGCCTAACAGCCAAAGGGAAACAGGAACTTCAGTCCTGCAACCACAGGGAACTGAATTTGGCCAACAGCCTAAATGAACTTGAAAAAGGGATCCCTCCCCAGTGCTGCTCTCTAGCAAAGAGTACAGCCCTGCTGGCGTCTTGATTTTAGTCCTTTGAGACTCGTGTCAGACTTCTGACTTACAGAACTGTGAGATAATAAATTTGTGTAGTTTTAAGCCACTAGGTTTGTGGTAATTTGTCAGAGCAGCAGTAGAAAGCTAACATAGGGTCTAATATCTTAACTTGCTTTGTCCAAAGTGATGTTTGAATCCACAGGATTTAAGTAAAGACTGGAAAAGTGCCAGGGCTCCTACCATCACCAAAAGAAATGTGTTTGAGGTTTTCCATCCCCATAAGAAGTGTATGACCTGGCTAACCTGCTGATCAGAAGAGGAAGAGAGACTCCTCGAGCACACCTGGACCCAACCTGCAGCTTGGAGTTGAGCCCAGCTGAGCCCACCCTGGATCAGCCAGCCCCAGGCAACCCATGGATGCATATACACTAACATACAGTTGTTTTTAAAAGCCATTAAATTTTGAGATGGCTTGTCATGGAACATCATGGTGGATAAATGTAAATGCAAAAAAAAATTCCACTGGAAATGAGTTGCTCTCATAACAAACACCTAAAATGTGTGGCAGTGGCTGGGAATGAGACAGTGATTGATATACACATAGGGCAGCTGGAATAAAGTGGCAAGAAAAAAATCAGCCTGATAGAGGAGTTAGAAAACTGAGAACCCACGGGACATAATGGCAAACACTGGTAAACTGTCGCCTGCAATAATCCGGAAGGTACCTGGTGCATCTAGTGAATTTGCAAATTTGAGAGAGCAGATCTGTGGCAATATGTTGAAAGCTAAGCCATAGCTACTAGCAGCATTGGAGAAGCTATAAGAAAGAGAACTCAGAAACAAACTATTTTTTGCAAGCAGAATTTTGAGGGAATACAGAAAGTCCAGAAATCTCAATGTTGAAAATAAAACCAAACTCACTAAATCAAAGGTATGACCAGTATGATAAATTCTGTAAAAAAAATAAATAAATAAAATCCATGTGCTGACAGAAAGATATATCTTTAATATAAAGGCCAAATCAAACAGATGACTGTAATACCCTTTGTTTGACTGACAACAGAAAATACAGGGCTTAATATATTGTCTCAGCTGAACAAAGTGTCTTGTAGAAAGATTAGGGCATAGTCCCATTGAAGCCTGATGGGTCTGAAGTATGCATGTTGAGTCCATATTTGGAGAGGCCTGTGTTGGAAATGGTGTGTTTTGGTACATAGGGTTACTGGAATCATGGTCATAGAATACATAGAAAACCCATATGTTTTTTGAGAGATCTGTATTGTCCAAAACATTGTTAGACACGTAAGAGACTGAAATTTTTCGAGCTCTATACAATCCTCTGGGCCCCTCAATTTTCAAGAGTTAGGAAGCAGTCTAAGAAAGTTGCCCAGACTTTAAGACAAAAATATTCCGTCATGGCTTCATTGGAAGTGGTCAAAGAAGATGTTGGAAAAGTAAAGAAATTCCAGAGGATGGAGTCGAGAGTGGTGAGTAATGGATACAAAACAGATGCTTAGAGAAGAGGATTGGGGCCAGACTGAGGAATATCTCTTACCTCTAGGGAAAGGGTACTCCACGTTTCCTTGCAGAATTTCAGACTTGCTCTGATCAGTGATAGCTATATGCTCTGCATTCTTTCCTTTTCAAAGAAGAGTAGTCCGGGGCGCCTGGGTGGCTCAGTGGTTTAAGCCTCTGCCTTCGGCTCGGGTCATGATCTCAGGGTCCTGGGATCGAGCCCCGCATCGGGCTCTCTGCTCAGTGAGGAGCCTGTTTCTCTCTCTCTGCCTGCCTCTCTGCCTACTTGTGACCTCTCTCTCTGTCAAATAAATAAATAAAATATTAAAAAAAAAAAAAAAAAAGCGTAGTCCTAGTCCTGTTCCACTGTTGGGTGTTAGGTTTGGAGGGAGCATAAAAGTTGTTTTTTTTTTACTTCTTTGGTCTTTAAATCAAAAGGAGCTAAACCCAACCTTGACAGGGACCATGAAATCATGGGCTTTGAGCCTGATGCCATAATTGGATGATACTTTTGAGGGGCTTGGGATAGGTTCCTTTCACTAACAACTACATGAATGTTGGGTTTGACCTTGCAATTTGAGTGACAGAAGTAAGACAAATAGAGATGTGAATTGTCCTTATGTGGTTGATCTTATTATCTTACTTTTGTATGCTTCTGCTACTGCCATGATAAGAGAATGCCCTGACTATCCCACTGGTCCAAGGAAGATGAAGGACACATAAAGCAGACCTGAATCCAAACTGAAGTCTGATACTAAGCCCAGCTGAGATCAGCCTGGATCAGCCAACTTCCAACTGATCCACAGATACCTGAAGGTACCTCAAAATCCACTGGGTTTTGAGGGGATTGCTTAGCATTAATATAGGAAAAGCTAATGACATGGGGATTTCTCTTTTTTCTTTATTCTCCCAGGAATTTCATCATTATGAATACCAATGGCTATATTTCTTGTTCTTTGTAATATGCTTCTCAGTTAGTCATGTAGATGACAGACCTTTACCTTGGGAGCCAGAGAACCTCGTTTCTAAATACCAGCCCTGCTATATACTGGATATGTGATCTTGAGCCTGGAAGTTAATACTCTCAGGGTCTCAGTTACCTCATCTATGAAATAATGAAAATCATCTTAACTTCATAGAGTTTTGTAAGGATGAATTGAGATAGCAGATTTGAGGAAACACTGCGCTTTCTGACCTAAAGCAGGGCCTTAATATCAATTGAGCCTAAATAATTGGAATGGGTTAATAGATGTTTCCAAGTTTCTTTCTATGCTAACAATACCTTGGTGCTGAGAGATTCTTAATCTCCAACACAATACCTATTCCCTGATGCATGTTTAATGATGACAAACACTTTTATTTCACTATTTTAGAACACCATCACATTGGGAACATCCCCTAAAGAGTTAACACATTGATTTCAAGTTATACTCAGTTGTGAATGCCTAACATCAGGGCACATTCTAACAGAGATCCACAGGAAAGACACAACGTATTTGTATTTATGATTGGGTTCCTGGTACTTGTAAGGTCAATATGTGGAAATGACAGAGAATATATCTAGTAAGTTAGAAAGGCAAGCGACATTTGTGTATTGCCATAGTCCTGGAGAAAAACACTCAAATAGTAGTATATATTACTGAAAAGGCACCATAACTACTTTCAAGTAAACAGTGTACTGTTGGTGGGAATGCAAATGGGGGCAGCCACTGTGGAAAACTGCATGGAAGTGCCTCAAAAAATTAAAAATAGAACTACCTTAGGATCCAGTAGTTCCTCTACTGGTATTTCCCCCCCGAATATGAAAATACTAATTTGAAAAGATACATGCACCCCTGTATTTATTGCAGCATTATTTACAATAGCCAAGTTGTGGAAGCAGTACAAGTGTCCATCGATAGGTGAATGGATAAAGAGGTGGTATATATACACAATGGAATATTATTCAGCCACGAAAAAGAATGAACTCTTGCCATTTGCAAGGTTGGAGCTAGAGAGTGTAACGCTAAGTGAAATAAATCAGTCAGAGAAAGACAAATATTGTACAATTTCACTCATCTATAGAGTTTAAGAAACACAACAAACGAAGAGAAAAAGAGACAAACCAAAAAACAGACTCTTAACTAGAGAGAACAAACTGATGGTTACCAGAGGGAAGTGGGTGGGAGGGATGGGGGAAATAGGTGAAGGGGATCAAGAGTGCACTTATCATGATGAGCACTGAGTCATGTATAGAACTATCGAGTCATTGTCTTGTATACCTGAAACTAATATAGCACTGTGTGTTAACAATACTGGAATAAAAAATAAAATGTAAATAAATAAATAAATTGAGCTCCCCTCAAAAAAACAAAAATAAAACAAACCCAGTGCAGTCTACAGCATCCATCCATCCAAAAAAAAAAAAAAAAAAACCTAACAGAAATTGACCTGACAACTTATTTAAATTCATTTTTGAGATGCAATGTGTACTTCTAAGTACTGTGAAAAATCTTCCCATCCTGAAACCAGAACTTGAGATGTAGAACTTAAAGAATCTTATTTTTTCAATCTTTTCATCTTTGTTGTTGAACAGGGTGTGTATAATATGCAAATTTGCTCTCTTCTTGTGGGAAATGAAAATTGGTAAGCTTATTTTTAGTTTCACTTGAGAATTCTGGGAGCTGCCTGGCCCCTGGGTCATCATTGTAACAGGACACCTTACAGTACAACACTGAAGCCCTAGCAGGTAGCAGAGGTTGAAATAAATGTCTACTCATTACATTAAATACTGTGAAAATGAACTGTTTAAAAAAAATATTTTATTTATTTGACAGAGAGAAATCACAACTAGGCAGAGAGGCAGGCAGAGAGAGAGGAAGAAGCAGGCTCCCGTGGAGCAGAGAGCCCAATGTGGGGCTTGATCCCAGGACCCTGGGATCATGACCTGAGCTGAAGGCAGAGGCTTTAACCCACTGAGCCACCCAGGCTCCTCGAAAACGAACTTTTTTATTAAGCCCCCAACAGCATCTTATTTTGCTATGACTCTTTCCCGCAAAGTGGAACACAAATAGAAACAAACAATAATAAATAAATTAAAACGTAGTTCAGGATATTTGAGGATTCGTTCAATTGGGTCTCGGTTAATAGCAGTTTTGTTGCTTTTCCTCACAACACCATTTGCCTCACCATAACTCTGTAGATTACCAGAGTGGACTATTTCATGCACAATTTATTGCAGAGACAGGCAGTATTCATCAGTTCCTTCATGGCGAAGAAGAATCATCTGCTTGAAGGCCATCACTCACACCATTGTCAATGGAGTGGGAAAGAGCTGAATAATAAAAGAAAAAGAAAAGATGCCCCACAAACACTGGATCTGTGATAACTTCATTAATTTGTGAATTGGGAGACTTTTCAAAACGGGGGCGGGTAGCATACCCAACCTTTTAGCAGAATATCCTAGATAAGATAGAGTCCAAGCCTTGGCTCATCCATCATTGTTTAGAATTAGCTTTCATGCACTTGACCTTAACCATCACTCTTTTTGTCAAGCCTGGATGTCAACACAAAAGAAATTGGTTCATGGATGAGAGTGCTGAGTGTGCATCTGATCACACTCCTTTCAGGCACTTACCTTCTCACAGTAAGGGATCAATTAAAACCAAATGGAGCAGATTTCTCTGGATATCTGGGTCGTCGATGTGGAATGCTATGGTTTGGGCAAAGAAGCATTTAACTAGAGAAGAGAGAAAGAAGCTCCTGGCCCGAGCACAAACAGGCCAGGCATGTATGTCATAAGCTGCGGGATGTAAACACATTCAGCACTGGACACAAAAGGACAAGGACACAAGAGACCGTCTGTCATGTCATTACCTGACTATCTAGCTGTATTATTTATAAACCAACTTGCGGCAGATGTTGTCTTTTTTAACACAAATCCTCCTTCCAGGGCATTATGCATGAAGCCTAATTGTAAATGCCTATATTGTTTCTTTCCCCCACTGATTTATTGTTCTATAGACATCTACATGGGAACGCAGTGTGGAACTGTGCTGTTTTCTCTATTAATTATTTTCACTCTTTGATTACTAATTTCAGAAGACAAACTTTTCACTGTTGACCTCCTCGGGAGTGGATTGTTTTACAACGAGACTGTATTAGGGAAATGAGTCCCCAGTGAAAGCAGAAGGGCATGAAAACCTTGTGTCTTATTTACATTAACCCAAACACAAGTTTCCCAATCATTTCCCTCTTAAATCTTTATCCACTCGTACGAGGAAAAATCAGAGGTCTGCGAACAATGATTCCACGGGAGTTATGGCACAATATTGAAGCTATTACATTAAAATCAGTCTTCCCGCCCCCCTCCCTCTATCCCCCCCCCCAAATCATTACTGTTAGACACTAAGGCAGTTATCCATATCTCAGCACGGAGGATTCAAAACCACAAGCCACCATGTGGGGCACATAGTAGGTGCTCAGAGATTATGAGTGTCCTTCAAATTCAGAATTTGAGATGATTTTCAAAGTAAGCTTTCAAGATAGAATGAGTTACAATTTGAAGGAGAGGTAGGAATTCTTTTCCTGAGAAAATTTTGAAAGCTTTTGTTATGCTGTAGGATGTAGTGGGTTCCTTTGCCCAGATGCTGATCTGTGTGTGATTTCCTACCCATCTATCCCCACTGCCTCCAGGAAAAAATCCGAATTCCTGGGGAGCACTCAGGGAGACTGGCCTTGCTTCTCACTCTCACTCATCTCCACTCCCTCCCTCTCCCCTCTGCTCAATAAGAGGCTGCACACCATATAAATGAGGGCGGACATGCAGAAACCAATGGCGGCTGGTGCAGTTGTCCTGAGCCCTGCAGGGGAGATAGGGATGGACATGATGGGGAAACATTTGTTGCTTTGGCTACTGGGCTCTGCCTGGGCCCCACATGTTCCTCGGGAGTCCCTGCTGAACTTGGTAGAAGCATGTGAACTTGGACTTGGGAAGGTCGGGACAGAGTGTCTACCTCAAGTCTCTTATCTTGTGCAGCAAATCCTTCTACCCCAGGTCACTTAAATGATCATCCAGCTTCTTTGGAGATGTCCCCAGAATGACAAACACATTCACTCTTGAATTAGCTGCTCATTCTGTTTTATGAGAGATGGAATAGTTAGGGAGTCCTTGGTCGTACCAAGGCTCTGTCCAGAGAAGGCTTTATAACTTCCACAATTCTATCCCTATGGGCTTTCCGGAGCCACATTGAGGAAGCTTCACTGCTTTCCCATGTGTCAGATCTCTTGAATTATTTGGTGACCACATGTAGAGCTATAGGGCCAGATTTCATTCTGGAACACAGGAGAGACAGTCATTTTGTGCCCACCATGCATTGTTCCTCCCCACTTCGTCAAGGATGGTCAGAGGTCCTCCCATTTTGGGCAAGGTTGAGCAGCTGAGCCTGGTTGGGTCCAGCAGGGCTGTCTACCCTCTGGAAAGAGGGTGAAGGAGCAGGTAGGACTCAAGTTCCTTGAAGAGCTCAAGTGCTGCATCATCTTGATGCTTGTTTTTCCCCAAACTGATGTTCTTTATTTTATTCCAGTGAAGTAATTTCATTTCAGGCACTAACAACCTGCCCTGTAGACCTGCTTTGGTTCTCAGGGACAACCACATGCTTATGAAGGTTCAAAGGCCTTTTGTGTGGAGAAGATCTGGTGGCCTTACTCCCTTCATGTCAAACTTCCTACCTGCCCTTTGGAGTGGAATTAGAGAAATGAAAAATACTGACTCTCGGGGCCACAACACTGAACAACAGCCATTGTCATTATAATCATGGCTGATATATCATTAAAAAGCCTGTTTTATGATCAGATGTACCCACTCCCTATATGTGGGGGGTTCCGCATTCCAAACTATGAAGCCATTTTGTGGTAAGAATAAAGGGGTGTGGTTCCCCTGCCATCCAGCTGGTGTGATGGGGCCTTCCTTCCCTCTCACCTTCATGCAATCACCCATCCAGCATCTCTTCTCTGTCATTTGTGGGAAGCCATGCTAAAAACGTATCCTCAGCACCTGCCACCTTAGTGTTTGTTGAGAAGTGTTTATTAAGAAAATCTTGGTTGTTACTGTCCTATTGAAGCCAAAGAGTGGATAGGCTCTCTAAGGAGGTCCTGAATTTCAAACTACTTTTCTGGGAATAGAATGTTTGCTTATTCTCACCACACAATATTTAAAACTGCTTCTTTAGAGGTAATCACCAATTCACAGGAAGTCGTAATGAGGATACAGAAAGGTCCTATGGACCCTTCCCCGAGTTTCTCCCACTGGTAACACCTTCCATGACTATCAGATAACCTCAAAAGCCAGAAACTGACCTTCGTAGAATCCGCATACCTTATTTAAAATCTCACCGGCTTTGCATGTACTCATTTGTGTCACCACACAATTTCTGAGTGTCTGGCATGTGGTCCATGGCAGAAGGCTACCATCTGGCATCTTAGAAGAGCTTACTTAAAACTTCGAGCTGAGCACCTTTCTCCCAAGGGCCCGTTCACGGGAGCTTCTTAAATGGGCTAGCTTCCTCTAGTTCTCAGTTCTTTCTCTTGGGCTCATCTCTAAGAACTGGAAAAACGATGTACCGACTGATATGGGGCAGGGACGACACAAGGGAAGAGGATCGAGGAATGATTAACACCTGTGATCAGATCCAGTGAAAGGGGTAGGCATGGGGGCTGGGGTCATGCAAAACAGCAGGCTTCAAGCCAGGGGATAAGGAGAACCTGGGTCCCTAACCAGGAGAGCAAGACAAGAACACGAGGGTAGATGAGAGCTGATCTGTGACTAGCACATGCTCGGTATTCCTCAGTTTAAGTTCCCAGTGCTGGGAGCTGGGGCAGAGACCTGCCTCCCACGCACACACACGCAACCCCCACCTCACTTCCCAGCGCTTTGAGTTTGAGCGCTCTGCTTGCCGAGTTCCCGGGATCAGGAGGACCTCAGGAAGATCCAGACACTGGGGAGGAAAGGCGGAGAGATGGGAGGCTTCCCAGCCAAAACCTACTTCAATTGATCAGCCGGTCTCTGAATAGCAGCTTTTGACATCTCAGTGGGTTGTGAGGGAGGTGTGGTCATCACAAATGAAACAGACCACAGGGTGTGGAGGAGACCTCTGCAGGGCCCCTAATCAATTACTAAAAACACAGAGAGGGTCCAAGGAAAATGAGTGAAGGAGACAGATACATGCTGACACTCAGTGGTACGGCTAGGCACCAAAGGAGAAGTTGGGGGATTTTTAACTTCACAGAGGAAGAGGTGATTGTTTTCTTTCATCAGACGTTGCCCTCAGAAAACAAAACAGAAACCAGAAGAGAAACATTGCTTATGGGGAAAAAAAATACATATAGAGGCTGAAAAGGATGAAATAGGAGGAAAGGAATTCTGCTTTTATGAAATAATTTAAATAGTCTTGAATGCCCAGAGGGCCCAGCCACTATATTATGTGTTACAGAGAGGTTGGCATCTCCCAAAGGGGATATGAAATGGGAGATGAATATTATTAATCATCCCTATTTGCTACATGTTAGGAAACCAAGGTAAAGTGAAAATGAGTGATTTTACCTCCTGACTCACATGCTGTGGCAGCCACAGAGCTGGGATTGACAGACAAAAGCTGGATGCCCTGCAAAGCAGACTGGTGGGGTGCTTGCTGCTGAATACAGCAATGGCCGGACCCCGACATGCCGTCATGGCCGAGGCTCGCCATATTCTAGCCAAGGAACCCTGTGGCTGTGGCCGGGGACTCCCCTCTTGGGTCACATCCACGGACCATTCATCTGCTTGGCCCAGGCTGCTTCCAGTTCACTCACAGTGACCCCAAAGGATTGAGCTGGTATTGAAACCTGATCGGTGAAGCCACGCTTGCGAAGAATAGACCAGAAGAGCAGATTTGTTTGGACAGGAATCGTCTGTTTAGGTCATTTCTATATCCCTGCAACCTGGACCAATGCCTGGGGCTGAATCCATATTTGTGGGATCATACTGACTGCTTTCTCGGGGCTGGGAAGGGATAGGCACCCCGGAACAGAGAGATTTCCCAAAGTGGTCCTGTGAGGTAGGAGTAGAGGTTCTGAAGGGTGAGGGGTAGGAGGTCCTCGGACCAAGTAAATATGGAAACTGCTATGTTCAGTTTTATGTCGGAAAGATTTCCCTTTGCCTTTTACAAGTGAATATGGTTTGTGAATTTCCAAGTGGGGGATAAGTTTGCATCATTTCTCAGGCATAATTGATGGTAAAAACTGCTTCCCCTTCCTGCACACACCACCAGAGTATGTATTGCTATGGGCACTTTTTTCCTTGGAAAAATTGTCTTCCAACAGTTTGTAATCTCTTGTCCAAGCTCTTCAAAGTGGTAACTCAGTTTCCCATGCTCATTGGTCTTGGCGGTGATTGGGATCCTGAAAATTATGGCTGTCAGTTATTGTATCCGGATGCATTTTGCCCGCTCTGGAGCTTACGTGCATCGCTGGTACCTCACTGGCCTCTAGCAGTAGGGTACAGCTGTCGGATCCCTCCGTGGGGCAGCCTGGGACATACTGGCAGAAGTCTCATCTCCAACACGGACCCCATTCTAACTTCAAGCATAAGCTTACGACCTGATAATCTAAACCAAGAAGGGTCAGAAACCTTAAAGCCAGTTCTGATCAGTAATTCTGACCCAGGAACACAGAGTCGAAATCCTTCCACCATCCTAGAAGCAGAGATGAATAACAAAGGAAACTGCTCTCTTAAGCCGCTTGCCCAGAACGTGCCTCATGAGATGGAGCCCAGAATCCTCAATAGGTGACGATCGGAGCCCTCACATGTCAGCCTCTGTGTCCCACACGATGGGGCGCGCTTTGTCTCAGGCAGCGAAGTCTACTCTCACTGCAGTACGAATAAATCACGGCTGCCCTCACGGAAGGGAGTTAATTGCATTCGGAAATTCTCCAGGTATGGGGGTTCGTTTGGTCAAAGATGTGGGCAGGGGTAGGGTAACGGATGCACCCACTTTCGCGAAGTACACGTTAAGAATAACGGGGCCCGTGTTACCTAATTTATAATGGATCCCACACACACTCCTCCCTGCGTTCCCTTCCAGGCGAAGAATGTGAGAGGAGCCATGGCAGTATTTTTCTTTTAGGTATAACAGTCTGTCAGTATCAAATTCTCTCAGTCAGTGGGGAGCAAATAGTGTTGATTTACTGAAAATCTGGGATTATGTCTGCTCTGTGGTGAGTGTAGATTTAAGAGAGGAGAGGTAAGGGGTCTCCAAAAGGTGAAGAAAAACACAAATGAAAGCTAGCAAGGAAAAAAATAGCTTGACAGTTAAGATACAGTGCAGCCACCATCAACATCTTCTGGAAAGAAAAGCCCAGGAATAAACACACACACACACACACACACACACACACACACACACACACACACACACAGGAACGCGCAGACGCCCACGTCAAGCCCCGTGTGCTGGAAGGTTTGCAACCTTTTCCATTAACCCCTTTCTCTTTGGGGCATTAGAGATGTGTCAATGAAGGCTCGAACACGGTCACGTTTCTCGCTGGAGAGAACTTGTGACAACGGACAGAGTTTGGCTTGAGTTTTGAAGACCTTGCTTTAAAAACAGACTTGCGAGAAGTAAACCGGGAATTCCTCCCTTCAAGGGCCTTCTGACACTTGACCACTTCCCTGGACCTTTTTGTCACCGACATTTCATTATCCCGATCATGTCCCCAGTCTCCCACTCTTTCTTTCCTTTGCCTCAAAATAACTGTCACCTTGTGTTATTTTACCCCAGGAATATTCCCCAGCAGCGCCTCAGACTTCCTGTTTCCCCTCCTTCTGGAACTCTCCTTCCTCTCAATCCCATTTGAGACGGAATACGATAATTAAGTGGAATTAAAATGTGGAGAGGGAAAGACCCAACCTTGTGACAGTGCCTAAGAGCTTTTGAGAAGGCATTTTGGCACCTTTCCTTTCTCTGGGCCAGAACCACAGGCAAAGGTAGTAAGGTGCAGCGGGGAGGGGAGGTGGGTAATGTTGCTGGTGGCAAGTGGCCCAAGTGTTCTACCCCCTCCCCCTCTTGACCCCCACCAGCCACAATAGCTGCTTCGGGTCTTCAGGACAGTTAGCAGGTGAGCAGTGACTATCACCATCATGGGTCCCAACACTGTCACTGTGGGTCAGCAGCTCTAGAAGAATCTGATGAGAAGACAGGGGCTAAAACCCCTAGCCAGCAGCAGGAAGGGGCTACATGGGGTTTTTGTGAAGGTCCCTGAGAGCTACAGAGGAGAGAGTTGCAGGGGATGGACACTGGCATTTACCCCGTCACTATGGCCAAGAGACATGGGCCTGCCATGTGTCTGAGTTAGGGAAGAGAGAGAGGAGGAAGAAGAGAAAGAAGAAGAAAGAGGGACAGATAATAATAAAGAGGTCCCACTAGTGGGGCACCTGGGTGGCTCAGTTGGTTGAGGGTCTGACTCTTGGTTAAGGCTCAGGTCATGATCGCAGGGTCGTGGGATTGAGCACCACATCGGGCTCCCTGCTCAGTACAGAGTCCGTTTGAGATTATCTTCCTCTGGCCCTCTCCCCTCACACACACACTTTCTCTCTCTCAAATAAATAAATAAATCTTTAAACAAGAAAGAAAGAAATGTCACTAGTGTTTAGCAATTCTGGGAAAGAAGGCCGAGCTCTCCAGTTGTGAAAGAAATGCCAATGCGTCTATTTTCTCAACTGTAAATCCTTAATCTCCACAGTTGGGATTCCTGTATGATTTTAGTAAATGGACCATCTTAGCTTAGGATTCTCCAAGACGGGTGTCCACGGTTAGGACAGAGGCCGTGCATGAGGACGTGTGGACTCTGCTGCTGAGGCCTGCGAACTGGCCCTATGTCCTAGTTTGCCTGTGACAGTCCTGGCTTCTGCCTCTTGGCCCCCGGGGGATTATTAGTAACACCCTCTTTCGCTGTTTAAAGTCCTGATCTTAACCATAAATGATGTGGCCAGCCAACATGTAGCCAAATGAAGGGCCTCTTCGAATCGGGCCATCAACCACCCACCTCCGTGGGGAACAAAAAGTGTTGGAAAAGAGTTAAGAGAAAAATGAAACCCCAAGGCAAATAATTTCTCCTTCTCAGAGACAAGAGCAGGTAGATCTCAGAAGAGGCCACACTCATGTGTGCGGGGCTCTGTTTGAACACTGTTTCTTTTCCTTTCCTCCCTCCCCTCCCCTCCCCTTCCCCTCCCCTCCCCTTCCCTTCCTTTCCTTTCCTTCCTCCCCCCATTCTATTCTTTTCCTTTCTTTCTTTCTTTCATTTTTTCTTGGCACACGCATTCAGGTATTCCTTGGCCTAAGATCCTGATTGTGACCAGTGCGGTTCACAACAAAGCAGCCTGACAACTGCCCACGGAGACCCACCTAACACGAGGCCCAGCAGGGGGACCCACAAGGAAGAGCAGGCTGGGGGCTCGAAGAGGATCCCTTAAAAATGGAGCCTAAAGGGCATCTTTCATTTTATTATCAAAACCCAGGAAAAATGCTGAAGACCACAGGAAGAAAACAAATCGCAACTCCTCTCAGATTCTGGTGTCCTGCTCAATGCCACAAAGCCAGCCTTTTTTACATTTCAAAAGAGGCTGCTTTCTCTTTAAAAAGTAGGAGCTCCTTGGTCTGATGCGGCTGCCTTTATCAACCATGAAGTTCCCAGCAAGGTGCTGTTAGTGCCTGATTAAACCTCATACCAGCCCGCGTCCCCCATGGTAACCCAGAGGACATCCACTGAGACCCGAGCGCTGATTCAGTTTAATTGCCCCAGCTCTCTGTGATGGCCGCGCTTCTTGTCTCTCAAGGCCTAGAATGGAAATCCATGTGATCAGATGAACTATCCGGGTGTCTTGACAGATCTGAAATATGAATATGGAGATGGCATTGTGCTCTGCAGCGACTTCCGAAACCCCAATGGTAAAATACTGATCTGCCACAGAAACGATTTCAGGACTGTGCGATTCACGTAAAACTCATTTTCTAATGGAACACTAATTATTAATAAATAAGACCAGAAAGGGGAAAAAATACCTGTGTCTCTGTGTGTATGCAACTATGTGTAGGACATACATGGGCTCGCCCGTGTGCGAGACGTACATATGTAGCCGTAGATATGTGTATCAATATATATGCGTATGTAAATACATATAAATATATAGGGCTCATTTTGGACAATATCTCCCTATATGCATCTGTCTTTGGGTTCCCGCTTTGGGGGGATTTATAGGAAAATAATACCTTGTATTTACAAAGCATCATACTCCAAGGAATTCAAACGCTGAACATACCCAGATTCTTCCCCCTTTTCCACAATGACTGAAGGAACAGATGGTGCCACGTTCTTTTATTTCCTAGAGAGGAAAAGCCAGTGGAGGCCCCAACGGGCAAATTAGAACCGGCCAACTCCTGGAATCTGTACCGCATTCCGGCCCTGTCAGAAGGAGGAATGCAAAGAAGAAATAAGAAGAGATCCTCTAACAGATCCCAGGCTCACTGGATTCCTCGCACAACTTCCTCTTCTTCTGGAAAGGCCTCAAAGACAAAGGCACTGGCCTAGAGAATTGAGCGGTCACAAAGGAGCACTAGACAGCCACGATTCTTGACTTTTTCCTCCTTAAATTCCCTTTTAGAAATTGCTCCTCCTCCTCCTCCTCCCACCTCAGACGATTCTCTCCCAAAATTGTAATCTACCCAACAAAGTAATGGGGCTGGAGTAACAGCTTGAGTTCTACTACCCACAAATCCCCCTGATGACGACACCTTTCCCATCCACACAAACTGTCCGTCCTTAACACACAGACTTGCTATATTTCTAGTCTCTAACCGAATCAAAGATATTTTACTGATTTCTTCTGCAGCCATATTCTGAGTAAATATGTGATTTCCATTAGGCTTTCTGAAATATGTAAAATATATAGACTCCCATTACTACCTTCAGGACCTTTAGGTGTTTGGGGATCCCTTACTGGGAATCACTACGACGCCCAAAATGAGTCTGAAGATGAAAATTATTGCTAAGGGGAAAAGAACTGTTGGTGTAACAAGATATTTAAAAGCAAAATTTTTTCCCACCTGGGTTGGTCAGGGCCAAGCAACCGAGAAAGGGATGTTTTCAAAATGAGAGTAACTGCTAAAGTAAATGTGTAAAACTGAGACGTGAAGCAAAAAAAGGGAAGAGTATTGACTTATGAAAGAAGAGGATTTTATTGTAAGCCGTTTCCCCTGAAATGGTATTTCCATTCGGCTGGGCAATTTTCTGGGCTCCCCAAACTTTATTACGCTTTTGGCAATTACCCCCAAGGAGACCCAAAGAAAGGCAGGTTATAATTACACAACCGACATGTGTAGCATGATAGAAATAAAAGAAGTGGCACGAAACTTTTCATTAACATATTTTTTCCGTCAGTACAATAGGGAAGGAAAGGGTACAATTGTAATTAGGCAGGTCTCTAAGTTTTCCAAGAATGTAGCACTCTGTCGGAACCCCGACTTGGTTCCTCCGTAGGGCTTCAGACGTAGTCATAAATCCTTTTGTATTGATTATTAATTCATTTTAAGACTTTCTTTATTCTAAAACTCCAGGATCTGTCTGAAAGTTGCCTGAATCTGAAGTTTCATGGAGAAAGGCGGGCAGGGAACCAATTCCACTAGGGGTTTGGTAGTGGCTGAGAGTAGGTCATCAACCAGAACCTTCTCCCGTGTCTACACGGAGCACTGCTGGGGGTCCGTTCTGCTGAGGAGGTTTATGGACACCCCACCCCCAAACTATAAGGACTAGTTTCTGGAAAACAGACAGAGGCACCTAGTCACCCTGTGATAAAGCCAAGTCACCCTGTGATACAGCAGCACCTAGTCACCCTGTGATAAAGCCAATTACTTTGCTAATAAGCAGAAAGGAGGACAGTCAGGAGTACTTATTTTCCATTAACTAGTTAATGCAAACAAAGACAGTGAATAGGCATAATTTTGACTTTCATTTATAGAGTTTCTCTACCCCAAATATAAACGTAAAAGCTCCTACACCGAGTACCTTATAATTTTGGCTCACTGAAGGATGATCCCGAAATGCTTCGCATTTCCCCCAAAGAGAAACCACTTAAAAACAGCCATTTCTCCTGCAGGGGTCGCAGTGGACACAGGAACCCAAATCCCCCACTGGGGAGGAGGCCTTGCGTCGCTGCTTGAAAGGAAAGAAAGGAAATTTGATGGCTTAGGAAAGTATTCCTTACAGTCAAGACCATGAGGCCAGGGGTGGGGTGTCTCCCAGGGGGAAGTGGTGGGAACCCCATGAGTAGAGACTCTCCTTCTAGGAGGCCTGGCTGGAGTTTCGGAAAATTAACCATAAGGAACAGTCGTGCCCTGGCAAGGGATGGAGGAGACAAATTTAAGAGGTCTTTCCAGCTCTAATTTCTAAGAATCTGATTAGACTACAGAGAAAACAAGGAAATTTGAAACCAGGATGGGGGACGGGTGGGGAGGTGGTGTGGGGAGAAAGAAACAAAAACCAGAAGAGAGAATAATGCAATCAAGTGAAGGCGCGCAGTTAAAAACACAGCAGGAAGGCCCTGACTCTGAGCCTACCGCGGTCCTCGCTGGGCTCCCGGCTGGGCTGCCACCCAAGGGAGTGTCCTAAGGGAACCCAGACAGGGAGCTGAAGACCCCAGAGGTCGACGGAAGACCCTCTGGACTGACTCTGAATGACATGGAGAACTTGGGGGCCCTTTGTCTGAGCAAAGTGCTGAAAGAAAGGAAGATTGTGGCGAAGCAGCTGCCAAGCCCCCTTAGCTGGTGGGGTCTGGCTTTTCCTGTTGGCTCTTCGCCAGGACAATCCCATCTAGACAGTCTCCTCCCCTATGCAGGTGTGTGTGCCCTTGAGCTCTGGGCTCCCTTTTATTCCTAAAGGATGTCAGAGGCATCGCGAGGGCACCTGATTTCCCTGATTTTCAGCATGCGAGGTCACAGATAACCTGAATATCCAGGGTGCTACTTCCCTCACTCCCCTGCCTTGTGACACTCAATGTCAATCAACCCAGATTAAATACTTCAGTGGTACTCCAATATGAATCCACAAAGCCCACATATTTGTAACAGAGTGTGGTTCTGTCAAGAACAGTAGACATTTCCAGATCATGACATTTTTTTTTCTAAACTGGTCAAAAGAACTGTGACCTGAATTAAGAGTGAAGCAGGTTCCAAAAAGGCAGTTTTCCTGAACATGTACAGACAAAGGAAATCGTTTCCTTACGGAAAGGAATCACTTGAAAGCTTTTAGGCCAGACCCTGCTCCGGCTCAGATTTCTTTTCTTTTAGCCCTTTGATGAACAACTCATATGGAGATTCAAGCGCCTTGTGCCTGGTTTGAATTTACGCTGTTGCTGACTTTAGTGGAAAACTTAGACAAACTCAGCTCAGGCTTTGTTCCTTTCCTCCGCCACCATCAGCCCATTTCTGATAGGTCCTTGGATATTCATCTTGGGTCATCCGTGTCAACAACATGACAGAAAATAATTTTTTCCCTGAAAGACACCATTCTCCTTTCTTCGGGAGCTCAGAGCACTGCCATTCTCCTGGAGCAGGTGGAGGGTGGGGAGGATGTGGAAGACAGCTGGAGTCGGGAAGGCAAGATGGAACAGCGCTGATGCTTGCGGACAACAGCCGGAAGTCGCAGATCTCCATGGCATAGTTGTTAGCAGAACAATGCCACACAGATTTGTCCCAGCACCAATCAAGAAACGTGTTCTCTGCGCACCAAAACCTTTTGGTAGGAATGAGCTGAGTACAGAGTACCACTTTAGAGGAAAGGCTTTGCCTTCAAAACAGTACTCTTCCTTCTGGTCCCTTGACAAAAATGTTCTCAATGGATTTCCCCTCCTCTTTGCTGGGCTCTTTGGTGAGAGCTGAGAGGCTGGGATGCCCAGAACATTCTGTTCAGGAATCTACACTGCCTTCAGGATTGTGTGGAAAACAAGAGCCTTGGAATCTGGCCAGTCTGGATTTGGAACCCAGCTCTGCCACTCCAGTGGGTGACTGTGAGCAAGAAACTTCATTCTCCCTGGTCCTCAGCTTATCTGTGAATATGACAGAGTATCCTTAATTTATGGGTAATCATGAGGATTCAATGAGATTACATTTCTAAAGTTCTCTGTCTTGGCTTCATTCTTTCCCTTTGACCCCACGCTCTTGTTGATAACTTTGCAAATTCTCCTGGTCCTACGTAAGCAAGACACTTTGTGTTCACTCCAAGAATATCCCTAGGGCATGTGGGCCGAGGCACATTACACTGTATGTCCCCACTCCCAGCATGTTTACAAAGACACAATCAGAACTAAGTGGATCTCAAGGGCAGTTTTGAATGGAAGATGACTATATCCACAAAGAAAAAGTCTAAGGAGTATGTGTGAAAGCAAGAAAAAGTGGCATCTTGTTCAGCCTCAAGATGGCAGCGGGGGGGGGGGGGTGCTGTGACAGGACTGTCATGGATTTTCTGTTTTCATCATTGTCCCCATCCCAGCAGCGCTTCCCCCCAGATGGCTCATGCGTGATGTTCAGTGCTCGTTCTCTATCACAGGACACAAGGGCTATTTGGCACACCACGACCACCCAGATTGGTGGAAACCTTTGGGAGTGGCTGACAGAAACGCTTCTCTCTTACATTTTCTGAACTTCACAGGCTCATTTGCCATGGATCCTTTAAAATATTTGCTTATAAATAAGCCCAAGTAGATTTAGGATGATGTAAATCTGACAGATCACTACCCACATACCTACTTCAATTAAAAAATAAGTAATCCAGTTTAAAAATAGAACAGGGAAGACATAAGTACATAGTGGAGGCTTCATTCCTGAAAGTAGGCCATTGGTGTAAAATAATGTATCAGTTTGCTATGGCTGCTATAACAAATAGCCACAATAGTAGTGGCTTAAAGCAATACAAATTTGTTTATTCCCTTACAGTTTGGGAGGCCAGACGTGTGAAATCAGTTTCACTAGTGTCAGCCTTGACATCAGGTTTGCTGCCTTCCAGAGGTTCTGGAGGGAGAATCTGTTTCTTGCCTCTTCTAGCTCTTTGTGGCCCTGGGTGTTCTTTGGCCTGTGGCTGTATCACCCCAAACACTGCCTCTGTGGTCACATTGCCTTCTCTCCTGTAGTCAAATCTCCTTCTGCCTTCTTTCTGCTAAGACAGTTGTGATATCATTTAGGACCCATCCACATAATCCAGGATAATCCCCTCCTCTCAAGATTCTTATTTCAGTCCCAACTGCCAAGTCCCTCTCGCCATATGAGGTAATGTTCATAGGTTCCAGAGATTAGGAAGTGGGTATCTTTGGGGCCATTACTCAACCTACCACACATGATAATTCCCTTTCATTAACAACTGCCAGCAGCTGACTTGTTAAAATGTGTTCTTTGCCCAACTGAATAGAAAAACAATTCTTTGGCACCCTAATTTTAAATCTGTAACACAGCTGTAAGACATATGTCACAGGAACATGATTTCCTGCAACTGCCATTGTCTTCACCTTCTCCAGAAAGGAGCTGAGATGTGGCTTCTAAAGGCATCGATGGTCTAAGACCTTGCTTCCCTCTCTGCCAAATTACCATATGTGAACATCTCAGTCATTTGCCATCTTATCAGAATTGATGAGGTGCTCCAGATCTGGCAAGAAAGCATATGCTTTTTCCAGACACATAGAAACCTACATAAGGGACAGAGAGTAACATATAAGCTGGGAATGGTTGCCCAGTTGAAAAACAGGAGGTCGAAAGTGGGCAGCTATTTAAAAGTCAGTCTGATATGACCTGTTCCCCAAATAATTCATCTCAGGATCACAGCCATTGTTGTTAGGTGGCATAACATTTATTACTGGGCTCCTGGGCTCCTTGGATTGGTAATGGACACATCTATTCCTCAGAGCATGAGCAAAGTCGAAAATGTCCTCTTACCCTAGGCGAGCTGAACTTCGACTGCCAAGATACTGGTTGACATTAAAACTCTGCAACACCTATCATTGTTTGTCGCCTCCTGAGGTATACTCTCTTGTGACGGGTTTCTCCTGTCTCCAGCTACTGATGCCATTTTACTCAGTCTCTTTTGTAAACTCGCTCTTGGGTCCCTGACACTGTTTGCCTTGCTGAGTTTGGTCATATGCTCAAAGCTAGATTCACAGACCTCCAGACTTCATAGTGTGATGGGATAGGAAATAATCAGAGGACCTGGACAAAATAAGACTGTCAGAGAAACTGCAAATCAGCAAAAGAAAGAGAGCCCCTTTGACCCTGAGCACATCTGCCACGTATTTAATTCCACGTTCTTGCCAAGCCCTGAAAGCCCAGGCTGGGGAGACTTGGGAGCAGCATGGGGTTATACAGTTTAGGAGAGCAAAGAGGTGAAAAGCCTGGCCGGTTGCCACTCCTGCAGTCCACTCTCCCGGA
The DNA here is from genome assembly GCF_922984935.1 of Meles meles. Classification (NCBI taxonomy): domain Eukaryota; kingdom Metazoa; phylum Chordata; class Mammalia; order Carnivora; family Mustelidae; genus Meles; species Meles meles. The sequence continues at coordinate 49,506,083 of NC_060077.1, forward strand.
AGGAACCAGGTGCAAGGGTGGTGGGGGAGGGGATGCTGTGAGCCACAAGGATAGTCTTGGACCCAAATGTAAAGGGCTGCGGGAATGTCTGGGTGACCAGTTGCCGGTTGTACTGTATTGATTTTATTTGCTTGTTACTTTGCCAGCTGGCTTCAGACGAGAGGAAGCAAATGAGGTTTTAGCTGCTCTTCGGGGTTCTGATCTTAAGGCTACATTAAGGAGATCCTGACATTTGGGAGGAAGTGAGCCAGTGAGATCCTGGATGGATCTTCATTTCTACATTCTAAGGTCAAGTTGAAAATGGGCCAGGTACAGAAAGGTTTCAGTTTGGGGAAATGCCATAAGGACCTTTATGATTGAGCTCCACCTCTTTGTCCAGCCTCGTTTCTACTCGTCTCCACCCCTCCCCCCCGACTCCTGGCCCAAAACACACTTTGAGCTCCGGGAATTGGGAAGATCTACTTTCAGTTTCTCTCTGCTCTTTCCAACTTTTCAAATTCAAATGCCACTGTCTCTTGGATTCTTTTCTGGATATCTTAATCTGAAATAGTTTACCCTTTCCTTTCCATATCTTCTTTAGTATTCCTTAGGGAGTTTATTACATGAGGTGGTAGAATAATTAACTGATTTTTTTTTTTTTTTTTTACTAGACCAGAAGTGTTTTGAAGGTAGTTCTGTCATTATATGCCCAGCCTGGCACATGGTTCATCATCCCATCAATACTTAGTGAGGAGATAGCATTTTTGTATCAGATGCTTGTGGTACAGACGTGAGCCATGACCACTGGGTGCAGTGCCAAGAGTGTGTGATGGAAACACTAGAAGGAAAATGTATGAAGCCTCAGTTGGTTTTTGTTGTTGTTGTTGTTGTCTGTTTTTTAAAGAAAAGGAGGCTTGACTGATTTTTAAAGATTTTAGTTGCTATGGTATTTTCACTTGGGGAGGTGAAACCAGGATGCAGGAGGAGCGGCAAGAAAATCACATCTGTTCTGAGCAAAGGAAGCTTGACTATCCTTGGAGATGCCAATAGGAATTCTGCCTACTACAAGTGTTCCATTCTGACTCCTCCATATTGATATCTATGCCAACCCAATTAAATCTTTCCTTGTGAAGAACAAAAGAAAGTCAAGCCAAGATCAGAAATAATAATGCTCTGAAATATGCCCAAGGGCTTGCCCACATTTCTTATACCTTCATTAGTTAGGTTTGGGCATCTGATTGCTCAGGTCAGTGGACTACTATTAGAAGTGATGTGTCACTTCTGGGCCAGAACATAGAAAAATAGGCATGAGTTCTCCAAACACTCGTTTCCTGGCTTTGGGGATCACAGGAGACTCATGTTGAGATGACAGAGTAAGGGGACCAAAGCAGCCTGGATCACTGAGTCACTGCACACCGAGTAGCCGCCTTGGAGAGTTGCCCAAACCCACAGCAGAGTCTGAGTGAGGGAAATATAAATGTTTATTGTCAGGAGCCACTGAACTTGGGTTGGCAAAATGTCCTATCCCAGCCGGATCAGGCAAGGTGTTCTAGAACATTTTCTTGACTACTTCTGAAGTAGACCGCTACTCAGTGCCAAAAACATTGAAATAATTGTGACACCCTTCTGTTGATTGTCTCTTGTCCTTCATGGGTATGGGGTTGTGCCTTTCCCTGAGAGCTCAAGGAACCTGGCAGGCTGATAGGCTCAGGGTGAATTCAGTGGGTATGTTGTAGAAAATTCAGAAGAGAAGCACTGACATATGGGCCATAAACACGTAAGCACCTCCCTCCCACAAGTTCCTGAGTTACAGCCTCACAAATCAGTCATCAGATGGCAGGGATGGAGATGATGGAGGGTAGTGGTGGGTCAGATAGTCAACACTTTTGAGTCTCCTGTCAGAGGCACTTCAAAGTCCATTACCACACACACCTCCATTTGGTTACATAGGTTCATTATTTAATACTTATTAAATACCTAATAATTACAAATTCTTCTTTGGGGCAGAGATGTTTCTTTGGCCATGCTCCTAAAAACGTCTATCCCATGTGGATATTGGTTAGCACTCATGGGTCACTATTTACTGATTCAAATGCCAGACCTGCAAACAAGGCAAGTGTTCAATACGCTTTGAGTGAACAAGTTCATTGCCTTCCTATCTTACCCCACCTTAGATCTTACAAACACAGAATTCACTAGGCTGAGCTAGAGAAAGCAATTACCTTTTAAGTAAATAACTAGCTGGTTGTCTACCTCAGGCTCCATGAATAATATTCTAGAATTTCTTTTCCTCCAGAAAGAAGGAAGTATCATAGAGACCTAGCAGGGAAAAGGAGTTTGATTTGCAAACAACCTTAAAATACGCAGTTCTCTGTCTCTTCTCTTCCTCTCTGTAAGCACCGTGAGGCATTTTCTATTAAAAATTTCAGCTCTGTTTCTTATCACCTTTGCCCTCTTCTCCGCTCTGACTTTAAATTCAGGAGATGGTTTCCCTAGGGAATATAGATCCTGGGGCCATGTGATCTGGTCTAAAGGGTACTATGACAGAGCGAAACAAAAGGGGATGCTAACCTTGCTTCCTCCCACCCCCGCACACATCTCCCCACTGGCTGCCAGGGCTGTGTGGTGACGGCTCGTTGACGAAGTCTCTACAGTCTCAGGCACACTGGGCAGTTGATACGATCAGGTCCATGGCAAGGCAGATTCGGGGCCGGATAGGTGATATGGAACGTCTCAAATTTCTGACATTTGAAAGTGACTGGTGAAAAATGTATTTTTTAAATGGCTTTTATAGTTTTTATCCTTTCTTAATAAAGAATTAATACTTGCTCCCTGTAGAAAAAGTAAAAAAAAAAAATCAGAAAATGGAAAATGGAAAAATCATTTTTCATTCTAACCATGTAGACACTGTCACTGGCAGGTTGGGTTGAAACCTCTCTCACACTCTTTCTGTGTGTGTGTGTGTGTATAACTACTTACCTATAACTGTATATATATTTAATATTATTTCATAACTTACTATTAATTATTTCTAGAAATCTGAATTTCTCTTCTGGAGGCAATATATAAGTAAATACAGCACAGTTAGGAAAACATCTTGAAATATTGTTCAAAGAGACCAGTGTGACATAAAAGCCACGGTTGACAAGAGACCCATAGACCCAACACATGGCTGAACGGCAGGGACTCAGAGGCTAGAGACAGGTTGTAAAAATGGCTGACAGACACTTGAGACATGCTAAGAAAATCTAACATTATTTTGGATTTTTCTTTTGTGTGGACCTGAAATGTAATTCCTCTTGCTATTTCCCCAGATCTCCAGTGTCTAGAGCGATGCTTTCTGGAGGACATCAAGGAAATATATTTGTGCCCCTTACGGCGTGAAGCACTGGGATGTAAACCCAGAATAACTCCGAGAAGGACAAGATGATTCACTGACCTCCTTCAACAACATGAGCTTTAAAGCCAGAAGAAATGAAGAAAACAGTAAGTTGCCACCCCTTATTCCATGAATGCCCAGATCTCCAGGGGAGAGCATCTAGAGAGAATAAGAGAAAGGGAGAATGTGGAACAGGGCTGGAGTGGATTCCAAAGGGTGCGATGATTTGACTTTCATCTAAATCACGTGCCTATGATTCTAAGAGGGGGTATCATACTATGGGCTGTTACTGTATGCTTTACAGATTTTTGTAGCACACGTATTTTAAGGTCGTCCATGAAAACAAATACTCATAAACATCATCATATTAACATGATATGACAGAGATAGGCTGGTTGATTATGCTACGTGTTCCTAACATTTATCGATACTAGGTCCTCTGTCCTAAGTATATGGAAGACTCCACTTCTCACTTCCTGCCGGTGGTGTGGCCATGGGCCTCACTGTGCACAGAAGCAACAAGTGCAGCTTCTTGGCTTGAAGGAGTGAAAAGATTGGACATATCTCCAGTTTCCCATATGGACTTCTTAGCAATCATGGAAGAGACCTTGTGTCAAGATGATGGTGTCAAAAGATGAGAGTGGTTTGGATTGCTGAGTCATCACATGGAGGAGAGCTGCCAGGTAGTATCATCCAGACTTTGTGTGGGCCAGAAATACATTTTTGTTGGTTAAGCCACTTGAGATGTTTTTAGTTGTCCCGGCAGCATTAGTCAGCCTACCCTGACTAATACATTGGTCACGGAATCCGTTTCCTCCTTTTCCCAGTTACTCAGCTAGATTACCTTTCCCAGCCTTCCTGGCCTTTGTGGCTGGGTTTTAGCTAATGGATTATGAGCAGAAGCAATGCATGCTACTTTTGGAATGAGAGCAGTAAGAAGTGGGTGTACCTTCTCTCCTCTTTTTGTCTTTCTGTTGATGATCAGGAAGTCTAGGAGGTGAAGAAGCCCCAGGTTTTAAAGGATGATGGATGATTTGAGGTACTGTTTGGTGGAGAGACATCCACCATTCAGAAACACTTGTATCAGACTTAAAGTGGGTGAGAATAAATTTCTGTTATTTTTTATATGCTACACACATTTTATGTTGCTTACAGCAGCAACTAGCATTACCTTAACTTTTAAAGAAATTGGTGTTTTGAAGTGGAGTGCTTCTAGAACCAAAACCTAAAATACATGTCATCTGGCTTAGTAGTGGAATGGCAAATGGCAAAGAAAGTAGCTGTCCAGAAGACTGAGTCCTCCATCATGCACTGGTCAGACCTTTGGTAGAATTGTTGCCCGCAATAACTTGGGAGGCTGACCGTGCTCATACAGAGGCTGTTGACTCAGGGAAATTGTTGGAAAGAATCAACATGAGTGATGGCTGCTGTTATCTGATTTTAACAAGGTTTTATGAGGAAAAGATAGGCTGATGCAAGAACTGGCTGGTTTCTGAGCAGAGATGAAAGAGAAAGGAAAGAGTTTATTTCAGATTTAATGTGAGAGTGAATTAAACTTCTATCATGTAGACTTTTGGGGGTTTTGATTTTTCCAACAGCTATCATTACTTTAATATGGCTATATAGTATTTTAAGCATGAAGATATCACAATTTGTTAAACCAACCCCTTTTGACGAACATATGGGATGTTCTAGTTGTTTTGTATTGTGGAAAGCCCTACCTTGAACATCCTGGCACTACAGCTTTATCTATTCATCTGATTATTTTCTTAGAATTTATTTGTGTAATTGAAAGTGTAGGATTAGCGAATATGGACATTTAAAATTTTGTATACTTTGCCCAAGTCTCCATAATGAAGTTGACACCGTAATGAAATTGACACCCAGGATAGTCCCATCAGAAACTTTATCAGTATTTTTATCTTTGAAATAGATGAACCAAAAATATAATGTCCTATTGTTGCTTTAATTATTTTTCCTTTTCTATTCGTGAGGTCTAACACAATTTCATGATTACTGCCACTTGCATTTAGTCATTTCTCTGCCTTTCTCTCTTGAGATTTCTGTCTTATTTACAAGGACTCAGTTTAGTCTGAGAAGGTTCTACTTTCTGCCTCTTCTTCTGATACAAGAATAAAGAGCACCCCCTTTACTCCCAAACTATTTGGGTTTGGAAAATTGTATAGTCACCCTAGGTATAGACCCCTAGTGAGACAAAATGTTGCCATTTCTACCCCAGATTTTCACTGGTTTTAAGTTCGTTCAAAATTTTATGTTGTAAAATTTGTCCATTGCTTTTCTTTCTGCCTTCCAGCTTCAGTGTCTGCTTTGAAAAATTTTCCCCACCCCAATGTTATAGAAACGGCCACCTAAGTTTTCCCGTATTCGTTCTATGATTTCATTATTAAATGGCAGTGCAACAGCTCTCTCCCTCACCATCTTCGGGTCTTTCCTCAAATGTCACTTTTTCCATTTAGATTGTGTCCCATGCCTACCTCTTGGGGAAACACTAACTCTCATCTTTGCTTTATTTTCCTCCACAGCCCTTGTCTCTGTGTAACATATCACATATTTCACTTCTTTCATTGTCTTACTGTCTCTTTCTCCACCATTAGAATTTAAGTTCCATGGTGGTGGGAATTCTTGTCTTTTTTGTTAACTGTTATCTCCAGGAGCTAGAACAGGGCTTAGCATATAGTAAGTGTTCAACAAATACATTCTTGTTGAATGAACGAAATCAAATCTTCAGTTCATCTGAAATGTATTTTGTTGTAAGTAATAAAGTAAGTGTTCTTTAATTATTTGAATCTGTCTTTTTCCTTTAGCATATACTGACTCCCTATTTCAGTGCTCTGTATTCTGTTCTGTTAATCAGTCTTTATTCCTTCACCAACATCACATTCTATATGTGTGTGTGCGCGTGCATGCACATGTGTGCCTATGGATGTCTGTATGTATATTTACATACATATATAGCATTTATGTATTTATATATAATAGCATTAATTTATTTCACAATGTCTTATCAGACAAAGTCTTCAATAAGATTTTATTCTTTAGTTTTTCTTATCTTTATTCTCAAATATTTACTGTTATAGACAAAACTTAGAAGAATTTGTCATGTTCCCATAGATACCCTATTGGGGACTGTGATTGGGATAGTGTTCAAATTATACATTGATATAAGGAAATTTTACATCTCTATAATGTTGAGATTTCTTGCCTGTGAGAAGGTACAAATCTCCAGTTTTCAAGTTTCTTTGTATTAGTTATGCTAACACTAGCTGCTGGAACAGATGGCATCCAAAGGCGGTGACTTAATACAAAAGTCCAATCAGGTGTTCTTAGGGATCCATTCTATTTGCAGGGTAGTTCAGGGATGAAAGCTTCTTTTTTAATGTTTTTGCCCTATCTTTCCCCTTTCATTCCAAAGTCCTTTGCTGGCAAAAACAAAGGACATAACTGTTTCTTAACCACTTAGGCCCAAAATAATGTATTATGTCTACATGAGGTCCTTACCAATGTTCGAAAGAAGTTAAAGGGAAAAAAAAAAAATCAAAGGAGTAAGAACTAGGAAAGAAAAAACAAAGTGTATATTATTTGTATGTGATAGGATCTTCTATTTTAAAAAAAAGAATCCATGGCGTGCCTGGGTGACTCAGTGAGTTAAGCCTCTGCCTTCAGCTCAGGTCATGATCTCAGGGTCTTGGGATTGAGTCCCACGCTGGGCTCTCTGCTCAGCGGGGAGCCTGCTTCCCCCTCTCTCTCTGCCTGCCTCTCTGCCTACTTGTGATCTCTCTCTCTCTCTGTCAAATCAACAAAAAATAAAATCTTAAAAAAAAAAAAAGAATCCATAGACTTAACAAGTATAGGCTGCCTGATTTGAGATCAGTTTATGAGATAGCATTTTTTTCTATATCATTAATAACCAAATATAAAATATAGCAAAAAACAATCTTTCATAATAACAACAACTATTGCAGACATTTTAGAAAATTATCTGCTAACACTTATTCAAATAACACTTATCAAATACCCCATAAGCCAGCAGTCTCACTGCTGGGTTATATCTCAAAGAACTCATAGTTTTACTTTTCTTGTTCTTGCCTTATTGCAGTGGCTAGGATCTCAACATCATGTTAAACAGAAGAGGTGAGAACAGATATTTTGCTGTGTTCCTAATATTAGAGGAAAATATTTTATCTTCTTCATTAAATATTTTGTCTGTAGGGGTTCATAGTTGCTCATGATCAGGTTTAGAATTTCCCTTCTCTTTTTAATTTGCCACAGTTTCTATCATGAATAGGGATTGAATTTTGTCAATTTTTTTTGCATTTATTGAGAAGGGCAGATACCTATCTTTTTTATTCATTTAAGATAGTGACTAATTTTCAAATATTAAGCCATCTTTGCATTCCTAGGATAAACTTTACTTTGTTGACAATCTTTGAATGTATCGTTGGATTCAACTTGATACTATTTTGTTGAGGATTTTTACATATATACTTATGAGAAAAATTTGCTTATAAATTTTTTATTATTGCAATGTCTTTGTTTAGTTTTTATATTAAAATGATACTGATATTAAAATGAGTCAGAAATGTTTTTATAAAAATTGGAAGTATTTGATTCTTAAGAGTTCAGTAAAATTCCCCAATGAAGTTATCTGGGCCTGGAGTTTTCCTTTGAAGAAGACTTTTAATTAAAGATTCAAATTCCTTGATAATAGGGACTATTCAAATTTTCTATTTCTTCTTACATCAATTTGGCACAATATTTATCTTTTGGAGATTGTTAAATTTATCAAAGCTGCCTAATTTGTTGGCATAAAATTGTTCATAACATTCCTTTATTATTATTTTTATGTCTGCAGGATCTGTGGTAATATCCCTTTTCACATTACTGATATTGATCCTTTGTGTTCTCTTCTTTTTTTTTTTCTTGATCAGTTTAGCAAGAGGTTAATCAATGTTATTGATATTGCCAACAGATTAGATTTTTGATTCATTTCTTTTCTTTTTTGTTCTTTTTCCATTTCATTGCTTTCTGCTCTTTATCATGTTCCTTGTACTTACCTTGGAATTAATTTCCTCTTCTTTTCCTAGATTCTTATGATGAAAGCCTAGGTCAATGATTTAAAATATTCCTTCTATTCTAATACAAAAATTTAACTCTAAATTTCTTTCCCTATAACCCCCATTTATCTATATTGTCTAAATTATGATGTGCTTTGCCACCATTCTGTTAAAAATATTTTCTAAATTACCTTGTGATGTCTACCTTGATTATGAATTCTTTAGAAATGTGTTATTTAATTTCCAAGTATTTGGGTAATTTCTATATATCTTTTTATTTTCTCTACTTTAATTCCCTTCTAGTCAGAGAATATAACATGTGTGAATTCAATCCTCATATTTGTTACTACTTGTCGATTTCTCAGAATATGATCTGCCTTAGTGAATATTCCATGTACGTTTAGAAGAAATATATATTCTGTTGTTGGGTACAGTATTCTATAAATGTGAATTACATCAGGTTGGTTGATAACATTTTTTAGGTCTTTTTAACCTTTACTGATTTTCTGTCTATTCTATCAAGAACTGAAATTGTTGATGCAATCAAATATAACTATAAATTTGTTTATTTTTGCCTTTCATTTCTATCAGTTTTTACTTTATGTATTTTGAGGCTTGACTATTTGGTACATACACATTTAAGACTGTTATATCTTCTTGTTGAATTGACTCTTTTATCACAATGAGATATCCCTCTTTCTTTCTTATATCATTCATTTTTATGAACTCTACTTTGTCTGATATTAATATAGCCAGTCCGGCTTTCTCCTAATTGGTGTTTCACTGTGTGTAATTTTCCATCCCTTTATTTTTATGTTATTCATGGCTTTATATTTAAGATCTGTTTTTTAGACAACTTACAGTTTGGACTTCTCTTTTTATTCAAATGACATATTGACTTTTAATTGGAGTGTTTAGCTTATTTACATTTATGAAATAATCAATATATTGTTTTCTATTTGGTATTTGGTTCATTGTTCCTTTCCTTTCTTAATTTTCCTGCCTTCTTTGGGCTAATTGACTTTTCATTTTATCATGTTTGATCTAGGCTTTCCAATATGCATCTTTAAGTTCTCATACTCTATCTGTAAATAATATATTTTCCGATGACTGAATAATATTCCATTGTATCTATGTGCCACATCTTCTTTAACAACTCATCTGTTGAAGGGCATCTCAGCTCCTTCTATAGTTCGGCTATTGTGGACATTGTTGCTATGAACATAGGGTTCATGGGCCCCTTCTTTTTACCACATCTGTATTTTTGGGGTAAATACCTAGTAGTGCAATCACTGGGTCATATTTTTAACATCCTGATGATCCTCTGTACTATATGCTGGGTAACAGAACATAACAAAATTAATAATAATATATTAATATTATTAATAATATTATTATATTTTCATGTTTACTTTTATTTTCTTCTTCCCATACTTTTGCAATTTTTTCATATAATTTACTTCCCTATATGTTATAAACTTTACAGTTCATTAGGATTGTTAGCTTTTATTTGAGAAGTCAGTTATCTTTTGAAGAAAGTTAAAAAAAGAAAAAGTATTCTATATTTCCCACTTAGAGATTATCTGTTCATTTCTTTATTCCATAATGTCAATCCAAATTTCTATTTAGTGTCTTATTTCAGCATAAAGAAATTTCTTTGGCATTTCTCATAGTGTAGAGCGGAGCTCTAATTAATAATTCCTTCAGTTTGTGATTATCTGAAAATGTATTTATTTCAACTTCATTTTCAAAGAATAGTTGTGTTGGGTAGGAATTTGAGGTTGATGAAATTTTTCTTTAGCCCTTTAAACATGTCATTTCATTGCCATCTATTTGCATTATTTTTAACCAAAAGTTCATGGCGTTTCTTATGTGTGTTCCTGTCTATGTATGTGTCTTTTTTTTTCTTTTGTATATTTTCCAAATATTTTGAAACTTTTCTTTTTATTATGGGGTATTCAGAAATTTGTTTGTGAAGTGTCTTTAGGTAATCTTTTGCTTGTATGTTATGTCACTTAATAATGTCCCACAGGTCACTGAGGATCTATTTAAGTTTCTCAGTCTTTTTTCTCTGTTTTCATTTTGCATAGTTTCCTTTGCTATGCTTTCCAGTTCACCAATCTGTGATGATGTAGTGTCTACAAATTTTATCAGTGCATTTTCCTTTCACATGTGGTATTTTTTCCCCATAAGTTCCATTTCTTTCTTCTCTATATAATGCTTTAAAAAAAAAAGTCCTCCAATGTATTTAAGATTGTGGTTTTAAAATCTGTTCTTGATAATTTCATCAACTCTGCTATTTCTAGATTTATTCCTTTAATTTTTTTTCTCCTTCCTATAGGTCACAATTTCCTGCTTCATGTCATATCTTGTAATTGGAAGACACATCATTAATATTGTTGAGTTGTTGAGAATTTGTTTTATTTTAAAGAGGATTTAAATTTTTTAGGAGAGTTAGGTAAATTACTTGAGCTAACCATTTTGAGATTTGTTTTTAAGTGTTATGAGAGCAAGTCTACAATAGCTTTTACGATTTTATTTTTTTCCTTCTTTAGCTTTTACTATATATTTTGTTTATTCTCTTTATTCGTGGTTTTATTGTGAAAAATTTTAAATGCATAGGAAAGTTGGGAGAATAGTACAGTGAGTGACCATATAGTCATGACTGAATATCCCCATTATTAAAATGTTGCCATGTTTGATTAATCTATCTGTAATATTTTATATTTAACTTGTTTTCTTTATTTAGTGTATGGATATTTTGGATTCAATTTTTTAATTGTTACTTTTAGATCATATTGTATTTGTTCAAACCTATCACAATCTGCCATACCTTTTCATCTATTTCGTGAGAAAAGTGAAAAAAAAATACCTATATTTACACACTTAAGCATTTTTCTTTCTACCATTCATCTCCCTCACTTCCTGATGTCTGTGTGTGTGCATGTGTGTATGTGTTTTGCTTGCTGTAAAGTTTTTGCCCATATCTATTATATTTAAATTATTATCTTATGCCACATATAGATATCTCTATATAAATAGATATTCCATCACAAACTTAACATCCAATTTTTGTTTTGTAATCACAAAAATCACATTTACTGAAACTTAGACTGATTTTTAATCTTCTTAAAAAGATTGATTTGAGAAAGAGAGGGAGTGAGGAGAAGGAGAGGGAGAGAGAGAGAATCTTAAGCAGACTCCCCACCCCTTCCCTGAGCATGGGGCTTGATGCAGAGCTTGATCTCATGACCCTAAGATCATGACCTGAGCTGAAATCAAGGGTCAGATGCTTAGCCAACTGGGCCACCCAGGCACCCCAAACTTAGACTGATTTTTAAAACGAGGTCTGTCATTTATGAACTCCAAAGGAGGCCACGGGTTAATTCCCATAGATTTCTGAATAACCTAAAATACTACTTAGGTTTCTACATATGTATAGTATGCACAAGGATGGGGTCCCTCACATTTCTGTTTGTTCATCTACTATAGTGTGAGTAGAAACTCTGACTCTTCTGATACCTGGGACCCAGGCATCTCATTTGGTCTGTCAAGATATTTTCTTAACTCAGTAATTATTGTTTGCTGCCACTGGTCTAGGGTTGAGATGTTGTTTCTTAGGAGAGTATCTCAAATCTTTCATCTGTATTAACATTGCCTCCAGATCTCCCTCAAGCTTGAGAAAACAACGTGGAGCCTGTGAACACTGAGGCATTCTGCCAGCTTGAAGCACACTGCTCATCCATAGGAAGGGCATGGATTCCTGGTGATACAGTCCCACCTTTTCTGTGGCCCACTCACATCTCTGTTCCCACCTCTCTAAGTCAAGAAACATTATCAGGAAATGATAGAATTGTCTCAACTCACTTTCTTTAATTCTCTGCCATTCTCACAGGTACAGGAATTATATGTCAACTCCTGGAATCCTCTTTTAATTTGGTGTGAAATTTTCCTTTAAATTGTAGTATATCTGGCAGGTATCTCTTAAATCTTAGCAAATACTTACATTTTAGAGGCAAATGGATGTGATTAAGAGGGATTAAACAGAAAGACTGGAGAGTGAGATCAGAGAAGACAAGCAAGGCAAGTATTTTAAGAAGGATAGTGTGGTTATTAATATTAAATGCTGCAGAGACAGCAAATGGAATGAGAGTTAAGAGGAGTCCATAGGGTTTACACAACAGGGAGGCCATTGGCATAGGTGGAAGAGAAGAGCCAGTTTCAGTGACATGTCCGGGGCAGGGGAGAGATGGCGGGAGGTTATTAAATATACAAAAAATGTGACATAAATGTGAGCATAGAATGTGACAGGAGAGGTAGCCAGTGATCTCTCTGGTCATCAATTCCTTTTCCCATAAAAGAAGTTGGACTAGAATCTCCAAGATGCTTTCTTGTGAGAAAATGCCAAACTGAAGTAAGGGCTCACTTTTCTTGACACAAACTACCCAGGAACTTCCCAATCAAATCTTTGGAAAGAACACCAACTGTGGAGTATTTATTCTTTTTTTCAAATTTAAATTTTACATTTTTTATTATGTTCAGTTAGCCAGCATATAGTATATCATAAGTTTTTGTTGTAGTCTTCAACGATTCACTAGTTGCATATAACACCCAGTGCTCATCACAACACGTGAAGTATTTTTTCAAAAACAAATAAAAATGGACTCTCATCAAACCTTTATTTATTTATTTATAAAGATTTTATTTATTTATTTGAGAGAAAGAGAGAGAACGGGAGCATGTCCACAGTGGGGAGGGGCAGAGGGAGCGGGAGAAGCAGACTCTCCACTGAACAGGGAGCCCAATGTGGGACTCAATCCCAGGACCCAGAGATCATGACCTGAGCCAAGGCAAATGCTTAACTGACTGAGCCCCCCAGGCACCTCTCTAATCAAGCTTTAGGTCTAACTTCGAGTGCATAGGAAATATGGGGGAGAGAGGAACACGCTCAAGATGCCAACAAGGAAATAATAGATCAAGCCCAGAATGTGGGACATTTTTACAGAGCAGGAAGTCAAAAATTCTAAAAGAAATAATAAAAAGTAAAATTAAGGGGCGCCTGGGTGGCTCAGTGGGTTAAAGCCTCTGCCTTCAGCTCAGGTCATGATCCCCGGGTCCTGGGATCGAGCCCCACTTTGGGTGCTCAGCTCAGCAGGGAGCCTGCTTCCTCCTCTCTCTCTCTCTGCCTGCCGCTCTGCCTACTTGTGATCTCTGCCTGTCAAATAAATAAATAAAATCTTAAAAGAAAAAAAAAACTAAAATTGAAATCTAAAAGAAGGATAGAAAGAAAGATTTAAAGGAAGGAAGGAAGGGAAGAAGGAAGAGAAGGAGGGTGAGAGAGAGAGGCAGGGAGGGATGGAAGGAAGGGAGTTAGGGATGAAGGAAGAGAGGGAGGAGAGAAAGAGGCAGGGAGAGAGGGATGGAAGGAGGGAGGGAGGAAGGATGGAAGGAAGGAAGGAAGGAAGGAAAGAAAGAGAAGAAAGAGAGAAAGAAGAGGGGAGATGTAGCTGACTCTCACCCACCCCATCTGAGTTCCCAGCAGCCACAGTGGACCACTCCTATTCATGCTGGCAGCGTCCTCGTGGTATCCCAGGAGCTCACTCAGCCCCTGAGCAGGGCAACACAGAAGTAACCAATGAGGAGCAAGGTCAGGGAATAAAGGACCACCTTTCTCCACCTTGTAGTAGGACACCTCTGTGATGCATGACCCACAGCTCCTCAGAGTACCCCCTCCAGAATTAAACCCCAGTTGCCTACACTGATAATCTGCCGGTCAATGCATCTTTTCTTGGCCTTTCCTGTCTCGCTTTTCTTGTTCTTTCATTTTCGCTTCTTCACATTACTTCTCACATACAGTAACTGCACCCAAGTCCTTATCCCAAAGTCCGATTTAGGGGAAACCCCGACAAAGACAAGGGGACTCGCTGAAAATAAAGAGACTTAGGAAAGAAAACACCCAAATACATCATGTGGGCATCAATTAGGTCCAGGTTTGAACAAATTGAGTATATTTGATATTTGATATATATTCGATGTATTTGAGGTAATCCAGGAGATGTGAATGCAGACTTCATGTTTGATGATACTAAGGCATTTGTGTTAATTTTGTTAGTCACAATAATACTATTCTATTTGTAAGAAAATGGCTTTATTTGAAGATGCCTAATGGTAAAATTATGAATAATTTTGAATTATGAATGAGGATCAGAAATCATTTTACATAATATTAGTTTTTTTAAGTTCTTCAAGGAAACAAAAAAAGAAACAAAAAAAGGAAAAAGAAAATAGAATAAATGAAAGAAGGGTAGCAAAATGCTAATTATTGAAGCTGAGTGATAACTACACGAGCGTTCACCATGCAACTCTAGTATGTTCCTTATTTTGTGCATTTCCAAAATCTTTTATTATCAAAAGTTTAGTCCTTCTTTTGGAAGAGAAAAATTTAAATTCTCAGAAAATACTGACTTCCACAGGAGGTAAAACTCCTCAAGTACAGATGAGTTTCTGAGATCTAAGTACAGAGAAGACTTTCATACAACTCTTTCACGCAAGACAAAAACCAAAGGACCCTCCTATCTCGCTGCAGAATGACATCCACTAATTACTCAACTTCCATATTCCCCGCCTGTGGCCTTGCCAAGTGCCACATGGTTCTCTCTGAAGTATCAGAAACCAAACAAACTCTCCTGAAATCAGCATATTCCATGCAAGAAGCCAGCCACAGAGCCCTCACATGACCAGAGGCCTGAGCACCAGAGCGGGTTTTCAAACATTCTGGCCAAGAAGAGTTCCAAGGGCAGAACCCAGACACGCCATGCAGCTCATGTAAAGAAATTTCCATACATTTTTCCACAGGCTGATTCAAGATACCCACAGACATAGACCCAGGCATTGCTGAATCGGTTCTCAAGACAGGAAGGAACCTTCTAGAAAAGAAAGGGCGCTCGGTCTCCCGCAAGGTAAAACGTGTGCCTCAGATCTGCAAATGGAGGAGTATCACTCACATATGGTTAATGACTCATCCCGAATGGAAAACAGAGTTTGCTATATTTTATGGAGCTTTTACACGTTGAAGGTACATCTGTTGCTATTTATGCTGACATGTATGTAGAGATTGGCAGACCCAGTTCTCTGTAGGGATGAGCGAAATCCAAACCAAACCACAGAACTTTTCTAACTTTGAGGCTGGCTCCTGGGATGGAAAACGGTTTCCTGATCCCTTGAAACGTTGCCCGGCGAAGCGGGGTGACTTGGAGAGGCCCACATCACAGGACTGCAGAGTTGGACGAAGCAACAAAAAGTCCTGCTTTGTGCAGGGCCTCCAGGGAGAACAGAACAAAGAAAGGAAGCATGAGGTGTGGGAGAGCTCGGGGCACAGTGGAACGGCCCTGTCATTACTGAGCGCCTTGTATGGGTGACTGTTTTGGGCCAAACAGAACGTATCTCTTCCAACACAGACACACCACCCAGAAACTCATGAAGCTGGCCCCCTTCAGAACCATTAGTAACATGCTCTAAGAGGGTCTCCCTGTGCTCTGGGACATCTTTTCTCCAGGTGCATAGGTCTGATAAGTTTGAGGACTTTTCCTCCGTGGCATGCATTTCTGCAATCTCTTATATTATAGCTCACTGGTATTTATGTCCAGTTGTGTGATTGTGTAACCTCTGGATAACATGTTGTGCTTCTTTGATCTAACTTGTCTTCCTCCCTCTTTCCCTTCTTCCTTCCCTCCTTCGTTGCTTATTGTTTAATAGAGGAGGCACAAGAGGAAATCAGCAACCTTCCCACAATGCCCAAAGAGAGAAGCTCTGTGAGAGCCCAGTGGTGGTCCCATCCTGCCATTCGCATGTCAGCGTCCTGACCTGACTGGTGCAGAATGGGGCTGTATTTGGAGAGAGGGTCTTTAAAGAAGTAGTGGGCTTAAAGTGAGGTCATCAGTGGGGGGGGCAATCTAATATGACTGGGACCCCCTCCATAAGGAGAAATTTGGGACACAGACAGAAGGGAAGACCAGGTGAGGACCCAGGGAGGAGGAAGCCAGCCACAGGCCGCGGAGAGAGGCCTCCGGAGAAACAATGAATTTTGGAACACTGATAAGAAATAAAATAAAATAAACTGGAAAAAAGAAGAAGAAGAAGA
The DNA here is from genome assembly GCF_922984935.1 of Meles meles. NCBI lineage: Eukaryota > Metazoa > Chordata > Mammalia > Carnivora > Mustelidae > Meles > Meles meles. The sequence goes on from NC_060077.1 coordinate 49,522,656, forward strand.
AACCAAGCATGCCGATACCTTATCTCAGACTTGAAACCTCCCGAACTGTGAGAGAGTAGCAGACAAAGTGCTGTAAGCATCCCAGGAAGACAGAGTTTCATGCGACCAAAATGATCATCAGAAGAGGTGGAACGGGAGCCACGGCCCTGAGAGATGATTGAATGAGCTCAGCAGTAATGGCAAGGCTGAAAGGCAGACTCGAAAGCTTAACTTGCCTACACAGACCTGCCCAAGGCCCCTACCCATCCCCGGGAGGATCTCCGGCCTCATCCACGGAGCAGCCGTCTCCACCTCTTGTGACCTGGGAGCTTCCAGAGGTCCACACTGCCCTAGCTTGTCTGATCCTTTCCACCAGGCAGCTGTACCTTTGATGTAGGTCAATGTATATGAAAATTAAAGTGCTTGTTAACCCCTTGCTTTCCTGCGTATCGTCACCACTTAATGTGGCTGAGAGCCAACCGGGGGGCCAAGCGCCAGCTCACCCACCCCACAGTGAGCATCCCGAAAGAAATAACTAGAAGGCAGAGCAGCAGAAAGGCAGGGACCCGACTACAGTTCCAGGGGACCACCTGAGCAAACATACTCACTGTTTCTAATCATCCTTGGGACAATGGCTGCTGCTGCTGTGTATTGTGTTCCTCATGTACTAAATTAAACTCAGGTTACTTTTAATACTGTCTAAAGTATCCTCAACTAAACCCACTCCTTTAAGGTCTGCATGATGCAAGTCCAAGGATGTATTACTGACAGTCATGGAAAATGTATTTAACATTCTTATAAATATTGTAACTCCCTTTTTGGCAGAGGGCGAAATTGCTCCTGCTGCATTGATTTAAGTGAGGTCTGGCTTCTTCTCAGCGAAGCTCAGGGAGGGGGGCTGAGAAGTTTCCACGGCAGCAGAGGGCACATTCAGTCTCCAGCCTCTCCTCTTCTTTTAAACCCTTGATGTTAGGCAGATCGTAGATGTCACTCAGTCACAGAGTCCTAAAGGGCAGAGGCTGTTTCTGAACTTTAAAAGGGCTGCCACAGGCATGTTTAATAAAAAACATGAGCCCAGGCATACCCCAGTAACTATGAGGAGGAACACTCATGCATTTGCACTAATGAAGGCTAAAGGCCCAGCCATCCCCATTTAAGGACCTCAAAACTTTGCCTTCACTGTAGTTATAAATTTTGTGTGTAAGGTCCAGCTTCTTCCTACTTTGTAGGAAGTCATTGTAACATCTATGCGCCCTCTTTCTCAATGAAAAGGGACACTGGGAGAACTCCAGCAACACAGGCCATGAGGTTTTGTCAGAAAGAATCAAACAATATTGGAAAGGGGAAAGATCCCCTTCTGGGGAAGTCAACACATCTCATTTCTACCTGACCGTGTGTGTGTCAAGATCTCATTTCTACCAGTGTGTGTGTATGTGTGTGTGTGTGTGCTGGAAAAGGGGGGCAGGGAGTATCACCCAGAGGTTGAGCGTTTTGGAATTAGACCTGGGTTTGTGTTTGTCCCTGGTCAGCAGGGATAATAATGCCCACGCCCCCCTCCCTCCATTCCCCACCCAAAGACAGACCCATCCTAACATCCAGAAGCTATGAGTATGTTATCCTTATATGGTAAAAGGATGTTTGCAGATATGCTTAAGATAAAAATCTCAAGATGGAGAGATTATTCTGAATTATCCGAGTGGGCCCTATCTAATGACAAGATTCCTTCTAAGGGACAGAAGGGGCAGGAAAGTGAATCAGAGGAGATGTGATGACAGAGACAGAAGTCAGAGAGAGGTGAGAGAGTTGAAGATGCCGTGCTGCTGGCTTTGAAGACGGAGGACAGCACCATGAGCCAAGGAATGTGGGCAGCCTCTAGAAGCTGGAAAAGTCAAGGAAATAAAATCTCCCCTCCAGCCTCCGAAAGGAACCAGCCCAGCCAACCCCCGTTAGAGTTCTGACCTTCCTGAACTGTAATACAATGTACTTGTGTTGTATTGAGCCGTGAAGTTCCTGGTAATGTTACATCAGCAGTAGGAAATCCACACACCCAGCTTTAACACTTGCTGGATAGTGACCTACTCTCAGGCAAATCATTGAATGAGACTGAGACTCAGCTGGTGTATCCATAAAAGGTATAATCACCCCTGCCCGACAGGGGTGTGCAGTGAGAACTGAATGAGGTCACACGATGTAAAGCATCCAGCCGGCCCCTGTTGGGATTACTACCATCTCTGCCTCTGACACTGTGTTGGCTGGATCCTCCACACCTCTGTATTTCTACATCCTCAACTGTCAAATTTGACTTTTAGCCTGGCTTGGCTCAGGTTACTGTAGCAAAATGCAACAGACGGGGTGGCTTAGCCAGCAGATACTTCTCACAGTTCTAGAGACAACATCTAGGGCCAGGGTGCCGGCATGGTGGGCGCTCCTCTTGGCTTGCACGTGGCTGTGTCCCCACGTGACAGAGAATGAGCTCAAGTTCCTCCCTCTTCTTACAAGGACACCTAGGACACTTCCATCACTGGGACTCTACTCTCATGAGCCCATCTAAAGTTAATTATCTCCCAAAAGTCCCACCTCCTACTACCATCCCTTTGGGGTTAGGATTCCAACATATGGATCTGGGGGAAGACAAACATGCAGTCCACAAGCCTACTAATTTTTCAGAATGCAGATCAAATGAACGATCAATGTAAATTAGAATATTTAAGGTACGATTCAGTCAAGTAAGAAGAATTCTCCCAGCTTTTGTTTGGATCATACCCAATATTCCCTCTCACTTACGGACAAAGTCTTGCATCCCTTCCCACCCCTGCTGGCATGGCATTTACCCACCCTCTACTATAATCATGAGCTTGTGAGCCTTCCTCCGGTCCATGAGCCCCTCGGGGCAGAGCCCTGTCTAATTCGTGTTTGCACCTCTAGAACCCTCATTGTGGGTGTTTGCGAGTTATAGAAGCCATGTGAAACTTCCCGTTCTTTGCCACACTCTGTTCCAGACTCCGCTTTGCTACTGCTCTATGGCCGAAACTATTTTGCTGTAAACCAGTAGTTTTCAACCCTGCTACACATTAAGATCACCGGGGGAGCTTTTAAAAAATTACTGGAGCCCAGGCTCCACCCTGGACCAATTAAATGAGCTCTCTGGGGGTGGGGCCTGGACATCAGTAATTTTTTAAAAGCTCCCCAGGTGTTTCCAACACACAGGCAGGGTCGAGAAGCAATCTAGAGCTCAGCCAGTCACATCAAACCACTGACTGAACTCAGAGTTCAACACAGAAGGGAGAGGTCATTTATCTGTTCTTCCCAACAAATCCGAACACTCCTCATTCTTAAAGACAGATTCCAATGCTCTCCGAGACAGAGAGGAATGTTGGAAACTGTGTAAACAAGACCCGTGGACATTCTGTAATCAAGGAAAGGAATGATGGCCCTGCTTCTTTCCCTTGTTTAAAATGGGGGTCTGCAACTGTGTCTGCCTCGCAGATCAGAGAACCGTAAGCACGTGCTTGATGGAGCACTTCAGACAGCGGTGACCATGTGATCCAATCTATGCTTCCATTTTATTTAAAGAACGATTCGTCTCTGGCTGTTTCAGTGTGAAGCAAACTGTTTCACAGTCTCTGGCTGTGACAATGGTTGACCCCGTCTAATCCAGCTAATCAGTGAACCCAGGGTGGTCTTAGTACCACAGCAGTCTGAGGCCGAGATTGTGGGGTCCTGAGAGGTCCCAGAGCCTGGGGGAGGGGACACAGGACACCCAAGGAGCTGTCCTGGGCCCAGCACAGAGTTCTTCCTTATCTCTCCCAGGCTGAGCTGAAAGAAACCAAATCACACCACGCTTTGCTTTCAAAAACATGCGATTTCATTCAAAAGCAGCTTTTGCTAATTCCGTTAGGCAGAGCCAATCACTGGGACCCCGTGACACAGTTGTCAGACTGCACGTCAGCTGACAGTCGTCAATGCCGGAGCCGAAACTTGTCTACGAATTCCAAGAAACGTGTGCACAACTATTGTAGGAAAAGCTGTGATGTGGGAGCTGAGTGGGTTCATAACTCTCTCCATTTTTTATTTTCAAGTCTATTACAATTTGACCAGTGTTCTAGAAAAAAAAATGTATTATTAAAAGCTCAAAAGCTAACTATAGTTTATGGAATAAACTTCACCATAGATTGGCATTTGCTATGCTTACAATTCTTTTTGGTAAGGGCCTTAAAAAATCCATTAAGACAATGTGTTTTTATATGCTACTGTACATGAGTTTAAAAGAAGTTTAAAATAGAATTCTAATAACCTCCAGAAAATGCTCAGCCTTTAATACCAAGTCATTGAATGATAGCTCCAAGATTGTCATCTCTCCTGATATATGGTCCTTTCCTAGCTGGCAGAGGGATATTTATGACTCCCATTAAACATATATGAGTAAATGATACAGATGGCTTGAATGCCAGCTAATACATATGAAAATAACCAATAATATATCTTCTTTTCATAAATGCTTGTAATTTGACATTCTTAAAATAATTACACCTAGTTCTTCAAAGTATGCTAATTACACTTCCCCTCTTTGCTTCTTTTATTCACATGTTGCTCTGTACACACGCGCGCACACGGGCGTGACCCCACATACAAAGGCAATTACTATCACTTAAATTTCTACGGAAGCAAAGTCAGCTAAAGATGTACATAGGTAAAAACTCAAATGTGTTCTTCTCAGAATGACAGTTTCCAGTTTTCTTTAGCTATTAAGGTAAATATTTAAGAAGCAGCACATTTTTTTTTCTGTTGCATTCCATTTCTGTACTGTAACATTCTGCCCATGAGTTTGATCATAGGAAGAAAAACATTCTGAATTCGGACGTCTAAGTGATATAATGGGAAGCACTGGAAACATTTTTAGTAGATTTTCATTTTAAAAATGACATTTGTGCTTTTGTTCTGTAACCAATTTGCACCTTTTGCATATTTCTCCTTGTGTTTTAAAGATATAATTTATACACATAAAATGCACATGTAGTAAATGTACCATTTTCTGAATTTGGGTGATCGCATACAGCTAGGTAACAAATACCCCAACTAAGATACAGCATGTTTCCATCACCCATGAAGCTTCCTCATGGTCCTTTACATTAACCTTCCTGCCCCAGACTCTAGAAACAAAGGCTGCTCTGATTTCTATCACTATAACTTATTTTTGCCTCTCCTGTAACTTCACATACACGGCATCAAGGAGTATGCACTCTTTTTTGTCTGTTTTCTTTTGCTCGGTGTAACGTTATACCAGTTTAAGATTCATCTGTACTGGGGCCCTGGGGGCTTAGTCATTAAGCGTCTGCCTTCAGCTCAGGTCATGACCTCAGGGTCCTGGGATCGAGCCCTGCCTCAGGCTCCCTGCTCGTGGGGCTCCCTGCTCGTGGGGCTCCCTGCTCGTGGGGCTCCCTGGGCATGGGGCTCCCTGTTTCTCCCTCTCCCACTCTCCCTGCTTGTGTTCCTGCTCTCACTCTCTTTCTCTCTCTGTCAAATAAATAAAATCTGTAAAAAATAAATAAATAAAAATAAACTTAAATTAAAAGATTCATCTATATTCTTCATTCCTATTTATTCCTGAGTGTTACTCTATTCCGTTAACCTGCTGATAGACGTTGTTTCTCTGGTAGTTTAGGGTCATTGCAGAAAAAACTACTCTGAAAATTCTTGTATAACTCTCTTGTAGGATAAAAGAAAATATCCAAGGATTACATATCTAAAGTAACATACTTTATATGGAGAAATCAAATCAAGAAATGTATGCCTCCCTGCTGCGAACTCTGATGCATACCAGGATCTAAGGTATGTGGTAGGACACTGACCAAAGTAAAGTCGTAGGGTCTCCCAGGACTTGCTACATCTCTTCCTTCGCACCTTAGTAAAAACAGAGTTGACTCGGTTTTCCTACTGCCTAGTATAGTGCTTGGTACTTAAAACAAAAAACAAAAAAAAAAACCCTCAATGAATTTTTATTGAATTGTTAAAATGTATGCATAACTGACTTAAATAGATGGACAAATGAATGAATGAGTGAATGATTCCTAAAGTTCCACATACCTGAGTATAACATCCAAGAGATCGTTGCCGCTATGATGAAATCTGGAATGAAGCATTTATTTCTCTCACCCAGAAAAACATGTTTCTGTTCTCCAAAAGTCAGAAAAGAACAATAACTTTGAATATATCACAAGAAATAAAAATTCAGGAGTAATACTGGGGTCAGTTGGTCAAATGACTTCTCTTGATGCTGTTTTTAAATCCCAAGAGTGGGGCTTCTGGGTGGCTCAGTCGGTTAATCATCTGTCTTTGGCTCAGGTCATGATCCTGGAGGTCTGGGATTGAGCCCCATGTCAAGCTCCTTGCTCAGCAGGGAGCCTGCTTTTTCCTCTGCCCCTCACCCCACTAGTGTGCATGTCCACTCTCTCTCTCTCTTGCTCTCTCTCCCTCAAATAAATAAATAAAATCTTCAAAAGAACAAAATCCCAGGATAGATCATTTACCAAAGCCAACCTAGCAAAATCCCTGGGAACCAGGCTTCTAGGACCACCTGCTAAATGAGATTAACAATTAAGCATCATTGCCTCCTCTGGAGAAGGTACACACATAAGAGGTCTTCCTGAAATAGTTAGCTATCTTCCAGAACCATCTGATGTTGGGGGGAATGCATCTTTCCCATTTTTTGAGGTCTCCTTCCACATGGAGAGCAACATAATACTCCTGGCCTCTTTCAACCCTGTCCTCCACTCCTCTCCTGTGACAAGGGTATTATCAGTGATCTGGAAATGAGTTGGGAAGGAGGAATTAAGCATGTTTTTCAGACTTTTCCTCTCTTCTGGCTCTTGAGAGCTAAAAGTTCATAGGAAACTCACACGTTGTCCAACTTCTTCGTGCCCCAGGTTTTAGGAGGCGGGCTTCCATGTCTGGGGGCTAGTGGTGATCTAGCCAAAGGGATCCATTCAGAAAGTCTGGCTCCTTCTGGGGCTCTGTATTACAAAGCTTTCTTGCCTGAAGGTATACCCCATGTTCTCTAATATCAGAATAGAAAAGTGGTCTCCTTTCTACATTTTGACCTCCTGTCTGTCTGTCATAGTTTTTATCTTATTTCTCAAGTTGTTTAGAACTCAGCTGAGGAAGAGGGTGTTGTGTTTGGCCTCTTCATACCCCACTGAATCTTGAACACGTTTCTTGCCCCCATCCTTGTATGACCTCAGAAATCTATCTGCAACATTTTCTTGTTCCCGAAGGACTCATACCGTATTACTCCAAAAGCATTATTTAGCCTCAATATACAAAGTAGTAGTTGCATTGCATGGTAGAAAAGATGAAAATTAAAAGTCCCAAAGAGTCATGGCCTAGATTAGATATTGTTCCTATGGTCACCCCGCGTAAGGAACGGAGGGTCTGAGTGTAATCTGTTTACAGATTAAAAAGTCAAAGACACGGGGATGATTATCTAATGAGTCTCCAGTAGAAAGGACCTCATGGTGATAGCTGCATCCTCATAAATGAATTCATACAAGCACTTTTGGTAGAGAAGCCACCCAGAAGAGCATTTACTTTCTCCCCCAAAAATCTTGAAATCAGCCAGAGCTTTCTAGATCTACAAAGCAGAGTCTGGCCAGAGGCTGAAACTTACAAATTGTTTTTGTGCTCATTTGAAGAGCACAATAGTGAAAGGGTTCATCTTTTTAGGTGTTTCTTATAGAATGTTTTCAGGGAATTATGATGTTGCTAAGTGACCCTGATGAAAGGAATACAGGGAGGGCTGTGCTCCCCTCTTTCCGTGTGGTCATTCACACGTGCTCACATCCACTTTTTATACCCTTTTTATACTGCCACACTGAGCACTCTCTTCAGAATATTAGCTCTGGAAAGACACCACTGCCCCAAGACCAGGTCTTTGAATTCGTTAGGGTGAAGGACTGGTGGTGGTCGACAGTCACTTTTTTGTCATAGCCTGGCATAACCTCGGGTTGTAAAATCTCTCTAACGCTGGATACCCACTCGTGCTTCACTACCATCCCAGGGACACGTACCCAGAATCTCCATGATGTCTCTCCAAACACGGAGGGGAGCTCGGAGGTGAGTCACGGTGCCAAATGCTGCCCCTATTTATCCCGGTGTCAGTCTCTCTCTCCCCAATTCTCCACACTACCACCGCCCTTCTCATTCTCACCAGAAGGAGTACATTTTAAAAATTCCCTCTTTTTTTTTTTTTTTTAAGATTTTACTTATCCACTTGACAGACAGAGCTCACAAGCAGACAGAGAGGAAGGGAAGCAGGCTCCCCGCCGAGCAGAGAGCCCTATGCGGGGCTTGATCCCAGGACCCTGAGATCATGACCTCAGCTAAAGGCGGAGGCTTTAACCCACTGAACCACCCAGGCACCCCTCCCTCTCTTCAATGAACTTGATCTCTGCATTCGCGGCCAACCATTCCCGTCACTTTCCTGGATACTCTAAATCCAAGCAGAGAGTGAAGAAACCACTTCGACGTGAAAATACGGGAACAACTAGCCACGTTGGTTTTGATCTGTGCCTGGAGTGAGGCGGTGGTGATGTGGTTTCACCTCCCTCCCTTTCCTTCACACTCCATCACGAGAGCTGCCGACCCTGCTCGGGCAAACGTGTTTGGTCATCTCCGATCCTTTCTCATTTCCACCTAACAAGCTCTGCTTTGTGACTGCAATTCTCTGCCTGTGCACAAATTTATTCCTTTGGACTCACTCTGGAAGAGTAGCCCACGTGTGTTAAAACCACAAAATGGGGCTCATAATGATTTTGCTGCCGCCTTATCCATACCTCTAGCTGCAGGCAAGGCATTGAAAACCAATGAAATCAGGCAGCTTTCCTCAACACAGAAATTAAGATGTCGAGATGTTAACAGAAACCCACAGATGGGAGAACAACACTTGTTCGTTGTTGGAAAGAGAACACTGCCTTTATGCGCCTTTGATAGATGAAAACTGCGCATCTGTCAGGTGGTGATGGCTTAGGACATCTTGTGAGTGCCCCATCAAGCATAATCTACCAGCAAATTCTTTAACCCAGAGCCTGCGAGGAAATTTTCAGTCTTCCCCTTTCATCATGTTCACAGACTCTTCAGCGCTGACCACCCTTTTGCCTTTCTGGTGCTGTTTACAAGCTGAAGACATTTCTATAAACCAAAACCCCAACTTTTAAGTAAGGTGTGAAGTGCTGTTTTTAGCTTGAGGCTTTTTTTTTTTTTCAACTGCCTTTCTCTTCGAGGAATAATAATGACTCCCTTTTAAGAAGGCTCTGGCAGAGAGGGTGATGAAGTGAAGTAGATCCTTCTCCCTCACAGAGGAAATTGAAATTAGCCTAATTAGATTTTCTGAGCACTTAGATACCACAGTGATAGACGCCATCTAAATACATAGACAGATAGGAGGAGAGCACAGATGTTGTGTGAGACCACTGATTTAGTTCCAAGTCAATACTCTTAATTAACTGCAAACTGTTTAAATATATAACATTCCCAACATGCAGCCAGTAACACCTATATAAAACTCTTCATGTGAGTACCTTAAAGAAGAAAGCAAAATGGCAATCGCATCCAAAAGTATTAAACTGTAAAAATAACTACTTATATTTAATGTACATACACTGCAGGCTCCCTAGTGGTAGGACACATTTGGTAGACAATCGTCTCTTGTCCAAAAGGGGAATACGGCCACCGAGGAGGAGCACAACCACTCCAGCTGCATTCTCAAAGATACCAACGATTTTGTATAGAGGGAGGTCTGGGGCTTTGTTTTTAGTCTTTGGTTGGTTTGTTTAATGAGCCCCTGACCTAAGTAAAATGCATCTGATTCCTGAGTTTCTTGGGGCCTCGGTCTTGTGGTATTGGTTGCTAGCCGAGCTCCTTGTGGAGGACGGAGAGGATGCTTACTCCTTACTCAAGCAAGGGACAGTGTGCAGGGGCTGACACGGAGCAAACTGTAAGAGAGAAGCAAAATGCGCTGTGGCTGTTGAGCCCCGTCCACACGTATCCTAGAGCCCCTTGCCTCTGAGAATCTCCAGGGCCACTGGAAATACCCACAGGTGGTATATATATTTTTTCAAACAGCTTGATTTCCTTATAGTTTGTCTCTTATTAGTCATACAAGAAAACTCCACTTAATAAACATGGTCCCCTCACTGGCTGTTCCAGAAAGTCAGCAGACAGTCATTTAAAAACGAAAACCAAAACCAGAGGACTAGTCCCTCAAAAGACAGAGCCCGTGATTAGGACTATGAAAAGTTAAATAAAAGCAACAGCAAATATTTGTGAACGGCCAACTGAGGGACCAATGGTACTACATTAATCATGTAATCATGTAACGAACGTTTATTAAGTATTTTATTCTGTGTTAAATCTTGGATACACAGCAACAAACAAAGGATTTACCTGCCCTCCTGGAGTTTACATACATAAAGGAGGGAAAGATTAAAGACACAAACACAAGCTTTTCTAGTAATGACCGTGAAGTTGCCCCATGATCCCTCCCGCAGATGATAGTTATAAAGTTTGTACAAAAAATTTTTAAAAGTTGTTTCTAGGACTAGGAAAACATCCAAAAGCAGACAGAAGCCAGAAGAGAGGTTACTTTTTAAAAACTGCAACTGGAAGGAGTAAGAATTGGGAATTTGTAGCTCTCTTGCCTGAAGATATCCCCAACTCCCCTGACTCAGGCAAAGGTAAGTATTAGTCACCTTAAAGGTTCAAGGTTCCAGAGAACAGAGTTCAGGGGGAATTTAAGAGGGAAATCTGTGAGCAAGAGAATGGCTCTTTTATTCTTTTATTCAATTCTTTTATTGAAGCCCCAAAACTTGAGTATATATTTTGCCCAGATCACCGGTTGACCACTAAATTATGTATCTGTGGGGGAGACAAAGACATCAAAAACACAGGCAACAGTCAGAAAGGAATTTAGTCTTTAAAGATAGAGATGCATCACGTGAGTTCTCTGAATGTATCAAGGGTGAATGTAAATATTCAGCAGCCGGAAGCCATATGAACTGAATAGAGATATCAAGAACTACATATGGTCAGGGAGATAGAATTTTCAGTCTGATTCCAAGCAAATTAACCGCTTGATAAAACAACAACAATAACAAAATTACTCAGAATAATATGACAGGATTCAGAGTTGCTACATTGTATTTTCTACAATGTCCACTTTTCAAGCAAAAATTACTAAACATGCAAAGAAAGAGAAAACTGTGACCTGTACTCAGAAAAAAACAAAGAAAGTCAATAGAAACTGACTCTAATTGGGCCCAGATGTTGGCCCCATTAGACTTCCAGCTAGCTATTATAAAATGGTCAAAGAATTTTTTCAAAAATGGTCTTAATGAATGAACAGTTAGGAAATCTCCACAGAGAAACAACTATAAAAAATGGAAATTCTAGAGCTCAAAAGCACAATAACTGAAATGAAAGCCTCGCTGGTTGGGTTTAAAGGCAGAGTGCAGTGTCAGGAGAAAGAATCAATGAATTAAAAGAGATTAATAGGAATCATCCAATCTGAAGGAAAAAAAGAAAAAGAGCTGACAAATAATGAACAGGGCACCAGAGATTTATGGGACACTATCAAGAGGTACAGAATAGATGTAATTGAAATGAGAGGAGAATAGAAAGGAGAAGGACAATTTTTTAAAGAAAAAAAACTTCCTAAATTTTGTGGAAAATGTTACCTTACAACTCTAGGAAATTCATCAAGCCCCAGAAAGGATACACCATCAAAGTTAAAGGGCTGAAAGTAAAAATAAAGAGGAAATCTTCAAAGCAGCCAGAGAAAGGTGACATGTTACATGTAGGAGAATAATGAAATGACTAATGGCTGACTTCACGTCAAAATAATGGAAGCCAAAAAACATTAGGGTGGCATACTTCAACTGCTGGAGATAGAGAGAGAGAGAGGACTGGCAACCAAAAATTATCTATCCAAAGAATTTATCACTCATAAATGAAAGCGAAATTAAAGTATTGTCAGATAAACAAAACTAAGATAATTTATTGAGAGCAGAACTATGCTATTAGAAATACTAAAGGCAGGGACACCTGGGTGGCTCAGTGGGTTAAAGCCTCTGCCTTCAGCTCAGAGTCATGATCTCAGGGTCCTGGGATCGAGCCCCACATCGAGCTCTCTGCTCATCAGGAAGCCTGCTTCCTCCTCTCTCTCTGCCTGCCTCTCTGCCTACTTGTGATCTCTCTCTCTCTCTGTCAAGTGAATAAATAAGATCTTTAAAAAAAAAAAAAAAAGAAAAAGAAAAGAAATACTAAAGGCAGGGCGCCTGGCTGGCTCAGTTGGAAGAGCATGCAACTCTTAATCTCAGGGTCGTGAGTTTGAGCCCCAAATTGGGCATAGAGATTACTGAAGATAAATAAAATTTTTTTAAAAAAAGGAAGATTTTGAGGCTGAAGGAAAATGGCATCATATGGCTGCTCAGATTTATAGAAAGAAATGGTGAGCACCAGAAATGGGAAATGTGTGGAAAAGTAACAATAACTAAATACATACACACACGCACACACGCACCTTTTCTTTTCATCTTTTAACTTCTTTGAAAGACACATAGCAATTTAAGCAAAACTGATAAAACAATACTGGGTTTTTTTGGTGTTTTTTTCTTTTTTAAAGATTTTACTTATTTATTTGAGAAAGAGAGAGAGGATGGGGAAGTGACAGGGTGGGGTAGAGGTAAAGGGAGAAGCAGGCTCCCCGCTGAGCAGAGAGCCCGATGCGGGGCTCCATCCCAGGACCCTGAGATCATGACCTGAGCCAAAGGCAGACGCTTAACTGACTAAGACATCCAGATGCCCCTATAAAACTATACTGTTGACTTGATAACAACAGGTATTGATGTCATATTTGTATAACAAAAATAACACCGAAAGTGGTGAGGAGGCCAGGGAAATTAAAGTATACTGTTGCAAGGTTACTAAATATGAACTCTAAATACATGGTGATGCTTTGTTAAAGATGTGTGTAGTAACCTCTAGAACAACCACTATAAAAAATACAAGAATTAATTGATAGCTAGAAAACCAGATACCAGAGGAATTTAAACAAAATAATAAAAATATCTGATTACAGAAATATTTGATTAACACGGAAAAAACAAGGCAAGGAGGAACAAACATATGAGATGAGAAAAAATAAATAGTAAAGTGGCAAACCTAAAGCCAACTATCTCAATCACTGCATCACACTTAAAGTGGTTAAATATTCCCATCAGAAGGTATGATTGTCAGGTTGAATAAGAAAGCAAAAACCATTATATGCTGTCTGTAAGAGGTACTTTTGAAATACAGAGGGACAAACAGGTTAGCAGTAAATGGACTGAAAAAGATATTGCATGAAATGGTAAGCACAAGAAAATGGGAGTGGCTATGTTCCTAGCAGATAAAATAGACTTCAGTAAGTTATATTTCTTAGAAATAAAGAATGAAATTTCATCATGGCAAAATATCAAAAATAGAACAATTTATCAATCTAGTAACAGAGCCTCAATACAGTAAAGTTAAATTGACAGAGATATATACATATCCATAACCACAGTTAGAGACTTTAACACACTTCTCAGTGATTGATAGACCAGCTAGACAAAATTTAAAAAAAAAAAAATCTTTGAGGATCTAGAAGAACTAAATGAAACTATCAACCACTTTCCCCCCAATTATGATTTATAGAATTCTATACTTAACAAATGAAGAACATACATTCTTTTAAATTAATATAGCATACATTCACAAAGGTAGAGTATATGCTAACTAAAATAAATCTTAATACATTTCAAAAGATTGCTTACAGAGTGTTTTTTTTTTCTGAGCATAATGAATTACAACTTGACAACAATGAAATTTCAAGAAAACTCCAAAATTTTGGAATTAAGTAATTCCCTTCTAAATAACCCATAGGGCAGAGTAGAAATCATGAGGAAATTTAAAAAATGTTTCACACTAAATAATGAAGCACAACGTATCAACATTTGCAGAATGCAGCAAAAGCGCCGCTTAGGGGAAAGTTTATAGCTTTCAATGCCTACGGTAGGAAAGAAGAAAAGTGCAAAACTAACACAAAAGCTTCCAGTTTAGGACGCTGGAGAAGGAAGGCCAAGTTACATGCAAAGTAAGTAGAAGGAGGAAATAATGAGGACCAGAGTGAAAAAAAAAAAAATCAAATAGCAACAAACAACGGAGGAAAAAAAACAACAACAAAACAAAAAGCCAGTTCGTTGAAATATTTAATAAATTAATAGTATTTTAGAAAAATGAGAGGACACAAACTACCAATATCAGTAGTGAAAGAGGAGATAGCACTATGGGTCTTATAAACATTAAAATGATAATAAGGAAATATCATGAAGAATTTTATGCCAATAATTACAACCATGTAGCTGAAATGGCTAAATCCCCTTAAAGACACAAAATTCCAGAACAGATACAAGAGGAAGTAAAAAAAATTTGAATAGTCTTATGTCTAAAAAAAAATTTTGTGGTAATTAATTATAAAAAACCTTCCCAGAAAGAAAGTTCCAGGTCCAAATGAGTGACTCACCAGTTCAGCTGTGAGTTACAGAAAGAAATAACAAGTATTTTTCATAAACTCTTTCAAAATATACTTCCCAAGGTTTTTTTGTTTGTTTGTTTAGTTTTTTTGTTTGTTTGTTTGGTTGGTTTTTTTGTTTGTTTGCCAATATTACTCTAGTACTGGAACTAGGCTGGAAATCTTTATAAGAAAAAGAAACTACAAATCAATATTCTTCAAGACTATTCACACAAAAATGCCTTAACAAAATGTACCAAGTTAAATGTAACAAAATGGAAAAAGAAACGATGTCTTGAGCAAATTGGATTTACAGTCTGGTTTAACATTAAATAATCAATCAATGTCATTCAAATATTAAAAAAAATAATAAAAACAAATAATTTTCTCAATAAATGCAGAGAAGGCATTTGACAAATTCCAAAATGTATTCGCAATGTAAACTAGTAAGAAAGAAAGCTTCCTCACACTGTTTTTTAAAAATTCATAAAAAAAAAAACCCCACAAATACCATCATCATCATACTGCATGATAAAAAACTGAATGCTTTCCACGAAGATCAGAAATGAGCAGGGAGGTCCACTCTCACCACTTCAGCAAAGCATTGTACTTGAGCTCCAAGACATTGCAATATGGAATGAAAAGATAGAGAACTGTTTGTGGGGCACCTGGGTGGTTCAGACATTAAGGATCTGCCTTTGGCTCAGGTCATGATCCCAGGGTCCTGGGATGGAGCCCTGCATGGGGCTTCCTGCTCTACGGGGAGCCTGCTTCTCCCTCTCCCACTCTCCTGCTTGTGCTCCCTATCTCACTGTCTCTCTCTCTGTCAAATAAGTAAATAAAATCTTTTAAAAAAATAAAATAAAATAAAAATGTTTGTAACATTTTCTAGTCCTACCAAGAGCATATGAGAATTTCGATTATTCCGTATCCTCACCAACATTTGCTGTTGTCATTTTTTAAAATTTTAGCCATTCTAAAGTTTGTATAGTGGCATCTCATTGTGGTAAACAGTAATTTTGAGCAACTTTTCATGTATTCATTAGCCATTCATACATATACATATTGGAAATGAGGAAATATGTCTTTATTTGATGACTCTATGATCATACAGGAGACTTTTACCAAAAAATGTTCTTAGGTCTAAGAAGTGCATTTATCAAGGTTGAACGATTCAAGGTCATTGTACAAAACCAATTGCATCTGTAGGGTAGCAGTGAATACCTAGAAAATGAAATAAAAATTATAATTCCATCTTACCATAGCATCCCAAACATGAAATACTTGGAGATAAACATAACAAGATACATGCAGAGCTCTTATCTTTTTATTTCTGGAACTCCCATAAGCTTTTCACACATTATTTCTAGTACTTTGTTAGAGCGAGTTGTTTATTTGTCAAAATTCCAGGGCAAAAATCCCGTGTTGTCATCATTTGATCATCAGTGCCTAGCATGGAGCCCAACTAAATAAATTAATAAATATCTGTTTATGTATTATCCTAAAACCACAACATACGTATGTGAGAAAAAGCTCTGAAAACGGAAAAATGTAGAGAATACAATGTTGGGTCAGCGGTTCCGGGAATGCAGGAGAAACAATAAAAATGGCTGCGGGGCCGTCATCTTCCAGACCGCCCTCTTTTTTTTTTTTTTTTTTTTTTCTAGATTTTAGATTTTAGATGTGGGACTCGATCCCAGGACCCTGAGATCATGACCCGAGCCGAAGGCAGCGGCTTAAACCACTGAGCCACCCAGGCGCCCCAGACCGCCCTCTTTCTTAACCCATGATTCTACCACTGGAGGGACGTATGCTGAGGACACGTCACCATAAGTAACGGATACCTATGCAGGAAACAGGAACATCAAGACTTCCCCTATCCTCCAATCAACAAATACCTTACCATACATAGTTATGAACCCATGCCCCGAATACCTTACCTTATATGGCCGTGAACCTATGCCCTGTCTTAACCCAGATAAAAGACCCATTCCACGATTTCCCCAACTCCCCTCTCCTGAGTCGTGGAACCTCACCCCAGAGCGCCTTTAATAAATCTTGCCTTGCACCTATCTCGCCTGGTGTCTTGTTTATCTTGCCTGTAAAACCTTACATTCAACATCCCTTGTCCCTTCACTGTCAATATTTTGGATTGTTTCTATCTCTCCTTTCTCTGTACGTAGTGTTTTAGACTTCTTAACATGTTATTCATATGGTAGCATATACCCTTGTATGATGATGGTCAAATTTTTACCTTATTCATGTTGAAACTTCCTCTAGTTACAATTTGATTTACTGAAACAAAATAAAATGTAGTCAGTTACCAGAAACTCAAAGGCAGCTGTCCCCATCATAAAAGTAGTGAGTCAGTGTTTTAACACAATCACTGCTCTGGTTCGTCCACATCAACCCTTGGCCCCGTACGGACATGTGTTGTATTAACTATGAGGGGATTTGTCCCAGGGGTTCTTTTGTAAGCCTACAGCATAACTGCTTTTTTAAACTCACTCATCCGAGGGCATGTTAAAACCAGAAAGCAGGAGATGGATTGGATGTCTGTTACAGGAAATTTTGGACCATGATCTGAATCTCTCCAATATACCATATTACGACCGCCCTTGGAAAACGATGCTATCCAAAAGAAGTACCTAAATACTAAGTAAAATGAGTTCCTGTCCCAATTCCTTGCACTTCAAGAGGCAATTTAGGTCACAGCAGAAGCATGAGGTTCAAAAACAATAAACCCTGGATGCTGAGAAAAATAAGATTCAAACAGGGAAGTACTTTTCCAGATAGACCAATACAAGTGTTTGTCAGCCACCATAAAAGCACTCCGATCACAGTATCAAACACCCAAGAAGTGTCCAACAGCAGTAACAACAGAAATAAAACTCTGGTCATTAGTCACAACAGACCAATGGGATCACTGTGTCGGAGCCAAAAACCAGACTAAAACCTAGACTGATGGAAATTTCCTGTATAAACTCCAAGCTACAAGGGCCCTCCAAAATGGTGCCACAGACAAATACTCATTAGCTGTTGTGAGGAGCAATCCTCTATAAGCTCTTTCCTTGAAATTAGATATAGTTCCAAACTCTGAGCCTTCACTTCTAACGGAGTAGAGATATGCCTGGGGAAAACAAAAGGCAGCGGGGTAAGAGGTAATCACAAGATCGCCAACAACTCTTCGCCAAACTCAATCATCCAAGACTCCTGAGAGCAGTGGGCTGGCTGGGCAGAAATCACCTCTAGATGACATTTTGTGTGTCTTCCCTGGATGCAAGGAGAAATCAGACAGGAAAGGGAAAGAAAGACTAATTGAATGAAAAGGACTCGCCAAGATGAGAGAGGAATGACTCTTCAGGAAACCCAGGTACATGGCCAGCCACGCACCAGGTTCCTCCTCTCAACATGCAGCTCTTAAGGACCAGCAGCCTCAACATCCTGTGAGCTCACCACCTCAGGGCAGTCTCCTCTGGCAGCCTTGAATGTTCTCCTTCATGGATATGCCCCTAGAGTTCAAGTTGCTATTCTTTGTCTCCCCACCAGATCAGAGTGATTTGTTGCGGTGAATTGCCTGTAATGATCACAGGGAAAAGACTATACCGTATTCACTGCCTCCCATCAGTGGTGCCTCCATTAGCTAGTGCAGAGCCCGGCTAAGTGAATTAACAAATACATAGAAATATATTAACTGAAACTTCCTGAGAACTGTGCCTTTCATCTCTTGTTCTCTAGAGCTTTGTGAGATGCCTGGCATATAGCAACCACTCAATACCTTCTAAATGAAATCACACTTTGAATCATGTTAAGGATGACTTTAGACACCACAAATGACACTCTTTAGACACCACAAATGACACTTGATTTTATAAAACGGGCCATCCTCCAAATGAAAAATTGTACTGTACATCGTTCCTCGGACAAGGTCACCTGTCAGGAGTTTAGAAAATTAGAATGTCTTTTCAGAATGAAGACAGCTGGATTCAGTCTTGGTGGTACTCCTTCGGATTCAGTGTCCCCATTATCTGCAGCAAGGTCCAAAAGACCTGCTTGTGACCCAACCTCTCCCTGTTAGATACACACCAGACATCTCTCAAGTCAGTCTGGAAGTAGCCACCACTAGCAGCAGACTTCAAGGGTAAGCTGGCCACATGTCCTGACCGTAGAAACTGTCCTTGATTTCACATTTTCTCCAACAAAAAATGGAAAATTAAGGTTTCTCACTAGACCTAACTCCACAGAAGAGAGACCTGTTTGAAAAACAGGAAAGAAAAGCTAATGCCATATTTTCAGAACAAGAAAGTAGGTGATCTGCCCCATGGAAATTTTGGTAAGAGAAGAATACAAGGTGCTAAAAGGCTTTCCCGGGAGAAAATGAGGCTGCACGAACACAGAAGCTTGGACAAATGGAGAAGAGTGGAATTTTCAATGTAAGAGACTTGGCTGGCTCTGAGGTGCTGGTTTCTCCAGCCTCCATGGTGGCTTTGGGGTCACTCAAAGACCTGGGGAACACCCAACAGTAACAGCTCCAGATCTCACCTCCATTTCACCTCCTAGCTTCACCAGACCTCTTTTGATGGCTTGTCCAACTCTTTCCTGAGGGGGGAGATGCATCCATTCGACTGGGAACCCTCAGAATCATTACCTGGCACCTGGCTTCAACCAATACCACCACGAGCTCCACCCCCATCAATGGTAGTGCCATAGCCAAAATGGCCCCGTGTCTGTTGAACTCCTGTAATTCCTTTGGAACCCCTATTTTTGGTGCCTCTGGTGGAAGGACATTTTCCTCTAGATTGACAATCCATTCAACAGACCTTAAGTTCTCTGGTCTGAGGCGAACAAGGCTTGTTAATCTTCCTATATCCAGTCCTTATCTTCAGCTCTCCACTGTCCTTTGTTGAGGAACTTATTTCACATATTGGGCCAGGGCCTGATTGGTAATCTTGGTCCAAGTCATGTCATCCGCCTGCTTCCCAGACCTCTGCCCTCTGTTACCACTTCTCCTATATGTCCTTGATTTCCCTTGACTTTAGGATGCTCCTTTCTGCAGCATTTTTTTTTCCCTTTCACATTTTGTCCCCCTTGCTTAATCTGAAAAACCTGATACTGATATTTAGTCGGAACTAAATTCTTCTCCCTTGTCTGCCCCTGGGGCATTGATGCACAGAGCTGGCGTATACCCCTGCTTCTCCCTCCTCTGGCCACAGCAAGCATTGCTACTCAATCAGTCGTGGTCTGAATGCATCTTCCCTCCCCATCAGCCAGTCCACTCCTGCCAGGCAGAAATCACACCACATGGAACTGCTTTGCTGTTCCTTGTATAAGGGCTCCATAGCTCAGTAGTCCTAAGATGGGTTACCTGCATAGGGTACAACCCTTGAGCAAAGAAGCTTTCTGATCTCTTTAGCTCTTCATAAGAGAAACTCAAAGAGAATTTAGAGAATAATAATGTGAGTTTATGAATCACCAGCAAGGAACTCTTCATTTAAAATGCTTAAGGCTGGGCCTGTTGGGGGGAGAGGGAAGTTTGAGTGATTACCAAAGCCTTTTCCTTAGGAAGACACAATGCTAAAAAGCCAGAAACACCTGAAAAGTTTGTGCAAATTTATTTTGCCTGCCCTCCCCTACTTTTTTTTTTTTAATTATCTACCTGAAATGTTTCAGCCAGTCATACTAGGGCAAGATAAGTCCAGCTTTGTACTTCACAGCTGTGCCTACAAAATTATGTGATTTCAAGAATTATGGAGTGAGAAAGAGCCTTGGAGCTTATTGAGTCCAACCTTGGAAGAACCTGAAGCTCAGACAAGTAAGTGACCAGTTGTAGATTTCTAAATCTCGGTGGTAGCAGAGCATGGCCTAAGCAAAGGTAACACAAATGTGTGGTCAGGGGCATCCCACTGAGCTCACCTGTCTTCTTCCAAAAGGCCACATCTTACATTCCTCTCCTGCCTTCTGGTGTCAGACATTTTTCAAGAAGGGGCACATTTGTGTGGGGGACGGTCTGTGGTAACAAAGAAAACCACCACCCATCACACATTTTTGATGATGAATGGCCCTGAAAATGGTTAATTGAAACACCACATGAAACGGAGTTTGTTTTCCTTGGATGGAAAGGGAATAAAACTCCAGAAGGTAGCCTTTTCAGATTGAAGAAGATAGCTTTCATAAGCTCCATGAAAATAGGATACAAGAACGATTAAATGCATGAAGACCACCAACTGGCGCCATAGCTGTTAACAGAACATGAGACCAAGAGACTGGGCTCCCTTCACTCACACTTGGGGCCCTTGAGGAAAGACTGGTCCTCCCACCAGGGAAGGCACAAGCAGAGGACAACACAGGAATCCCAAGCCAATCCTACTCCTCTTTCTTCATCTGCTTCAAAGGAGCTTTCTACTTACTTGGTTCCTTTGGGGATACAATTACAGTGGGACACGTGGCTACTCTATAACCAAAGCTTATCAACATTGTTCATATTTAAAGAAGACTTCTTCTCTCCTGTGATCTCATTTCTTGGTTGAAACCACAACACAAACACAAATGTTTCTTCCCTTCCTGGGATAGAAGAAAGATCTTGAAAAACATTACCTGAATAATTCAGTTCAAAGTAGCCCTATGTTTAGCTTTATATGGGGGGATTCATGGTGAAGCATTTATTTTGTTCCCCTTGAAAGACCTAGACAATTTATTGACTTTTCTAATGAAGATTTAAGTGCCAAAAGCCCATCTCATAACCCCTTCCCTGATCACTACATTCTTCCGAAATGCCCTGGGGTACCAGCATTTCCAGAGGTAGTTATGCTGGCCTCCACTTTAACTTTCCTCTACAATTGTGGCTCGTGCCCTATGGCATTTAGTCTTAGGAACACACACACACACACACGCACGCACACACATATGTACACACACGCACACAGAGACATATGCACACACATGCACATAAGCATGAGCACAAATGCACACACAGATGCATATATGGACGAGCACACATGCACACGTATAGACACACAAATGCGTGTGCACACACACATGTGGGCGTACACATGCATGCGCACACATACAAACATGCAGACATACATATGGATGCGCACACACGCAGACACATATGCGCACGCGCACACATGCACACAAACAGACACACGCATGCACACGCATGCATGCCCACAAGGCTTATATGCACACATACACGCACTCTGCTGCACCTGCCACCACCTTCAAGGTCTTCCAGGATCTCCCTTAAACTATCCCCAAGCTGCTCACTGGCTTTCAAAGCTCTGGCAAGCCCCCTTTCACCACAGATTCCAGTTACTCAGGGCTTTCAGGCATCCTGTGAGTGTAATGATATGCACTTTGTTACTGAAATAATGATAAGACTTTATACACACAGTAGCCTTTCTTCCTTGAGCACTTCAACGGGGACATATGCTACGAGCATGCAAAGCAAAGCCCCTCATCTCTCCCTCCTGTGACCCTGTCCTTACAAGGGAGATATCACGGATCTCTCATTCCTCATGGCAACACCTCATAACCATTTCAGGCAGGAAGTAAGGAAATCTGTCCAGTCAAAACGGCAGAAAGGAATTAGGTAATATAACACTTTTCTTTCTCTTCTCCAGAAACTCTGAGAAATGTACTGATTCTCAGAATGATCGACCCCCAGACAGTCCCCCTGAATTGTTGCTTTTTGCCTGGGGATTACATATTTCCTGGAGCAGTGAATTTTCTTCTTTCCTTCTCTTATTTCCATCAGTCCTGTATTTATTTCGAGCATAAGATAAAAATATCTAGATGGCTGGGCCATCAGCCTTTCACATGATGAGTGTGACTATTCTATATTTGTTTGTCCGTGATGTAAAGATATCCCTAAGAGACATATGCTTCCTCCATAAAAGGCAGCATGCCCAATAATCCAAAAACTAAAAAAGAGAGAGGAGAAGGGAAAAAAAGGAAAGAGGAAGAAGAGGAGGAAGAAGAGGCAGCTAGTTTTCTCAAGAAAACAGCCTCGTGGAGGGGGGGAAGCAAACGTGGGAGCAGACCTGATTTCCAGTCTTACCATTATGAAACTTTGATCAGATTGTGCTTCGGTTTCCTTGTTAGTACACGATGGTAAGAATTCTTACATCATACAGTGATTGTGAGGATAAAATAGTAACTGAGAAATGTCTGGCATGGAGTAGGTACTCTTATTTCCTGTAAATTCTGAAAACCAAGATGCTCTGTGCTAGCGGAGAAGCTATGGGATGGATGGTAGACACCCTGCACTGACTGTCTCTGAGATATTTGAAATTCGCTCCTGAACTTGGGCTATTGCGTTTAATTCTCCTTTGATTCGCTGGCTCCATACCCCCCCACACCCCACCCCCACCCCCTGCTATCTGCTCTCTAGAGCCAAGCATGATACTAGGCTTCCAAAAGCCCCCTAATGGGACAGCGCCTCCTGACCCGGGAGCTGCAGGCTGGGGCGGTAGGGAGCAGCAAACAGTTCATTCCGGTCCTTAACCCAAGAAAGCACTGGGTGCTTTGGCACATCCGGAGGGGATACCTAGCTCCCTCCTGGGTGTTTGGGAGAAGGGGGTCTAACTTTGCCTTCATTCTCTTTTCACCCTTAAATCTGAACCTAAGGCAGTTTCTTCACATTTCCAGGTTTTAAAATTTATTATTTGTAAAAGGTAGAGGGTCTAAAAGAGCATAGCAGCAGTTTGGACTTTCGTTAAAATAAAAATGACTTGCATAAAAAATAACTAAATGGCCAATGCCAGTAGCCAATCCATCCTCCCACCATACACGGACCCTGGTGAGCCTCCCAAGAAGTTCTAGAAAGATCCCACCCAGCCATTATTCACCTGTGAGCGCCCCTAACTTCGGGGAGGCCAGCTGGGAGACATTCACCTTTTAAGAGCAGGGTTGGCACCCACGTGATTAAAGCAGCTCCTGATGTAATTACGATGTGGCTGCTCCAGTCTCTTGATTTCTCTGTCTGGTCCCTTGACTTTCTCCTTCTCCTCTGCTCTTCCTCTCTCCCTCGTCTACGCCTGGAGCCTGCGAATGGTTCCAAGGGGTACCAACCGTTCTGTTAGCACTCACATCCAAGTAGCTTGTTGACTTCCGTCTTAAGACAGCCTCACAGCCTTTCTCCGTAAAGATGACACGGAGGAGCTGTAGGTGGCATGCCAGCCAACAGAACAATGAGCGCAGTGCAAACCCAGGAGTATTCCTTTAAAGAAAAGAAAACGCACGTGGCTTGAGTGGGTCCCGCTGAACTTAAGAGCAAGCACATTAACATTCCCCATTCATTCAACAAACATCTCATTGAGCATTTGTTTGCCCAGTCTTTTCCAGGCCCTTGGGATGCAGATAAATTAAACACGGCCCCTAGTCTGGTGGGGAGAAAGACATAAAAATAAATAATTAAAATGCGATATATTGGTAACTAAACCCAATCTGGCTGGATCCCGGCAGGAAACAGGGGAGTAGATCAAGTGGTATTCTGGAATCATTTCTTCAAAGTCACTTGCCCTGGTTTCTTAGGTGGCCCTGGAAAATCCACTTAAAATTGTGCTCCTATGAGATGTGGGCAATAATAACTAGTCATAGTTGGTTATGGGAGTCACCCCCATGATAATACGACACCGGATTGTCAGGAGGAAAATGCCATATAAATCCAGTCCCGTCCATCATGACGGCTACCATGTCAGTCTGTACAAACTACTGCATTTCTAAGGTTCAGGTGTGCACGTCAGCTCTCTCAGCAGGCCTGTAACTTCTCTTTTCTATCCGCTGCCCTTTGGGTCAGCTAAGCGAACCCTCCCATCAAGGGGTGGGAAGTGAGGGTGTTGTGTACCCCACTTTCTGATAGGCCCTGGGAACAAAGTAAGGAATGAGATAGATGCAATTTTTGTAAAATAACTGTCTCTCCCTCAGTGACGAACTGTAGACTGCCCCGTGTGTATCTGTTGTGTTTTCTTCGGGGTCTTGTGTTGTTCTGTGAAAAAGTCTGTTTGGGGCTGCAGGGCAGAAGGAGAGGAAAGCCCCGGGGCTGGTCAGCCTGGGAACCGCCCTCCTCTGGGGCAGAGACTGAAAGCGACCTGAGCTGAGCCAAACATGATGGAGAATGGGGTCTTATCTCGAGCGGTGGGTGGATGTCCCCTAAAAGAAATGGCCTGTCCACTGGGAACCACTCCGGGAGGAGACGCATCCCGGGACATGAAGTGAAGCCTCGGGAGGTGCAGCTCAGAGAGGGATACGGGGAAAAATATCCCCCTTGTCATGGGGGAGCGGCCTGGGGGTCAGGGGGGAGAGACCTGGGGGACCGCAAGGCCCCTTGGCAGCAGGGTCCTCGGTTGAGCACGGGGAAGGTGGATGACGGTCCCAGAAGATGGATCACTGCCTACCCGCCGGCCCTGGTGCCCTCCTGCCCCCAAAGCCATGGGAAAATCTCATTCCCTGCATGTCGCCCGTGGGGAATGCTGGGCGAGAGCTGGTACGGAACATTAAGGGAAAGGGTGTGTTCGTCCCTGGAGATGGACTGGCCAAGGGGAGGGCAGGGGTCACCGGCAGGGAATGTCGGTGCCCTGCCGAGGGTCGGCTCCTCAAGTGCTGATGCTGACCTGAGGCCTGATGCACCCCTGCACCCTGCCCCAGCCGCACCCTGAAACAGATGGGACGCTCTGACCAGGGGAAGGCAAGCAGAGGCCTTCGCCATCAGAATTGAAATTACACAGATAGTATCTGTCTAACAAGTTAGGGTAAAAATGAACAGCAAACCAACGTAATGTACAAACACACACACACAAAACAAAGACAGTGTTCTTTTGCTCCTCATGGAAGGGAGTTCCTAGGAGCATCTGGACCTAAGGAGAAGCTGTGAGGGAAGGGGAGACGTGGACAGGCGCTAAGGGCAGGAGCAAGAAGGACTGGGGACGGGAAAAACAGACCATTGCCGGTGGGAGTCTGGATCCAGTCTGGAAGCTGGTCCTTGGGCCACAGAGAGGGAGGCGATGGGAAACGCAGCTCCCTGACTAGGGAAGAATGGCGTTGAACAGGCAATACGGGTCAACCTTTTAAACTGTGGGGACTGTCCGGGTGCTCTGGCTCCCTTAGGCTGTCTGCTTAGAGACAGGGCAGTGCACGAAGGACTCAGTTTCCAAGAAGTTGGATCCACAAAGAAATCCAATCAAGAAAATTCAGTCTCTTCAGGAACCCCACTTACTCTTCCTTAACAGGGATTTGGGTTTGAATTATGTAGATAATTGCCCTAACTCTTCATTTTGCTTGTAGATACTCACCCTCAGAGGGGTATTTTGAGGATAAATGAGACACAGGCAGAGCGCTTTGAACTCCATCCGTGAAAGGTAGCATATCAATACAGGCCCCGTATAATTAAGATGCTTCAAATTGCCAATACATGTATATTTATAACACCCACTATAATCACGGGATATAGCTTTTCTTTCCTTTTTTTATTTTTTATAAGAAGGCAGGAAAACCTCGTTTTTTTCTAACCACACTGCTTTTGTGCGCTTAACATTAACCTTTCCTTCCAAATGTCATTAGCTGCTAATTAAGATGTTGATTTGCAGATTGTATATCTTGCAATAGAAGTGATTTGTGGCTGCTTACTAGGTGTTTATCAACCTGTACCACTCATATTGGTTTAGTAAGAGCCTGGTGCATTTTAATTTACTGAGCAGTTCCCCAATTCTCCACTTATTTCTGCGTGTGCATAATGAGAAAAAAATGGTAAGGGTGGAAAAAAATGGGGAATACTATAAATAGTTCCTAAAGAAAAATGCCATAGGAAAGAGTTATGGCTCTAAGTAGGTGTTAAAAGAGTGAACAGACTGAATGCATTTTCTCTCTTGAACGAGGTATTTTAAGAGAGAGAGAGAGTTTGCACATCGGTGAGACGAGCAGGTGTCCAGAAGTACCTGTATGGCCACGTGAAAATACACACGGGGCACGGGGAGCCAGCCAAGAGAAGATGAGGAGTGGACTGTCTTAATTTTCTGGACCGGGCACACTCCTATCCCGAGGCCAGCCTGCTCCTGTGTTAGGTTCATGCCTTTAAGTTTCCCAAAGAAACTTCTTGCTTCAAAAACCACCCTTAAATCAAAGAAATAAGCGGATTGTTCAGTTACTGTGAAGGATTCTGCAACATAGGGGACATTTCCACAGGACTTTTTAATATAATTTATGAATATTTGCTAGCAACATAATTGTCTTTTCTGCTGACATTTTCAAAGCAACACTGTGATTTGTTGGGTCTCTGGAGAGTCCAACTACAAAACTGATAATTATATTAAATATACATAGACAATAAAGAGTGTGTTTACATAACTGTGCCCATAAATATCTGATTGAACAGTCATTGTTCTCAAACCCCTTTTAGGCAGCTCTCCAAGGATTCCAGTTCTAATGACATGATGGTTTAAAAGATGTTGCTCAGTCTTGTTCCATATTTAATTAACTTTCCTTTTTTAAACTTGTGATGGCAGAGACAATAACAAAGCGTTCTGAAAAGAGGGAGTGCTCTCAAACACGAGCAAGACCTTGTCAGGCTTTGTGTGCCTCAGACAGGAGGAGGGGGGCGGCTGAGCGGGACTGGTCTGGGACCTCCGGCCCTCCCCCGGGATTCTATTAGGAGGCTGCTCAGAGTGCTCTGGTTCCGCACACCTTCCCTCGCACACTCACATCTGTGGAGCTGGCCTCGTAACCATGCTCTCGCATGCAAGCAGCTGCGTCTCTAATGATTTCTTCCTCTGGAAAACAAGACGAAAGCAAATTGGAAAACCAACTAAGTCTTGGGAGGCAGAGGCAGGGCAGTGTCGTGGCAAGAATGGCGAGGTGGAGGCGTTGCTGGGAAGTCTGGATGCTCAGATTCTGGCTTTGGCTCTGCCATTGTTATTCAGATCCTGGGTAAATGTATTAGTTTCTTACTGCTGCTGTAACAAATTATAGAGTTGATCGCTTAAGACACCACAGACTTCTTATCTCAGGGTTCTGGAGGTTGGAAGTCAGAAGTGGGTCTCCACAAGGCTAAAAATCAAGGTGTTGGCAGGGCTGGTTCCTTCTGGGGTGCTAGCGGAGACTCCGCTTCCTCTCTCTTTCCAGCTTCTGGTGCCCACCCCTCCTCTTTGGCTCATGGCCCCTTCCTGCACCTGCAAAGCCAACGATGGCCAGTGGGGTCTTTCTTGTGCTGCATCCTCCTGACTTCCTTTTATGAGGACCTATGATTATATTGGACCCATGCAGATAGTCCAGGCTAATCTCCCTGTCTCTAGATTCATTTTTTTTTTTAAGATTTTATTTATTTATTTGAGAAAGAGTGGGAGCGCACAAGTTGGGGGTGGTGGTCAGAGGACAGAGGGAGAAGCAAACTCCCCGCTGCGCATGAAGCCCTATTCAGGGCTTGATCTCAGGACCCTGAGATCATAACCTGAGCTGAAGTCCAGTGCTTAACCAACTGAGCCACCCAGGTGCCCTTCCATCTCCAGACTCTTAAATTCATCACATCACATTGTCTTGTAAATGAACATATTCGTAGGTTCCAAGGATTTGGATGTGGACATCTTTGGGAGCCATTAATCTGAAATCGTGCTCCACAGGGTTAACGAGGTTAAAACTAGCAGAAAACGTAAAGTTTGTGTTTCAGTGAACTGTTTCTCCCTTATCAGCTATTATGTCTTTTCTGACCCCACTAACAAATCTACTAGCAGTCTCTGCAGAAGCCTGGACTCAAGGTCAACTGATATGATTCCAGCCTATGAACAAGCAGGTCCTGTATTCCTTGCCCGAGATAACGAGCCCAAGACCCTGTCCAATTTATATTGGCTCTCAGAGCATACCCATAGCCTCTTCTTCTTCTCCTAAGATAACCTCCTGATATCAGGAACTAAATTTTGCCTCATTCTGATGTTAAGTCTCCACCCCAAAATGCACATGGGCTGTATGTCACATGCACATTCACTCACTGTGAGTACTCTGCCTCTCCCGTGAA
The DNA here is from genome assembly GCF_922984935.1 of Meles meles. Classification (NCBI taxonomy): domain Eukaryota; kingdom Metazoa; phylum Chordata; class Mammalia; order Carnivora; family Mustelidae; genus Meles; species Meles meles. Next base: position 49,551,218 of record NC_060077.1, read on the forward strand.
CAGTCATACATTCCCTCGCCTTCTTCATCAATATTATGTAATCTCAACCCTTATGATTATAAAAAACTTCTTTTTTTCCCCATTTGGGGAGACAGATTTGAGGCTTGCCCTCCCGTCTCCTTGTTTGGCTGCTTCTAGAATACACTCTTCCCTTGCTGTGAACCTGATGTCTCAGTGATTGGCTTTGCTGAGCATTGGGAGGACAGACTTGGGTTCAGTTACAGCTCTGCCTACCACAGAAAGTCGACTAACATTATCTGTTAATGAGAGAGCTGTGTGAACTAGATTCGTTCATCCAACAAATTAAGGTCCTGATGGCATGATAATATGCACCTTAGACTCAATCTTCATCATCTTAGACTCACTCTTTATCACCTTCTTTTTTTTTTTAAGATTTTATTTATTTGACAGACAGAGATCACAAGTAGGCAGAGAGGCAGGCAGAGAGAGAGCAGGAAGCAGGCTCCCCGCAGAGCAGAGAGCCCAATGCAGGGCTTCGTCCCAGGACCCCGGGACCGACCATGACCCCGGGACCGACCATGACCCCAGCTGAAGGCATAGGCCTTAACCCACTGAGCCACCCAGGTGCCCCTCTTCATCATCTTCTAAGAGCTTTCAGTATTGAGGGAAAGATAAGCCCTTATCAGAAAGATAAGCATTCACCAGAAAAATAGAACACCATTTTTCAGCTGTGTTAAGGGCCTAACAAAGGAAGTATAGAGTGTAAGGAGACTGTTCTATAAAGCAATGTTGCCCTGGATGTAGGGAAGGTGGTGGAGTAGTCAAAGTTGGCTTCTCTGAAGAGGTGACAGTAAGCAGAGGCCAAACAAAGGACTGAGAGTTACCCAGCAGCGTGTGTAGGAGGGCAGAACTGGTGTACAGACTGATGTAGATTTCCAGTCAGAGAGAAGAGCCAGTCCCCGTGTGTAGGCCCTGAGTTGTGGGATGCAGGGGACTGAGAAGCAGCCCTTAGGGCTAAGAGTCCAGGGTCTGCAAGGAGAGGGTTTGCTGGGTGCTGAGAGAGGCAATGAGAAGAGCACTTCCGGCTTATCAAGGGACAAGAAACTAACAAGTAAATAGTAAGTAACTGATGAGCAACTCGTGTTCATATGGTAGATTCGATTATGATCTTTCTTTTGTAGATGATGAAACTGAAGGCCAGAGAAGCTAAATGACCTTCCCAAGGTCACCCATCTGGTAGAATGAGGACCTGCACGGGAGTCTGCTCTCATCACTACACAACGCTGCCTCTTAGGCAGGACTGTAGGACCTTGATATCGAACCCTTTTGCTAAGAGCAATTGGGAGCCATAGAGGAATCTTAAGCACTTTAGAAAAATTACTCTGGGTAATCGATTGGGGGCACAGGGCCAGGGAGGGAGCAATAGCTCTGAGGCGAGATGATATCGGCTCAGTGTGGAATGAAAACGGTATGGGTGGTGAGAAATGAAGAGAGTCAGTAAATCTTGTGGAAGTAACATTGAGAAGTCCTGCTGGTTGATGTGGTGTGAATGAGAGAGGCAGGTGTCAAAGATGACGACCGTGCTTCTGGCCAGATCATCTAGAAGGACCCGTCAGGTCTTTCCTTCTAAAATAAGGATTTTAGGGGCACCTGGGTGGCTCAGTGGTTTAAGCCACTGCCTTCGGCTCAGGTCATGATCTCAGGGTCCTGGGATCGAGTCCCGCATCGGGCTCTCTGCTCAGCAGGGAGACTGCTTCCCTCTCACTCTCTCTGCCTGCCTCTCTGCCTACTTGTGATCTCTCTCTGTCAAATAAATAAAAATCTTTAAAAACAAACAATAAAACTAAAATAAGGATTTCATGTGGAGATGTGGGCCAGAAAATAAACATATGCCAAAGCCCTAAAACCAAGAAGGCCCTTCGTACATTAATAAGAAAGCAAGCTATGAATGAACAGGTCTGACTGGATTTGAAGTTCTCAATAAAAACTCAGCAGAATTTCTCCACTGCAATCCTTCACCTTCAAGAGACGAATCCTGCATTGCCATCACGGCTATGATTCTGTGTTTGTGCTGAACTCCTCCTAATTGTCATCAATTATGATTCATTTACTTTTAGGTGTCTTGCCTGTCATAATATTATCATTTGTAAGTCTTTCCCTTTGCAGACTGCGAGAATCTGTTGTGACATCTCAATAAAGCAGGATTCAATCAAGGTGTGAATGAGTTGTTAATCTTGTTAAAAATAGAAGGTACCATATGTCAGTATGGAAGGGATGTCTCCCTCTTTGTTGAAAACAATGTTAGTGAAACAAAACAAAAGAAGTTTCCGAAAGAGCTGGTTCAGCTTACCAAGCTTCCAATTATCTTTATAGCCAACAAGTCTCTGCAGCTGAATCAGATTTCTGGGACTAGTATTCACACATATTTATTTAGGATTATCACTTGAAAGAGAAAATGCGTGTTAAGTGCGGACACTGGCACCCCAGGTGTACCCGCTTCCTCGCGATTTTGACGGCGGAGCTCACCTCACAACTCTGCCTGGGTCTTCGAGAGGCACATCGTAGGAACCATTTGATCAAAACATCTTTTTCCTTCTTCTTTGCATTTTCTACATGGCATGCAGATTCAAAAAAAAAAAAAAAAATATATGGCCAAATTGGCCTAGCTCCAGCTCAAACTAGTTCATGAAAAATACACCCTGAATCTTTTCCTACACGTGCACTGTCTCCGCAGTGAGGGCTCTGGCCCACGCTACCCTTGATAGCACGTCCTAAATGTGGTGCTGAGACACCTGCGGCAGTGTGTTTTCTGAGGAAAGCCTGCGTGTGCTCAGAGGTCCAGCAAACGCCAGAACCAATAAAGCTGAAATTAGCATCCCATCATCTGGAGCCGTTTCCCCTGTGCTCTTCCGGAGCCCTCCCCACCCCTCCCCCACCATCTCCTAAGCCAATCAAAATGCGTCGCTACCTTGTTCTATTTCTTCAGGGCCTTGCTGAGTGACTACCTTGTTAGTTCGAAATACAGTTGATGGCTAATAATGGCTCTCCCCCAGGGCCCCGTGGCATTGCCACAGAGATTTCATGCGGAAGAGTGAAAAGAACTGGGATTTTTGGAATAAGCCACTTTTGGGTTCAAGTCCTGGTCGTTCCGCGCACTTGCTGAGTGTCCTGGGCAAGTTGTGTTTATGTTTTCTGAGATTATAGCCTCACCTGTAAAATAGAGATTCATCCATCATGAGGTTGCTGGGAGGACCGAGGAAGGGGACGGACGTTCTGCAGTGAGTACAGAAACTGGCCTATTGACTGACAACTGGGGGGAGCCCCTTGGAGCTCCCCAGTAACGATCCCTCCTCACTAATTATCCGGGCGCCGTGATTTTCATTTCCTAACCTGTCTCCAGCCCTCCTTCTCTTCTTTCCCTCCTCCATTTTTTCCTTTCTTCCCCAGTGATGTGGTGAGCCCTTGCTGGGTTCAAAACCCTTTGTCTCTTTATTTTTCACTCTTTCCAACGCTGGATACAAAGAGTGGTGGCACGTAGGGCTAGCAAAGTAGGTGGGGAAGCGCTGAGCTCAGCTGATAGAGAGCTGTTTAGAACAATGACCCTACTGCCCTGTCCCTCCAAAATTCATTGTTAGCCTGTTTCGCAATAGTCATTAGAGACACAAAGGAAGTGTTGATAAGCACGGTGATTCATTCAAGGACCAAGGTTAATTTTTATTTATTCCCGGGTCATCACAAACAGAGGCAGATGGTGGTGGCATTTCCTTCTTGCCGGGAGCTCAGATGTTATCTGGATAGATGTCAGCAGGCTTTGTCCATCGCCTCCTAGCACGGGCAGCTTTCCTGGATAGAGCCCCAGCCACCCAAACTGCAGATGGATTTGATTGAACTCTGATGACTTGTGGTAAGTAATTGAGGTCACTTGGGCCTGGCTGGAGGCAAGCCAGCATCGCCAAGGAGAAAGGTTGACATCCTTTATCCTTTAGTGGCTCCTCCTTTAGAGGATTTATTTTCAGTGACCCACTTAGGTGGTGGCTTACTAAACCGTGGCTATCAGTTTATTGAAAAGTCACTGTCTCTCAATTTCACTAGTATCGGGTGACCTTGGGATGGCTTAAAATAATGGCGGATGGAATCTCCTTAGGGAGCACTGTAGGAATGATCACCAAGGGTCCCGTGGGGGCTCTCTGTCTCCGGGATGTTCCGTTTGCTTATTGGAAGAAAGGCGCTGTCTAAGTCAGTTCTGCAATGCTAGTATCTTGCAGGGCACCTGAAAAGAAAATCTGATGGTAATTAACCACTGTTCCTCCAGCTCTTGGTTGTTTCTAGGCTCAAGGAATTCTCTGCTGCTAATGGGTAGGAACTGTTTTAGTTAGCACCACTCCGGTGGCAGACGTTGTGTTGGGTGTTTTATGTTTTATGTCTATCTTGTATAGATGTTTTATATCTGTCTTTTTAAATCTTCAATTGATCTATTTGATTTTTATTTTTTAAAAGATTTATTTATGTATTTGCCAGAGAGAGAGAGAGAGAGCACGAGCATGGGGAGCAGCCGGCAGAGGGAGAAGAGAATCCTATGCGTGACTCGATCCCAGCAGTCTAGGATCATGCGCTGAGCCGAAGACAGACGCTTAACCGACTGAGCCACCCAGGCGTCCCTCTGTGTTCAATTTAATCTTCATAGTAGTCTTACATGATAGGGACCATTTCCCTCATTTGAGAAATAGACTGACTTGTTCCACAGAGAGCTTGTTCCACATCTGAAATCATGCCGCAGCGCTGGAGCCCAGGACTCTACCGCCTTGCCCTCCAGGCATGATTCCCTCACCCACTAACTACCCCCCCCCCTCAGCTTCCCTCAGAGCTCTCAAGGCCCTGAACAGCTTCTCTCAGAGGAAGGGTCCCCCTCAAAGATCTCCTCCGTTGACCATACCCGCGGGGTGGAAATCCATTCATGTGTACTTAGGAAAAGAGCAACCCAGTGAATTACGAAGTGGGCACCTATTGATAACGAAAGCATATGGTTGCTTAAATGGAGATATTCCCTTTGGCTTATTACACTCATTACTTCCTGTCAGAGTTCACCTGCTTCAATTTTACCGGAATGTGTGAATTGCATATTTCATATATAACTTAGCAGGAGCCCACTGTGAGTCCATTTTTTTTTCTTCCCCTTGTAGGGCAGTCAAGAGGTCTTATTTGGTCTTATAAATTATTATCTTTCTCAATGGAATGCCAGATAGGATGCTAATGAATACATGTTTGTAGTTATTCTGTATTTAGGACAGAACTATGTTTGGCCTTCAGCTAATGCATAAATAGGTATCACACAAATGTATACCTGTACTTTGTTTTCCTTTTGTTCTCACATACATTCCTCAAATTTGAATCAGGCCTCTTCTTGGCTCTAAGCCCTGGGTAAGGTCCCTCACCTTTCTGAGCCTTCTTTCCTCACTTGTAAGATGGGGATATTACATTTTCCATGGTAGTATGGGTTTAGGAAGACACAGAGGTAGTTTAACACCAGAATTTCTCACAGGGAGGGACTTGGTCTGAGAAGGCTTTCAGCCTTGTGGGGGAGAGACTTGGAGGGCGAACACGTTTACAAAAGGCAAAGCTATGCACATGGGTGTTAATATGCTCTTTGGGAGCAAATTGGGAGAACTTGCTTTTGCTCACGTGAGGGGAAGAGAAGGAGATTGGAAAAAGGAGGAGGAGAGAAGAGGTGGGGGATGGTTTGAGGGGGAATGTTCTCTGAGGAGCAGCCATGAACCTCACAGGCAGCCTTGCTTGTTCCTCCTCAACAACAGCTCAGATTCCTTGTCTTGTCTTAGGTCCAGAAACCGAATTATCATCCTCTGTGCAGACATCTATATGTGTAGACCTTTGGACTGTCCCTTTCCAACCCAAGTAGAGAAACTACTCAAAGATTTCTCAAAGATTTCTTGTTCTAAAATGCAGTGTTCTCTGGTATATTAAAATTTTCCCAACTGATTTCCTATGGAGCTTGGAAAGCTGAGTTGACTTTTGTGTCTCCAACATGCAGTGGCGAGACAGACTGCATTCAAATAGGACCCTAGAGCCAGAGGAGGCAACGCTGGCATGAGAACACAAGGCCCATCTCCACCACCTTCTTCCTACCCCCAGATTTCCTGGCTGCTGAAGCAGGGGGAGAAGAATGGGGGCAGTTGGAGCTGAACTTCCCATGGGCATGGACTGACCAAAGTGATCTTCTCTCCATCTCAAGAGGCCAAGAGGTCTAATTTGATATGACAGCAGTATAGTCCCTGGGCCACGGTAGGTGCTCAATAAAAGTATCTCCGTTTTCCCCCAGTCATGCCTTCCCTCTCCACAACCCTGATCAAATCTTAGCCAAGACAATGAGAAGCCCAGACCCACCTGTGGTCAAGCACATTCTCCAGGGGGCGTCCATGCCTTGCTATCCTGAGGTCAAGGAAACCTCCTTGGAATGAGATTGACATATGCAGAAAGCCTGGGGTACATTTTGTTTTCCCAAAATAGCACTCACCCTCTGGTTTCTCTGGGCTAAATGACATGATGATTCTCAATGGATTCCTTACAATTCTCTCTGGGAAATTTGAATGCCTCCTGTAATTTAGTTAAACAGCTTTAGGTATCACAGAGAAACTTGTTATTCGTGGAAGGGAAATGGATCCCCACATTTGATACCGTGGAACCTCTTCCTGTCCATCTGGGGCCCCTGGTAGCCACGTGACTTGGTTTTTCACCAAACTCCAGTGAGGGGCTGATCAATACGTGAGCTCTCAACACCATTCACTGTTGCTCTATTTACTGTGCCTTTATTTACATAACTAGAGATTCAACATCCTAACATGTTTTGCAAGCTGTCATGACATGAGAAGCTAGTAATCTGCTATATTTTGCTTGCTAACATATTTTTGACATATTTTAGCTTTTGATTATAAGATTGCATCTTTGCCTGCTACCATCTGTCTCAACTCAATGGAACTCTGGCATTTACAGAAACAGTGGGGTGTAGTATTTCTTATATACTTGAACTCTACCAGAAACATGCTATTTTCAGTCTTAACCAATATGTCATGCTTTCACACGCGAAGTCTGAAATGTTCGCTATCTTGCAAGATCTGCCAGGGATAAGGAACGTATCTTCGCATCCAGTTTGGCTGAGATGAGAACTGTGTTAATGAGGAGAAGGGAGCGGTATCCAGCTTCTAAACAGAGGTGGCTTTTTATGTGGTTTATATCCTCTCAGCTAGGCTTATCCCTTTATCAGCATGATTAAGATCTTCCGTGGAAATACATCTTATTTTAGACTTTGTAACCTCCCAGTGTCTGACATTCTTGAGGCCTATATTTCAGTGTGAAATAGTGATCCACCAACATTTGGCAACAAGACGTTTTCCTACATGGTGCCCTTTTCTGATTATTATCTTTACTCATTAGGGAAAATTACCCCAGGTTTGACCCAAAGGATTAACTTGGTTCCTGACTCTGCTGACACTAGACTGTGCAACATACAGAAACGTGACATTGTAGTCAAACAATGTGTTGGAGGAAAGGCCAAAAAAAAAAAAAAGCACAGGACTAACATGCATTTATTCAACACCAAGCTTTAATGAATTTATTATGCTCCTGGATTATACCCCATAAGCCAAGAAGCTGTCAACTATTGACATTTTCTTTTCTCTCCATGTTCTGAGTTGAGTGTAAATATATTTGTCAAGGGAATATAGTGCACGCTCACTTCAGTATATGCCCATTTCACCAGAAGGAAAGCTCTTATTATCTAATAATCACAGCCAACATCTTTGTTGCTTTAAGGAAGGAATGGGCTGTACCTTGGATTTACATATGGATCTGGTACTTTTCAGATTCAGTTCTGAATGCTGTTTTAACCTTCATTCGGGATGTGCATAGATTAGCTGTGTCTACTGCAAGACTCCAATAATGATAAGAAATGATTTTGGTCAGCCTGGTGTGGACCCCATCTGGTTGCTTTTCTGCCTTTCAGCATGCTGCCGATCATCCAGGAGCAGTTGAGGGCAAGATTTTGGAGCTAAACACCTCAACCAGGATCACCATCACTGAAGAGATCAAAGAGGAAGGTGTTTTGGATGCTTGACTCCAATGTCTTGTGGCCACAAATCAAGTCCAGGCTGGCCCAGGACCTCAGGTTAATGAGGATGGTGGCCACTGCTGAGCTAAGTAACAAGGCTGAGGGGGAGTGTCCAGGTTATTGTGACTGTGGCTTTCCGGGGAGCAGGGGTCTTGTCTTTCCCCCCCATCCTTGGTGCCTGGCACCAAGTGGGCAAACAGCATGGCTGGCTATGTCACGCTGAGACGAACCGAGCACTACGGTCAAGCCGTGAACTCATTCACACGTGCTTACGTGAACTTTGATGAGGTGGTGTCACTGCGGGTGGGTTAAAAAAAAAAATAAAAGCACAGAGCAGATTCCCCATCCTGAAAGACTACAACCCAGCTAGGAAGACAAAGTGAGTTCTCAAGGAAGTCATTAATTGCTAAGCTAGGTTGTAAATGCAAGAGGAATTTCTAGAAAGGCAGAAATGGTATAGATTGGGGTGGGATTCCTGGAAGAAGAAGGGCATGGTTTGTGACCAGAAGACTCTGCAGGGTGGAGGTGAGTGGAGAGGAAGAAGGAAGAGTGTGTGAGGGGAGGGTATATGTGGGAGCGAACAAGAAAAGAAAGGAGAGGAGTTGAAGTGAAAGGAGAATGCTCTGACTGGACTGAAGAACCGGTGAAAGCTGGACGGCTAAGTCTGGTGGGTCGTTGGGTAAAGTGAAAATACTCTTGAAAGTCAAAGGACTACGTTTCTTTTCTTTTTTTTTTTTTTTAAAGATTTTATTTATTTATTTGACAGAGAGAGAGATCGCAAGTAGGCAGAGAGGCAGGCAGAGAGAGAGGAGGAAGCAGGCTCCCTGCAGAGCAGAGAGCCCGATGCGGGGCTCGATCCCAGGACCCTGAGATCATGACCTGAGCCGAAGGCAGCGGCTTAATCCACTGAGCCACCCAGGCGCCCCAGGACTACGTTTCTTTTGTGGAGGACTGCAGACCGTTAGTCTAGACCTTCATAAGCAGGACACAAGGGAAAAGTGGTACATTTTAGAAAGACTGTAAAGAAAGAGTGTGAGGGAATCAGAGGGTAAGAGGTATAATGGCAAAAAAAACACAAAAAACCCAGTGATTCTAGAATCAACATTAAAAAAAACCTATATTAAGTAAAGATAATGTTCAAAGCAATAACTGTCTTATATAGGCCATTTAATATATTTACATATACATATTTAATATATTTAATATATTTCAGGCATTCGTAGGTGTTGATAATAATATTGGCAAAAATCCTACAAAGATGTGTCAGTATATTTACCCCAGTTTAAGAAGGAAATGAGAGTTTCAGAAAAGCAAAGTAAGTTGGTCTAGCCTACAGAGACAGCAAGTGGCCGAGAAAGATTCAAACTCCATTGAATCTGTGCCCTTTTTCACTCCATTACTCTGGGAGTCCTTGGTATTTGTTGAATGCGAAAATGATGTAAAATAAATGTTTTATTAAGATTAACATGGTGGCCATATACAAGAAGGGCTGGAGAAGGGTGAGGTCAGAAGTGAGTTGTCGAGAAGGTTCTCCCAAGGGTCTTGTCATTGGAAATAGTAAGGAGAGGATAAACATGAGAAATCTTGCCAAGCAGGAGGAACATGGGACCATGTGGCCGATGGTCTTAATTACAAAGGCAGAGGAGAATGAGGCCTGAGTGGGGGTGGCAGAAAGAAGGCCATTGGTGACCTTGGGAACACATTTTCAGTAAAAGGATATTGATGGGAGCCAGCCTGAAGGTGAGGAAGGAGGGAGTCAGCGGTCAGGAAATGGAGGATATGGGGCAGACCACAGATTTGAGAAATTTGGAAGAAAATAAAGGAAATAAATAAAATAGTCTTGTGAGGAGCCTTCAGGGTCAAGAAAAAAAAGTTGGTGTTTTGGTTTGTATTTGAAGAGCACATTTGAAGACAGGAGGAAGGTATGCAGCTGGGAGGGAGTATACTAAAGGAACTGGAGAACGAGAGGCTTCTGCACCTGCCAGCGTTCAAAGGAGCTGAGAGGCGTGGGCTAGAATCACAGGACTGCCTGATAGAGCCTTCCACTGTGAGGAGGACATGCCATACCTGTCCCGTTCCAAGGCAGCCACCAGCCCCACGTGGCCAACAAACACTTGGAATGCTCTTAGAGAGGGTGAGGAACAAGATGTTTCATATTAATTTAAATTCAAATAGCCACTTATTTAAATAGCTAGTAGCTGCTGTATCAGACAATGCATGACCATTCGAGAACCAAAGATCTTGTCTCTGGAGAAAGGGAATTAAAATCTTCCTCTGGCTCAGGAAAGGAGAGGCAAGAAGGGAGACAAACCAGGGATGTTTCATAGGCAGGGGAGTAAAAAAAAAAAAAAATGACTTTGCTTCTGCCAGGCGAGCTTGACCTTCATTGGTCATACCTTGGTGAAAGCCCTGTTATCAGCTCATTAGATGAGGGGAGACCGCCTGAGTTTTGAGGCAGGTGAAATTCACATCCCCACGTCGATGTCACCATCTTAACTGTAGTCTGCACGGACCTGGTGAAGAATGGGTCGATCTCCTATGGAACTACCAATACTCACCCTTAGTCTGGCTGGATGTCTTGATCAAGATGCTCCTCGTTCATGTGAGACAGAGATGGAGAAGACTCTAATAGGTTCCTTGGGCTGAGGGCCATTTTTTGATAGGTTTTCCTGGTGTCTGAGTGACAATGAAGCCCATCTCTGATTCCCTAGTGCCCTTTCTGCTTCCACATCACATCGTCGCTTTGGATCTGGATCTTTTAAAGCCCGAAGGAGGGGATTCCCCTCAGAATGATGTCACTCAGACTTAGCAGAAGTTTTCTGGAAGACTTTCCCATCGAGAGATTGGGGTGTATATCCTGCCCTGTATTCTGCAGTTGAACAAAGAGAGAACCCCAAATCGGCATCCATCGTTGCCCTGAGACCACAGAGCCTTGATCGCTACACCGGTGTGCTCACCCCTAGATCGCGGTGTGCACTGTTTGGGCTGCCTTTCCTAGCTCCGCAGCTGGGAATTCAAGATGCTATACTCAGGCAGAAGTCCATGAAGGAATTAATTGATATGAGCCAGAAGTTGATTGCCATTTAAGTACTCAGCCTCCAGCATTGCCAAGTTTCCCTCTTTGCGGAAAGAACCGAGCTTGCCTGCAAACTGGCTCATTCAGGATGTGAGCATAAGATGGAATTCAACCTTTAATATGCTGCAACACCTGTTTGGAAATAAAGGGGCTCTGTGCTTCTCTCCCCCAAGGAGTTGACAGCTGACTTCATTACCGAGGAATCTGGCGGAGATGGTCGTGGCTACTCCTCCGCCCCCGGAGGCGCTCACCCAGGAATGCGGTGCCAGCCAGACCGGAGCATTGGGATCCTGCCAGAAACCCATGCTGGGTCCTTTTGCCCTAAATCATCCTTCTTCCTTACACTCCAGAAGTTTTCAGTCCGTCTGCTAAAGCTCCCTCTGCACAAGGGAGCTGGTGAGAGGCCCCGGCCTGCTGAAGCTAAGTGCAGAAGCGTTTGCAGGTGTTCTCTAGTGGGATCCGGATTTCCAAACTTCCTTTCTCAAGGGTTCTGCAACGCTGCACCCCCAAAGGTAGAGCTGCCATGCGCTACAGAGGGGGACTTGAGGGTTCACTGCAGTCCTTGTCCGGGTTCTGGAACAGACCCAGCATGGCTCCAACGAGCCTAATAAGCCCGTGGGGGATCCCGAAAGGCAGTCTCTGATGCCACTTCCTTCCACTTGGGCACGCTTATCAGCTTTCCATGTAGAATGTCAACCCATTTGCACGATTCCAAAAGCATAATTTAGTAACATACAATAGAGCATTATCCGACTTGGAACAGAGAATATCGACGCTCTACCGTTTGTTATCCTTCATCATTAAAAAAAAAAAATCTGTTTGACATCTCGAAGTCCAAGAACAGGAGTGGGCGTACATTTGGTACATTGTTGCCCAACGCGAACCAGCATCACCATGGGGGCCGCAGAGCAACTTTGAAAGTGCGTGTGATATTAACTGAAAACAAAGCACAACTCAAACTTTTAGATCCAAATATTTTTAAATAGTCTGGAATGAGGATAATTGGGGGAGGGGGAAGGAATAATCAATGCCAAAGGTCAAAATCAGCAATGCAAGAGTGGGAACTAGCCTGAAAAGTGGGTCTCATTTAGCTCACATGGCAGGGGCGGGCTGCGGGCTGTGGAGTTTGAATACAACACGGAGTAGGTTGCCAACATTTAGAAACCAGCTCCTGGCACGTCCCCACCCGGATTGCTGGCTCCTCCTGAGACACCGGGCAATCCGGCCTCACAGGCTGCTTTTCCTCCAGGCAACGGTTGGGGCAGGGGGTGGGGCGTTTCTCCCCGGGTTGCCAGGGTCTCCGCTGGGCTGGATCTCGGTCTCACTGAGTTTGCCGTCCCAGACCCAGTGTAAGGGTGGTGAGGTTCTGAGGCGTTTCCCCCTTTTTCTTAAACTCACGATTGGGTATCACGTTACTTTCGAGTTAAAGTCATCATTCCATGCCCAGTTGTAAAAGGTGCTGTTGAGGGGAGGGAGTCGGAGACCCACCCCACCCCTCTCCGCCTTGGAGGTTATTTTCAAACTTCCCAGATGGAGTCCAGCCCAGGGGCTGGAGAACCTTAGCTCTGGCCCGGCTGGAATCACCTGGGGCACTTCGGATGCCAGGCTTGTGTTTTAGACCAGTGAGGTCAGGCTCTCTGGGAGTGGGATTCAGGAGTAGAGTTTTTTAAAGTCCTCTAGGTGATTCCAATCTAAAATGTCCTTGGGACATCAGAGAAACCTTCCCATTAGAGCAGTTTTTCAACCTCGGCACTATGGATTGACGTTTGGGAGCGGGTAACTCTTTGTTCTGGGGACCTGTGCTGTGGACTGTGACATGTTGAGGAGTGTCTCTGGCCCCTACCCGGAGATGCAGTAGCATTCCTAGCGATGAGAAACACTGCATGGTCAGGAAGAGTGGCAATTGTGTTGACCTCCCACCTGTACATCAAGGCTTTCAGAAATTTCTTTTGGAATTAAGTACTAAGAAAAAAAATCTCTCTTAAAAAAATGGTATATTCCTTCCTTTCTGTTCATTTTTTTCTCCCTTTGCTGCTAGGAATCTCAAAGTCAATGCTGAAACACACTCTAGTTTGCTGCACAAAACCAGGTATGTCCTGAGTGTATTTTCTCCTCTCTGCATCACACTGATTTCCCTAATACCATTTTCACTAATCTTTAAGTTGCATTCTTAGGGAATGAAGTAGGAAATACAGGCAAGGTAACAAGCAAAGGAGGGACTGGCAGTTCCACGCACAGCTTTGTCGCTTTGAGCTGACAAACCGGTGGCTAAGGAAGGAGCCGCTGCGTTTGAAGGACCCAGTGATTCCCACAGGATCCAGCCAGCGGAGCTCCCAAGGGTCAGCTCCTTCCACCTCCAGCTTGGCCTGGGAAGAGGCTGATCTGGGCGTGTCAGAGGAGCCCAGTGGCCAGCTGAGTGACGGCCTCTAGGAGAATAAGTACCAGCTTGTGTGACTTCCTGAGAACCCACGTCCTGCCGTTTACTAGAAATCTGGAAAGTCTCTAAGAGTCGAGGCTGTGAAAGGCAATGGGGGATCCATCCCTGGGGTAACACCATCACCTGCTTTCTGTCAATGAAGAGCACCTCACTTTTAGCGAAATATAACCCACTCGTTAATACCAGCAGTTTTAAAGCCTTTTAAAAAATCATTATTAAGCGTGGCTATTCCATTTTAAATGCAATATCCTTGCAGAGACCAGAGATCTTAATTTTTTTTAAATATAGCTGAGTATTTTAATTATGAATGTACTTGCATATTCTCAGCATACTTCATTATTTATGTAGCTGGTGAAAAAGCTTTTTAATTAAATAGTATGCTGGCAATCCATTGTGAAATGTATAGATGTAGGTTTTCCTTGCATTAAAGAACTAAATACACACACGAAACACGGGCCAGCACGCATACTTTAATCACCATGAGGTATTTGTTTCTGAAGGATCTTAACATTTGACCAATTTCTTCATTGGTAACAAAATGAATAGTGTAATTTTCCAGCACTCTGCATGGCTATTCACGTTTAATGCACTCAATTAATTTAGAGATGGAGTAGAGCGATGGTTCTCAAAGTGGGGTCCCCATACCTGCAGCAGCAGCATCACCCAGGAACTTCTTAGAATTACAAAATTTGGAGCCCCAGCCCCAGCCCAGGCCCACTGAATCAGTGATTCTGGGCATCAGGGGGATACCCTCTGCTATCACGAGCCCTCCAGGTGAACCCGATGCAGGCTAAGGTTGGAGAACCATGGGGGAGCATTCTGCCTTGTGGTGCTGGCCGTCTGGGTTTCACCCCAGGGCCCCTGCTTCCATCCCCCCCCATGCAAAAAGTGCCCATTGAAGATTCTCGCTCCTTTAAGGTTTAAAGGGCCTGAGGTCCTCCAAGTTTCGAAGAGCTTAAAAAGAGTCATCACGAGTGAACTATTTGAAGCCTGACGTGGTTGGAAGTCGCCCATCAGTATCAGGTGCATACTTACCAATTTTGACGAAACAGGGATCCTAGGGCTCAACTCACGCTTTGCCATTCTCTCCTTTCCCGCAACAAAAAGGCTCTGACCTTAGAGCTCCGGCTCTTGCCTCGTTGTATCGCAGGCTGTGGTGCCAGCCGTTTTCCAGGAACATGCCCTTGTCAAGGCCGATGACCAGGCTGCATTGCCTCGCCTGGCCGGGGGAGCCAAGACCAGGAGGCAGAGTGATTTGGAGAAGGCCACAAAGGGAGTCAGCGCCCGAGTTAGCTAGCACCAACAGCCGCCCCCGGCTCCCTGCTCTGTGCTTTGTCTTCTCAATGAACAAAGCTGCTTCTTAAGTACACATAAGCCAAACTGCCTTTCAAATTGCAGCCATCTACTTGGAGTTCAGATTTGCACAGCATGACATGAATTGGGCTGCAAATTATGCAGAAAACAGCCATCACATCCATCTGTGATGTCAGAATCCACCAGTACAATGTGACCTGGTAGTATCTGGGAGAGGAGAAGTATATTGGGTCTGATTCTTTCCCTATGCAGTAAGATGAATATCCTCCCGGCTGCATTTGGCCCAGAGTGAAAAGGTTAAATATGATTGAGGTTATGCCTGTGATATGCGCAAGAACAGATTTCACTTCCAAGGGTGCAGGCGATTAGGTTTTTGTTTTTGTTGTTTTTTTTTTTTTAATGGTAGAGTAACTAGAAAAAGAAAACACACAAATACACTCATACCTAATGGTAAACTGAATTTATTTCCTCTTGGAAAACAATTCCAGTAATCTCCAGGTTCAGACCGCAGAGTAAACATTAATAACAGTAACATACAGGTTAGTTCAACTGATTCAAGAATTTGGCTGTGTGAAATCATTAAGGAAAACCTTGAACACTCAAAGCTTCAAATGTATCCAGGAAAAAAAAAATCTTTGACAGTCTACATAACAACTATTGCATATATAGTGATGCTACCTGTCACATTGCAAGGCTTACAAATATATATACGGGCCTTATCCAGCTGTGGGGTTCTGTTCGGCGAGAACATCTCTTCGTGGTGTGCGAGAATCTTCAGCAATAAAAAATAGTCTTGGATTTAACCGTTGATATACCAAAAGAGAAATTCTAGGCTTAAGTGGAAATAAAAGGAAGTCCAAACAGAGTCTTATTTGAAACGGCTGTTTTAATCTGTCTTCCTCGAAAATACTTTCTCTTAAGCCATTTTGCTCACATTTTTTTTTTTTAAATCTTGCCTGAATAGGGCCCAAGTCCACTCGTCTTTATAAGACCATCTTAGTATCAGACGACATAATACATGTGCAACACTTTATATACAAGGAGTCTATCTGGTGCTCAAAAGTTCAAACACATGAACATCCAACAGTTTTGATAATACAAGTTTTATGGTACAATACAATGTTTCTGAATATTATACATTAACAATGAACGTTTCGTGCAAAGAGTAAAACATGTTCCCTTTTTGTGCCACAAAAGTCATTCTCCTTGAGAGACCGTATTTGCACTAACTGCTGTGTTGGGTCATCGTATGGTTCTGTAATAAAAAAGAAAGAGGGGACAAAAAAAAAACTTAAGTGATCTTATTGTCATCAGACCGAGGATCTATACATGCTGGTTCACTGATAAAAATGTGGCTGTGTTTCTGCACCCCACCCCCAAGGGGTGTTCGTGGGGACCCCCAGTGAGTACCGGGGGGAGAGGTAGGACCAGGGGCCTATGGGAGGTGAGATGACTGGCCTGTAGCTTTCCTTTTTTCTCGGCCTCTGCGGGCCTTCCCTGAATCCCCTCCCACCTTCCACCATCTCTTCTTATCAAAGTAAGACCTGTTTTTCAAAGACCACAGTAGCACGATTTTAACAGTTTTCTTTATCTGTGTGTTATTTCCCTTACAAAAGCTTTTGGTCTCACCACTCTTAGATGGGAACATCTCGACTGCAGAGGCTCTATCTGTTGCTGAATGTGGCCTTTACAGGCCAATAACCCACAGAGCGGGCAAGATGCTTCTCCGGCTCCTTTTCTGGAGTGGGCTGGGGGCTGTCACTCCAAGGCTCAAGAACACATCAGAGCGGCAGCAAAGACCCCCAAGCCCAGCGGAAGCCGCCTTTGTGGTACTTGGGTTGTCTTCTTTCCATCCACATAGCACCTTCCCTCTCTGAGTGGACACCCCCCTTCTCAATGGTGAGAGGACAACAGTATACACGGACCTGCAGCCTACAATGAGGGATGGCCCCAGACCCAGGGCATTCTGCTGATGGCCTGATTTGCCCCTTCCCTCCTCTGCATTTCCCCTGAGCCAGGATCTCCCACCTGTCAGCTTATACACTGTCCCCTACCCCATCCCTTCTGCTCAGAACCTGGAGGTCTAGCTCAGAATACAACCACTTCCATGTTCATTCCATTGAAAACCGAGTTTTCCCTCCTCTGATTTCCTCCTGATTTATACTACTCAGAGTACACATCTTAGGTCTTCTGGTTATTTGCAGGCCTGGCTCTTTCCTTATGTCAGAAATTCTGGAGTCCATTCATTTATTCATTGCTTCACAAACATCTGTTGAACACGTGTATCACCACCTAGCATGGCCCTCAGCAACGCCCTCGTAAAGACCCGGCCAAATGAGTAACTGACTAGCTAGGCAAGGGCTATTGAAGGGCACCGGATGGCCCCTGGTTGACGCCTTCCAAATGCGCACAGTCTGAAGAAGAAAGTCATATGGCCACAAAATGACAAGGCAATATGGCAGGATCAGATCTGAAATGAACGTAGAAATGCCACGACTACACCTAACCTCACCTAGCCTTTGCAGAAAGCTTTGCAGTGGAGGTAATTCATGACATTTGAGTTGAGGCTGGAAACATGGAACGTATTGGGCACTCCAAGCCAACAATTCACATGAGCAAAGGCAATGAAGCAAGAATACACAAGGTATGTTCTTGGACCTGCACTCCTTCAGGTTGGATGGAGTCTCCTAGGGTGTCCTGAACCAAGAGTACGGATGAGAAAGGAAGACAGAGGGTAGTTCAGGGTCAGATTATGAAGAACCTTTTGTACCTTGCTAAGGAGTTTAGACTTAGTCATGGAGCTGAACGGCAGCCATGGAAGTTTTTTAAGCAGTGTTTTTAAGCCTTAAAGGTCTTTGTTATCTCTTCATCGCCCACAACCAGCAAACTGCCTGTTCTGTGCACACCTGCTGAATGACCAGACGCCTGCTCAGTCAGGGCTGAGAGCGCCAGTGAGGGAGATGGGAGATGGGAGATGGGAGATCTATGATGAGGACCCAGGCTTTCCATTCTTTATTTCAAACTTAGCCCAATTTTGAAGCCTAACAACAAATAATGACGAGGTACATTATGTTACTCTCTCTTATTGAAAACAAACCTATTTTTATTAATTCAGCGATTCAACTGGATCTTTTTTCCTTCTTAGGAGCCCTAGCCTAACAGTGCACATGGGACAGTTTTTATGCCAATTCTCTTTTTCTTTGTATCGATTTCTAAATACTTCTGAAAATTATTTTTTACCAACAGGTAGTCAGAAAGGGTAATCAAAATACTGATGAGACTACTTCCTTAAAAATAAACCCAATGGTGATGGGAGAGTTTATGAACAACACAAATCTCATTTGCTCAAAATAATCATATTTAAGCTTTCGTATACCCTTTGTTATCTCAAAGAGTCAAGTCTGATCAGGTTTTTGGTGACAAAAGTTGCCTAAATGATAGGACACTGATGGGTGGTGGGAGATTTCTTTTTTCTTTTTTTTTTTAACCATAATCAAAGCTTAAAAAAAATCAATTTAATAACATTAGTTTTAAATGTGTAAGTGCTTACAATAGACATTCTGCATTCAATAGGGTTCTAGAGGTTAATAAAGGAAGATATATTGCAGTGTCTCCAGTGTTTGTGTGTGTGTGTCTCTACTGAGATACCGCGAAACAAGAACCTAACACAAATCGGCTGTAATAGTTGGCAACAGTTGTGTCTCAGACATTTTCATCCTAAACCAGAGCCATACAAGCCTCTTCAGAGGTGCAGGGAAATGAACGAATACATATGAGTCACTTATTGCAATGGACCGAAGTTGTTACTATAAAGGAGTTATGCTTTGCATATTAAGAGAGAAGAAGATAAATCATTCGAGGGAAGGACAAGATTATGGCTTGTGAAATTCAAGCTTACACAGAAATAAAGAGGCCTAATGTAAATGATGTCTAAATGGGAAATCTGGCATGAAACATGGTAAAGGCAGGAAGTTCTCTTGGTATGGAGATGACTGCATACCACTGAGATCTTATTGCCATTTTTTTCCATCCTCCCACCCCACACCCCATTTTTTGCTCCAGCTTAAATGAGGGCTGAGTAAGTCCGGGTGACCCCAGCCCATCTTGGTGTCCACCACTGGTAGTGACTGTCAAGATGGGAAAGGGGCATCCTGCTTGGTGGTCTTGGGTAATGGGCATATTTGCCTTGAAAACAAAAGAAAACCAGTCCTCGAAGGCTTTCCTCACCACCTTTGGGGATCCCTGGGCTATGTCTGTTCCCCTCTCCCAGGTTTTATTCTATGTCACTGAAAAGAGAAACGGCCCAATTTCATTTTCTGAAGGAAGAAGGAATTGGTGTCTGAACTGCGCAGGTTGGGTTGGCTTTCGGGGGTTGGAGAGAACAGACTGAGAGAGAGTTTCTAGACTTCACTGAGGATCCTCTGATAAGAGAAACAGGAAGTTGCGTCATGGGAGCCCTCTGTGTATTTTTTTTTTTTTTAAACCCCTAGACATGATTTATTCAGAAAGGGAGAAAACGGAGCAAATGGGAAAGATGAAGGTAGAGAAGAGATGCACTGAGCACAAAGCGAGGGTAGGCCATGATCATGGTTCCCGCTTGTTCGGGCTCTTTCCCTGACAGGAGCCGGTCCCCAGTCACCGCAGGACAGATGTGGACGCCCAGCGAGGGGAAGAGGCTGCCGGGCCGGCAGCAAGCAGCCTTCTCTGCCTGAGCGTTCCTGCTCTTCAGGTCCAGGGGAAACCCCAACACCAGAACAAAGCAGTGGGTCATCTCACCACTTTCACACGGCGATTCACAGTCCCCACAGCACTTGAATGCAGTGACAGCTTCTGAGGAAAAAGATCTGTTCCAGGGAAGGGAAAGTGTTTTACATAATGGAGGAGAACATCAGCGCGAGTCCACGGGGGCATATGAGGGGGTGACGACAGAAAAGGAAGTGGGAAGAGAAGAAAACTTCTGAAATCCCACAGAGAGCCATATTCTATTCTGCAAAAAGCCATCTCTTGGAGACCCCATGTCTAAGTAACTGAAAATTGCAAACCATTAATCCCAGTTATGAGCAGTTGTTTTACACGAGGGGGGTCTATGCTAAAAAAAAAAAAAAAAAAAAAAAAAGAACGAAACACACACACACACACACACACACACAAACCCAAATCCACAGCACACCTTAAAGCTTAAAAGAAGATCCATCTAGGTAGGATACCTTTAGCCAGGTTTCAAAAACAAAAGAACAAAACAAAACAAAACAAAAAACCCCACAACACTCTTCTTACTGAAAAGGGCTCCATTTGGGAGGAGTGTGGTTTTATTTTTTTCCCCCTATAAATGTGAAATTAAACTTAGAAAGCTAAAAAACAGACAAGGACTTTCAAAATTCCCTTCTAGCACTATGTATTTCTTTTAAAATACGACATGCCTTTCATTTTACAAGACTGGAATTCTCATTTTGGGCTTGGCACTCTAACAAATGATTAATTCAGCCTCCTTCTTTCTGAGAGCTGACCACATTTACTGGTCAAACGGTTTAATCCTATTTAAAATGCAATCCAAGCAAAATATTTTTGAACAAAAATAAAACCCCGCAATCTCCTGAAACTGCTCACCTTGGCCAAGTTATCCCATTTTTTCCTGTGATCTTGATGCGAATTGGAATATTTGCACCAATAACAATGAGGGAGTGAACCTTTGGAGGAAAGCCAGGGGGAATCTACCTTCCCAGGGAGGAAAAATGAAGTCCCCGCCCCCAAAAGTTGTGCCCACAGATTGCCCTCGTTTGTCCAATATTTTGGCAGAGACCACGTCTCGCCTGTGCTTTGTAACTCTCTGTTGGCATCGGCAAAATGTTAAGTAGCAATGGTAATAAAAATAAAAACTGCGTTTGAATGGAAGTTTTGTGCGATCTGTTGATTCAAAGATGTTAATCATTTTTACCATGACTTGTCTATTTATAGCCCTTTGTCTCGAACAAATTCTGACAAGCTTTTAAAACTAAGAAAAAGAGCCAGCATGCTATTTTAAAAAGGAATGAAAAGAAAAAAAAAAAATAACAAGCTTTCCACTAATTCACCACGCCATTAGAATCCTGAATTTAAACTGCAGTTGTATTCAATTTAAATGAGATGTTTTCCAACCAGATGAAATAGTAGGGCAATTGTGGCTCTGTAACAATGCAAGGCGGGAAGAAATAAAAGAAATATAAAGATTAAATGTGGCTGTTTCTTTCAACAGATGGTGACAGCGCCTGGCAGCATGTTGTTTTTTCTTTAGTTGAAGAAAGCAAACATCCGTAATCAATCATCACTGATTAACTAATTATATTACCCTTCCTTTTATCACGAGGGTTGGACCTTTATCTGTAAACACTATGGATAATCTGTAAGGCTTGGATTTTTCCAGAGGCATATGCCAGTACACACACAGTCCGGCAGTTACAAGCTGCACGCAGAATCCCGCTATTACGGTCCACCTTTAAGCCCTTACCGCTTTATTTTTTTATTTTTTTATTTTTTTTTTAAACAAAAGCAATTGGTTTCCAACAGGCTGGATAATAAGTCTTTTGACCTGCATTCTTCTTTGACCCATTAAGGTCACCCCTGTGCTCGGGCATCTAGCTGACTTAGGAAATGCCTCCAAGTCCTACATTTCATCTCCTGCCCACTCAAAATAAAGCTTTCTTTAAATGTGTCTGTACGGGTCCCTGAAGGCCAAAGAGGCATCCCTGTAGTGGGCAATGGAGGGACAGAAGCTTCTGCCTTTATTAATGAATGCAGACCATTATGAGTCTGGCTGGCTCCTTCCCTGTTCCCAGAAGCATATACTGTACGTGACTTAAAATGCTAGAATATTGACACAAAGCGAGCCGGGCACCCCTAAGGAAAATTACTCCTTGGATATAATGTAGGCTCGTAACAGCTATTAGAGTACAAAATAAAACCCTCCGGGATCAAACTGACATATACCGCATTCCACCTAGTCCTCAAACATTAGAAGAATTTCTTTGTGAAGGCATTCTCAAGGACAGCATTAAACTGACTTTTGTAGCAATCTGCAACAGCTTTTTGGCTCAGAGCTTTTAGTACTAAATCTCTGGTTTGAATCAATACAAGTACTATATCTTCTACATTAATCAATACATTTGGTTCAATACATGTTCTATTAAATTATACTTTCTAATCAAGATTTTTACATTTCCACCCTCTCTCTTTTTCACCCCCAACTTCTTTGCTAGTGAGACAGTTTTAAAATTGTACACAGCTAATGATGACAGGATACGGGGTTATTTCCCCCACACTCTAGAGAAACACTATGGCGAGGGGCGGCCTTTAAGCCCCTTAATAAGGTTAACGGGATGCAAATGTAATAAATGAACATTTGCAAAGTCCCCACAACTACAAAAGTACTCTGAGTCTTAAATTAATTAAAAGTGAATTGCTATAGCTCTCGAAGCACCATCAGTAATGTTCTAAAAATGACACTGAAGACCCAAATTGTCCAAAAGTACCAATCAGATACCATTTTGCTACCCAAAGTTTCCCTGTCCACAATCCGTACACTTCGTGGCTGGAGAACTTAGGGGGAATTGTGTTTTCGTGGACCTTCTCTGGTGACCGGCAGGAACACGTCTGTGGGTATGTGCAGTTTTGTAAGACCTATTTTAATGTATATTCTTTAAAAGACAGAAAGGTAATAGTTCTCAAAGTGCTTTGGGACTCTAAAAAACATATCCATGGCCATTTTCATAGCCAGAGAAGTTGACTCATAATTTTTCACTTTGGTAGAATTTACTAAAACGGGGTTCTACTCTTTTGTTTTGACATAATCAGTGGCATTTCAAAAACTGTGATAATATCCTTTTGCCTCTCCCTCTAATGCCATGAATGTTGCATTTATCATGTTTGCACTGTCAGATCTTCCCTTTTTATTTTTTTCATATGGTAATACCATCGCCATGAACTTACAGAGACTCTGATGCATTTTCTTCTGACATTTAACACTTCATATGGGCTTGGCCTGACATCTCAAAGCATTTTCCGGACAACACCAAGATGAATTAAAGCAAAAGGTGAAACTATCATCAAAAGTGACCAGAAGGGCGCCTGGGTGGCTCAGTGGGTTAAGCCGCTGCCTTCGGCTCAGGTCATGATCTCGGGGTCCTGGGATCAAGTCCCACATAGGGCTCTCTGCTCAGCAGGGAGCCTGCTTCCCTCTCTCTCTCTCTCTCTCTCTCTGCCTGCCTCTCTATCTACTTGTGATCTGTCTCTGTCAAATAAATGTTTAAAAAAAAAAAAAAAAGTGACCAGAAAAATACAAGATACTAATGATAGGAAAGGACCAAGGACCATTAGGTTATTTTATTTGTCCCCTTGCTGGAGCAAAGTTGTTTTATAAAGTTTATATTCTAGGCTAATTTTCAATGGTTCTGGCAATGAAATTCCATCACATTTCCCATAGGAAACAATTTCACATCTCAGTAAACTTCAGGGAGGAACATTTCTATTATTGTTGTCGTTCTTTGGACATTCACGCAAAATAGGCCTAGCAAAGGATGGTCTGAGATAACCTTGAAACACGTGGACATTGGCATGTTCATGACTTTATGTTCAGAAGTCTTGAACATATATTTGCAGCATTAAGTTCTGTCTCATCCAAAGTAACCCAAAAGACAATCCAGGAAGCCATTTCTTAGTCATTATACACACTGTGTCACTTGGTTGCTTCGCTCTAGAGAGAAGCCTACAAATTAAATAGATTCTAGAAGGCCAGTGGGACTTGCCTTTCAACAGCCGACCCTGACACTATTGACATACTGGGCCGGACAATTCTTTCCCAGGGAGAGGGGTATCCCCTGCCCTGTTGGATATTCAGCAGCATCTCTGGCCTCTATCAAAAACGGGCCAGCTGTGGCAACCATTAATGTCTCTAGACATTGCCACATATTCCCTAGTGGGGGGAAAAAAAATCTCCCCCAAATGAGGACCACTGCTTTACAGTGTTTTGAAAACACATCGAGCCTGTTGTGCCATTCTTGTGTATGCCTCGTCTTTAGCCCAAGAGGTATCTTCTCCACCAAATTTAAAAAGCAAACAAACAAAAAGGATAGCAAAAGGGACACATATACTGCATTGAATTATATAATATGGCATCTAAAAATATAGTCAATGGGTGAACCTTTAAAAAAAAAAAAAGCCGGGGGCGCCTGGGTGGCTCAGTGGGTTAAGCCGCTGCCTTCGGCTCAGGTCATGATCTCAGGGTCCTGGGATCGAGTCCCGCATCGGGCTCTCTGCTTGGCAGCGAGCCTGCTTCCCTCTCTCTCTGCCTGCCTCTCTGTCTGCTTGTGATCTCTCTGTCAAATAAATAAATAAAATCTTAAAAAAAAAAAAAAAAAGGCAGGGGGTCACCTGGGTGGCTCAGTTGCTAAGCATCTATGTTCGGCCCAGGTCATGATCCCAGCATCCTGGGATCCAGCCCCGCATCAGGCTCCCTGCTCAGCAGGAAGCCAGCTTCTCCCTCTCCCGCTCCCTCTGCTGGTGTTCCCTCTCGCTGTATCTCTGTGTGTCAAATAAATAAATAAGTAAATAAAGTCTTTAAAAAATAGAAATAAAATAAAATAAAATATAGTCAATGGATGAGAATGGGTGATTGCAGAGAAATCGGAGAAAGGATATATAATGTCCTTTTAGATATATAATAAACGGTATTGCATATATGAACAATTGAGTGTCTCCAGAAAACGTCTACTCTTTCACAACTGACCATCCATGTACCATCAGTGAATAAAGGCAGTACATTTTCACAGCAATTAATCAACGTCTTGGTTTAGGAATATTTGCAATCTAATAAGGGATAAATATTGAACTCTGGAAATTAATTTTTAAGGTGTGGATAGTTGAACTATCTACTTTGAACAAACTGTGCAGACATCATCCTTAATTTGCTGGTTTAGATTTAATAGCAGGAGTCGATTATACCTGTAAGTAATGAATGCATCAGAGAACCAAAGACATGTTTTCAGAGCTGGGAGGGTCCTAGCAGCATCTGTTCCATTATCTCATTTTATAGATGAGGAAATTAAGACCCAGAGAGTGTAAGCCAACTTTCAAAGTCTTATATCTCCTCCAGTGGCTCCGCTGGCTTTGGGCATGAAGCAATTGCTGAGTGACAGTGGTTGATGTGTTCTAATCCCTGGGTCGGACCAGCAGCAGAGGTGGTGGACACTCACCAACATGGGTGGACAGGGCATTATGGGCCATAGAGAAAGGACACCTCACCTCTTATCAGAGAGGAGTCACACTTGCGTGGTGCTAGAGTGAGGAGGAAGTGATTAGAAGGGAATGAGGGACTCCAGAGGGAAAGTAAGCATGAATCAGGCTGAGAATCCACGGGCGTAGACTGTCTGGGACGGGAAGTCATCTGTGGGGCTGGAGACCGTTCAGGCCGGGCAGGGAGTGGGGACCCACTTGAAGAAGAGCCTATTCTCATTACAGGTGTTTTTTCTCACAACGGCAAACCAAGCTGGCAGAGCCTATGGTGGTTACGAATGTTGCAAGAATACCCTCCTAATTCACTTAGTCTTGGTCTAATACATCTTCAGAAGCCTAAGCAAAGACTGATTTTTAAAAAATAATGCCATGTCCAAATTGCTAATGTAGAACAATTTCTAGAATTTTGACAATTAAACATCAAAGACAAATAAAACAAGCCACTCTGGTCCAGCAGTTTCAAAGGGACTCCACTGCTGATGGGTCAAATGTGGGAAATATTAGCATGGTCATAATTCCATTTTTCGAGAACTTAAAAACGGTAGTAAAATTGGAGTTGCTAGCTGACCCTTATCTGTTTCGTATACCAGCCAGGCTTAAACATTTCCCATTTTGGAACTGACAATAGTACGCAATACCTCCTAAGTTAAGAAAAAAAAAAAAAGTCCCAAATTGGAAATACAGGATAAAATATAGCACAATGGCCACTGGGAAATATATTAAAAATCTAGGGTCTATTTTTAAAAGAAAACCATGAACTACTTGCTTACATGCAAGGAGCCAAAAGAAAATTTAAACTGAACTATACAAAGCTAGCAAAAGTGAGCGGGAGACTGGAGCCAAAAGATGCTGTTCAGATTCTAGAAATGCAGGATCCCAGCGTACTATGGGACAGAAGGCTTTGATAGGCAATACAGTCTAATAAGATATTCAGGGATTAAGTCAGTGCTTCACGGACAGATGTGTCCATGTGCCAGTTGTTGCTAAGCTTTAATTTTTCCCCCTGCAATGTTTAATTTATCACACTGGCGCTTTCTAAACTAGAACATCTGTAAACAAGGTTAAGAATGACCTCCTTCCAATTTTACATCCATGAACGGTGCCCCTTCTTCGTGCTCTAATTTTAGATACCTTAAAGATAAATAAACCTGTGGAAGGAAGAAAAAAGGCTTGTCTGACACTGTAATGTGTTCATCTTGGGCGAATACAAATTTCCTCTCCGCCTGGCTCTTGAGGCACACAACTGACTCTCGTTGCTCAAGCCAGAGTCAGGCATCCCCTTCGCAGTCAAACGCAATTAAACAAACTTCTGCTAAATATTTAACAGCCTCATGTAGTAATTAGCAGCAAATAATGGGAGCTTAAATTGATAATTGCTCAGAAATGTCCTCTTGCCAACATTACAAGTTTCCCGCTCCTCCCTTTTCTCTTAGATTTTGAATCCCGGAACGTTTTATTTTTAACGGACTCAGTTACTGAGATTACCCATGGTGACATTACTTGGCCCACGATCTTGCAGTCAAGTTGGGCTGTTTTGCTGTCAGCTGCAATATTCTACCCACATTACTTATTTTACTTCTGTGTTTGAAACCCATTGCAATTTAAAGTTATGCACCTGAAAGCTGCTGGAACGGGGCATTGATTTAAAAACTGACTGGCAGGCTTAGGATTTAAACTCTGGTCCAGTAGATTCAAAAGGTCATCTGATTAGAATGAGAGAGGCACAAGGCTTGTAATTTATATTCAAAGGGTAACCTTTGTAGGGAGAAGGAGGGAGCAAGGACTCTTTCTGCTTTTTCCACTCCATATGGACAAGGATTCCCTTCAACCAAATTCCAATAATTATGAAAAATAGTTTATTGAACTTAGAAAAAAGCACAAGAGATGTCACTTCCTTGTAGTGTATCACTTCCTTTATTAAAAACACCGCCACGCTCTCTAGGAGGTAACCTCGTATTAAGAGTAAGTCAAAGATGTTATAAATCATTAAAACTAACAGAAAAAAAGTCTTTTCCCATCATAAGCAACCAAATGTTAGTCTACCAGGGCATTTGCTTCCGGAGATATGAATAAAAAGGATAAAACTGTGAAAGGACGATGATTGACTGGCATCATTTACATAATTAAACTGTGTATGGACAAGTCTGTGGGCGCATGCGCGCGCTTGTGCACATCCATGCCCGAGCTGGACGTTGGCACAAGTTTGTGCTGTGCAGAGGGGGTAAAGTTACATACGTGTGCGTGTTCTGCAGGTCAAATCCCTGCCGTTGGCCTGTGATCTTTTGGTCCCTCATTGCCCCAGATTGCCCTTGTTTTAAGTTCTAAACGAAGTCCTTTTAACAGGCAAATATTTCACAAACCCAACTCAATTTGGGTGTCTCTCACTTAAAAAGAAAAATACACAATTCTGGTTTGGAGAAAGGAGGAATAATTTCATACTCAAGGTGGGTGCTTGTTTTCTTGCTTGCTTTTTCCTTTCCTTCCCGCCCCCCCCGCCCCCCCCCCCCCCCCCCCCCCCCGGCCTGTTTTTGTGTACTGTAGAAAGGATCCAGTCCCCTCCCTTTAATCATCCCCCCGCCCCTGGTGGTTAGCCAGTTCACAGAGGCACCAAGAGAGACGAGGAATGCTGCAGGTAACCTCTTCTCCTACACTGAACCTTGTCAGGTCTTTGGGGGTAGATCTGTGTTTTCTCTTGTCCCTCATCCACTCTTACCTCAGGATCTTACAATGGCAGCGTTGCCCCTGTCTTTCCACCCAGCCAAGAAGAGCCTCTTTTTCATTCAGAAACTCCCATGTTAAACTCCGGTTCTCCTCCAACTTCCTGGGCACCTTCTCTGACACTGCTTTCCAGGTCTCTGTGGGACAGTTTCCTTGCCTCTCGTGGTCCACAGAGCTCCTAGAAAGACAGCCCTTTCATCCCCCCGCACAAAGATGTGCTGTAACTATGGTGAGAGTAATCTATAACCCTCACATCCTTATATAATTTGCTACTCCAAGTTAATTTTAATTCATTACAATAAAGCAATATAATTAAAAAAATAACTCTTTAAAGTGAAGTATTTAACATGATCCTGGAAGAAAGGCAGCTTTCTTGCTAACAGAGGGCTAGGCAGCAGGCATGGTGCACACTCATGCAAATTCAAAGGTGAGGCGTAAACAAGTACACACAGCCACACTGCCATGTAGAAAGGGCCTGGCAACGGGAGGCCTCATTCTAATCAGTCCTCAAAGGAACCTGCCATACAGAAGTGGCACTTATTCTAATTTAAAGCCCTCATGCTTGCTTCAGTGTTGCAAAATTTATAAAAGAATAACTTCATTAAACCGCCTGGCACTTCAAACACAAATGCAAACCAGCCACAACACAGAAGGAGCTGGACAAGAGGAAGAGAAATATTCCCAGAGAGTTGTTAACTTGGATATTCAAATGAAGCCTGCATTGGGGCAATTCTCTTCCCGATGACCCAGTCTGACATGCAACTTTCCTTCACCAAGGACTTCTCTTTACCTCACTCGGGAGGCCTGTTGCTGCTTAGCAGTCTGCTTAATCGCACTGGAAAATCATTAAGAGGGGTCCGGCAAGCCATGTGCCGTGCAGAAAAAACGTCTGGCAGTACCTAAGTGAATACTGTTCAGTGTTCTTTTCCTGGTCTGCAGAGAGACTGACTCTGAATACACACTATGACAGTTTCCATTTACAGGGGGTATAGATTTCAAACTCTTCTATGTTGAAAAACTCATGTAAAAAAAAAAAATTGCCCCCTTTCACTTGGGTCTTCAAGAAAGAAAGCAAGAGTAAGGGCTAAGTGGAAACCATCTGGTCGATCCACGCACAACACTGGAGAAAAGTGAGTGTCACATCCTAAAACACACTGTTAAGGAAGATCCTTTTTCTCCCCTGAATCCAAGAAATGCTACAGTAAAATAACTTCAGGCTAGATTTCCAAGCGACAATGCAGTTTGTGTCAGAACACACATCATTTCGTGCTGTCAGGCATGTTTCTCCAAATCTCTTTTTGGGGATGCAATGCAAAGATAATTCTGGGAGCCTTCTGAAGAACCCCAAGCCTCTGAGAAAGCGCGTGTCACATACGAGTTGTACTATGCACCATGATCTGGAGATCCCAATCATGAAGGAGCCCCTTCCTGTTCAGGGTTTCTCAATACCCACATCCAAATTCGGGCAGAGATTCTGCTTCAGAGGGGTAAGGGTAAGCATCCCAGACTCTTGAAAACAGTCATCCGTGGCTGGAGAAGAGGCAATGACCTTAGGGTGAAATCGCTTAAGGTGAATCTACAGCCAACAGAAGGTCTAACAGAAGACACTGAGCCCAGCTCAATGCGGAGCTGTGCCGCAGGGTCCACTGCTGCTCAGAGGAGAGACCTGCTCTAGGACACTCAGGCCAGGCTGATGAGAGGACAGACGGACAGGAGAGACAGGAGCGTGAAAGTTACCACCCAGAACAACAACAACGGAAAGGCAGTGTGATGTGATTCGTATTATTCCTAGGATAAACAAATACTGGAATTAATTCTCTATGTCTTCGTGAATATGTTTTTATAGTGCTGAGGGCTTTTACTTTCACATAATGCCATAGAGTGGTAAAGGTAAGTTTCTATGACTTTACTTCTCCGTGAATAAAATAGGGCTAATCAGATGGAATGAATGAGCTAATTCAATTACAGGCAGCCTTTATCGTGCAATAAAATATGGATTATTGATCTTGTGGAGTTGGCAATGCATGATGCAAATTCAAGTGAATGAAACCCGAAGATGCGAGTTTGACTGTTTTTATACATGCTTACGTCTACTAGGACTGTTTCTACGTTCGGAAAAGCAGCAAAATAAACAACGCTAACTAATTAAACCCTGGGCTTCAAAAGGGGACGGATGAAAGGTCACCTCAGAGGGCTGGCATGGCAGTCGGAGAAGTCCCTCTTAGCAGGGGAGCCATCCCTCCGTAGACTCATACAACAGAGGGAGGGGAGGAGACACAGACGGTCTCTCCCGGCCTGTCTGTGGCGTGGTAAGCCACAGACTTATTTGGGAGACTGAAATTGACTTCATAGACATCTTGTTACAAATCCAATCTGGTCCCGTCATCAGACCGAATGTATTGTTGTGGCTTTGCACTTGTGAGGCAGAACTTGTCTGAAACACAGCGCTGGACTGTTCTAGCAGAATCCTTTGGTCTTTTATCTCTCCAAAAAAAAAAAAAAAAGCAATAATCAACCCTGGTTAGAAAACAAGCAGCTCCGAGGGTCACGTGGAACGGAAAGCCTATGCAGCCAACACTAAAGGGAAAAAAAGAAGGTGAGCTCTCATATTCCGTGTGTATTTACGCACCTCAGTTCCGCCTTCGCATCTCCCTTATAAATCTGCCCCCAGACACGTGGCATGCTGATTGCTGTTTGTGCTCCACTAGACCCGACTGTCTGCCGTATTCCTTAGAAACTTCTCCCTGCTCCTCCCTGCAGGGCTGGCCCTTTTCCTCCTTTTGACCAGCTCCCCATCCTCGCTACCTTTCCACTGGCCAACCTCCTGGCCCCCATCCGCAGCACAGACATACGCTCTTTCTTCCCCTGATTTTTTTTCTAAGAGTCGCAGTGGGTTCTGTGCTTTGGTAGGCGCCCCTCCAAAAGCACAGGCAAGCGGACATGTGGCCTGTTTTCGGAAAAGACTCCAACGAAAGGGAGGAATCAGAGATGCTAAACAATGCTACGCAAAGTTGCAAGCTGCTCGGCTACAGTCCAGAAAATGAATCCAATTTTTCATTCTGTCATTATAAATATTTCATTGCAAATGGTACTGATTTTCTGCAACTGTGGTTAAGCAAAGGACCTCTGTGTGAATATTTAAGAAAAAAAAAGGGGGGGGGAAGACAACCAAGAAGGAGGGGGGGAAAGGAAAGGTTAGCAACCAATTAAAATCTTACTTTAAATGTAAAAGATTCCGGGAGAAATTCAACAGTGATGTAGTGTGTGACTCAAAGAAGAAGAAGAAAAAAAACATTTACTCTGCTCTTCTTCTGACAGTTTCTCATAAAATATCTGCAGCCCATCTATCTTTTAGTACTCCAGGCTCCTCTGGAGAGCAGAAAATGGTGGTTTAAAGCTCACTTCAGTGCCAGTCTGCGGGAGATTGCTTTCCACAGGACCCCCGCTGATGGAGGCCTAGGGGAAGAGGCCCAGGAGTTATTCAATCAGCCCGAGACTCTGGGGCGGCTGGGGGTCCTTTGAGGGCTGATTATAAAGCTGCCCTCCTGTTGCCTGCCTCGGAACAGAATGAAATGAGCAGCCTCTTGCTGAGCAGATTCTGCAAGAAGGAATTTCACCTGTCATGGAGTTTGTCAGAATTTCAGGATTTATCTTGGTGCAAAATTAATAAAATACCAACCAGGATTTCAGGCTGACTACTCAGCTGTGTCATCTCAAAGTGATCTTTCACCCAGGAAAACCTGGACAGTGAGGACAGCCGTTCTTGCCCTACTTTCCCTTCGGAGGGTGAGCGAGGCGACGCGATACCGCCGGACGTCGGGATGAGATTCTGAACCAATTACACACAAGGCTGCGTGACGTGTGGGTGCTACTGTCTCGATGCGTGACCTCTCACCCCGCCGCTGTGGTTCTGAAGCCTCTTTGGAATAAGCCCAAGTCTGAAGCATAAAAAGGCCATTTCTGCAGTTTATAACACAGTAGGTCCCCTATGGCATCACATCTGTTAAATTCATACACTGGTATTTCAGGCCTGAATTTGATTTATCTCTTAAAAAGAAGTTCTCACGACGGACTGTGCTAAGAGCACAGATTGTGAAACATTACAAATTAACCTCCGGTCGCCTGTGGACGGGAGGTGCGGTTTCAGCGTTTGTGTGAACACGTGTGCCCTCGGGTCCCCGCACCCTTGGGGCTCCCTGAGGGATGTGGATGTGGGTGTGGCCATGGGAAGGTCCCCAGAGGGGAGGGGACAGGCAGGAGACAAACCTCTCTGCCGCCTGCTCTGGGGCTCCGGGCTGCACCCGGCTTGGGAGTTCTCCGCCCACTCCGCTGCAGAAGATGGCTTGCACCACACAAGTCGCCACGGCCGCTGCAGGTGGGGTTCTATGAAGCCCCAGGTTTGATCATTTTGAGCTGGGGCTTGCAGAGCCCTGGAGCAATTAGCTCTGGTCCTCAAGGTGGGCGGCATCACGTCACAGATGGGGCAGTGTGCGGGGACTGGCTTGGCGCCAAGACAGTCCCCGCACACTGCCCCCAGCTGGCCAGAGCCACTGGACAGAGGGCACAGACACTTCTCCGATTCGACTCTGGACTCTGAACTCAGGTTTGGAACAGGCATAACTCCATTCGCAACATCCACCTTGTCTCGCATTCCTGGCCCCCCACCACGCTTAGACCATGGGTACCTCTTCCTAATTGGTAATTGGCAGCACACCCCCGGCTCGCAGAGCCTGCCTTTGGTTTAAGGCAATCGCTGCCTCCCTGTCCGTTTTCCGATGGACGTTTTCTAAACGAGACATTAAGCAACACTGTCATGTGTTCCGTCCAGCTCTTCTCCTGGTTAACTGACAGTCCCATTTCAGAGAGCCACCTTTACGAAGCAGCACTGCCCTGACGATATTAATGCCAAGAGATCTCAGGAAAGAGCGAGAAAGGGAGAGGGAAAGTGCGCAAGTGAAGGCACAGATTGTGGGCGGGGACGCAGGGTGCTCTCAGCAGGCTTCAGTGGAGATGCATTAACTCCACGGAGGGATGAGGGCTGCCCACCGGTCCCATCATGAATTATAACTGAGGATAGGAGTGAGGTCTTGGTGCCTGGCTCACAGCAAACAGACTGTTCTATTTTCCTGCCCAATCACCTTTCACCCTTAGAAACTCAAAGCACAGCGAAGCACACCGCTGATATTTTATGGTATCCCCGTAGCCTTTTATGTGTCTAGAAGGCACACAAACTTAGCAGATGTGCCCAGCGGTGGAAGTCAGATAATTATAAAATTAAGTTTTGGCAATGTCAAAAAGGAAACCTTTTTACGAGCGATTGGGGTTTCCAGCGAGAGGTGGTCTTCGGTCAGCTGCGGGATCGAATCAAAGCAGGAGGGGCGGCGGAAGACAGATGCCCGCCTCCCGGCCACGCCGGGTACCAGGACGATCCTCCCTTTTGCACACTTTTCTCCTCCTCCTATGTGAAGGCAGCTTTTGCCCAGTCAGTTCCGTTCTCCCACTCGCTCATTCAATGAAGTTATCAATGAAGGAGGCCTGTTATTTTAGGCAGTTTAAAATTTCACTGCTTTTCAAGGACTCGTTTACCCTGCCTTTCACTCCCGCTTAAAGCCTCGGAGTTGCTGTTCTAAATGACAGCACCGCGAGCGAGCACTGCTTTTAAGCACTATTCATCTCGCCCGCCACATCTCGGTCTTTTACAGAACATGGCTCTCTCTCCAATAAGGGGAACTCACTCTTTCATAGCTGCAGGGCAGAGCCTGTTCCGAGCTGTAGATTCACTGCAAATATAACAATAAAGGATACAAATGTGAATTCCTCTTAAAATACACGCGTGGCTCGGAAGCTGCCTTGCCTTAGCAAACTCGATCAAGAGCAGCCTATCCATCTTTCTCCAAATGCACAGCAACAGCTCATTGCACGCGGCTGTCCGACGGATCGCCACATCGGTGGATCAGAAGGCGCTGGAACGAATTCTTTGCTCATTTCGGGGGATTTATAGTTGAAGTCCATGATTACCATCTCTCTCTCTCTAATTGTCACAACAGTTGGATACGGAGGTGGTGTTTTCCAATAGTCGGGTAAAAGTTGGTAAACACAAAGGGTCTCTTCTTGGCATTTTGTCTCTGCTAATGTGAGGAAGCAGATCCATGTGTGGAGCAAACGTCTAAAATAGGAACATATGTGGGAACTGAACGTGCCTCTCTGGACTGCAGAATGTTCTAGAAAATTGGGATTTCCAGACCTCTCCAAAGGATCTGGGTACACACGTGGGGGAGACCGAGCTCTGTCTTTTCAGGACAATCAGGCCTGCAGTTTCTCGTTCCCTAAAGGAAACAGATCTTCTGGCGCTGTGGCAGCAGGCTGTCTTGGCGACATACAAGGTGGTGGGGCCAGCTAGAGCGCAGCCAAAGCAGAATGTGGCAGAGGTGATGAACATTTCCAGGGGGTAGGAAGGGAGGGGGCTGTGGAACTGGCCACAGTGCTCTTCAGTACACCCTAGCTGGATGCTCCATAAAGTCGCACTGATGGCAGTTCGGAGATGGCCATCTGTCGTCAACTCGCGGCCAGACGAAAAAATAATGTAATGGCAGATCGCTAACAACAGGGCTGTTGGAGGAGGGAATGAGTCCTAGAACGAGGAGGTGGTGCTCCATCTTTTAATAGCGAAAACCAGCCATCGGTAGGAACATCAAGAAATTAATGGATGGAGAATTTTTAAAAACTGAGCTGGGGTGTTGGAGAAACGACTCAGATGTAAACAGAGTGGTTTTAGTTTATCACAGTCGCCTCTGCTGCCCCGACTGCAGTCATATTAACCACTCGGTTCTTGAAAATTTGACTAGCAGGACACATGGTGAAGCAGTGAGGGCCAAATTTAGTAAAAGGTGAGCCCACGTCGTGCCTCCAAGCATGCACACACAGATTAGGCATTTATTGGTACAAAACGGGTAATTGAAAATGCATTTACTCATTCAGTCCAAATGAGTTCATTGTGACAATCATGCTTATCCATCTTTCTGGATGCTTGCTTAATTTCTCGACACAGTCTTAGAAAAAAGCAAAATAAAGCTACCTTATCTTTAGATGCATTGTAAATGCTATGAAATTTTAAACTCCCTTCTTTGCTCAAGAAAAACCTTAGCTTTGTGCTACTGCATAGATGTTAGGAACTGGGGAGAAGCAGGGAGAGAGAGAGAGAGAGAATGAATGAAAAACAGTCAAAGTGAGGTAAGCTGTGTTCTATTTCTTTGTCCTATATGATTAACTCTCTGCCTTCAATGGTAAGGCCAATCAATCCTGATTGAATTATCCAATATTAACAGCTGAAAGTGATCAAAAGTAATGGTGAAAACATAGCACCAATCAATAAATCAATGCAAATGATTCAGTTCCTGGAGATTCGATCAAATAAAAGAGATAGATCAATTTAACCACTGAGCAAATTAAGTGGAAGTTGGTGGAACACCAATTTACTTCAAAAGCCCCGCAGGCCCACAAAGCAGAGAAATGAGGTGGTGGAGAAAGAGACCAGTTCCAGACCCACATGCTCACTTGACACAACTTATGCTCCTGAGATCCCTTAGGCTATGTGATGTGTTCCGGGGCTGTGATTTCAACCCCAAGAAGAGAAGATACAGAGGTCCAAAGGATTAGAGGAAATGGAGAGCCCAGGTACTGGGAAACATAAACCACCCAGGAAGAGGCAGGAATGACAACCCCCACACTGAGCTCTAGAACGCAGTGAGGGCAGGTCCAGACAGGGCGATGGGCAAATCTTCCAATCTGGGGTTCCCAAAGGAAGACCACATGATAAGAGGCAAGCAGGACAGGGTTTTGAGTCTTAGATTTGGAGTGGGGAATGGCAGTTGAACTGCCATTCACACTACATTAGATATAAAAATAAAACAATTGAAAAATACACAAAAGTCCTGAGAAGTACCAGAGGCAAAAGAGTTTAAGGGCACGTCTTCCAGCTTTTTCAAGGCACACTTTTCCATTCCTTCAGGTGCAAAAGAAGATCAGCCTGAGAAAATATGACAACAAACAAAAACAAACCTTTCCCCAAAGCACACCCAGATCCCGTGCTGCCTCTGATGGAGGGGCAAGATAAAACTTTTTTGTTTTGGTCACACGTCCTTAATCTGGGGTGTGTGGAGATTCAGAAATGTATTTCCAAATGTTTGGAAATACATTTCTGAAAGCAAATATAAATATTTTGTTTTATGATTATATGCTAGAAAGAAAAAAGCCCAAGACTTTTTAATCCCTTAAAAAAGATGAATGTTTAAAAATAAGAATTTTAACGTGGATACCAATTAACATGAAACTATGTCAAGGTATGATTAATTGGGAAATTATTCCAGTGGAACCAGAGCAGAAAGCTAAGGAACATTCTGACGTGTCTGAGATAGAGATTTCATTTCTGAGTAATGATGACTCTTGATTTTGCTTACTTAGGTAAGCACTAAGGAGCAGGGAGAGCATCAGGCAACCAGTGTTCACCCCATGTCTGTTGTGTTCTACACTATGCACTGGGTGCTCACTATGACCTATTGCTGTGCTCTCTCACCAGGATCCTGGGAGTTAGGCAGGAGGCCTTGTTGTTTCCCACATGCCCATTTTACAGATGGTAACACTGAAACCCTCAGTCGAGAGCTTGTAAGTGGCAATGACCAGAATCAAACTCTGGTGATTCCCCTCTGCAACTGATGCCCTTTCCCTTGTACTAAGCTGCCTATAGAGAATTGAAAGCAAATTAAAACAAATGAAAAAACCCATAGAAATTATTTTCTCAAACTACTAGCCGTTGGAGACGTAATGGGTGGCTAATCACATCCATCCTTCAAAACCGGCTCAAATGTGTCCCTCCTGATGTCTTTCTTGAGTCTCCCAGCTGGAGAATAAGCATCTTCTCTTGGAATACTTATAACGGTTCATTACATATTAGCTCATATAATGGTTAATCATACGCGTATCTTATCTTTTCTAGTAGACTGTAAATATGATCTATTTCTAATTATTTTTGATATGTCATAGAGTGAGATCATGGTCAATTTAAAAGATAAAGTTATAGTTTTATAAGTATTTTAATTAATAAATATTTCCTTTTTTAATCCTGGCACTGGGGCAACAGAAGTAAACAGCATAGCATTTGTGATTTTGACTATTAACAAGGACTCCTCAACGTCTCATCACGTATTATTTAATAACTGGAGACACAAATCTGTATTAAGCTTATTAAAAGGCTGGTTGAGGGAAGGAGCTAAGTCAGCGGGTGACCCAGTGACGGGCTGGGCAGCCACATTTCCACCCTACAGGGTCAATACTACGTGCACTGCTTGGTTTTTCTTTTGGAGGTACAACCATGAGACCTGCGCACCAGTTAAGCTGTGTTAAAAAAAAGATGCATCAACATCATGTAGATTTGGTGGGAAAGTGATTTGAAAAGAAAAACAGCTGAAGAGACAATCGCCTATTTAAACAGAAGTGCTCTCCGAAAGAAAATCACGGTGTATCCTTCCCAACTTCAGAGGATTACTGCAATTTGAGTGTGGAAAACAGGGCATTCATGAGCTAATGAAGGGAAGGGCTGCCTATCACAGTAATCTTTGATTCAAAAGGGATTCAAATACCAGAATCTCAGAACCTGAAGTTCACCTAGGCCTATCCCCTGGCTCCCTGCTGCTGGAATTCCCTCTCTGTTCATTAAATTCCTAACATAGTGCCTGATGCAACTTTCTATGGAGACCCATCAGAAGATGATGATTGGATCACCGCCTTCGAATTGTAGCTTTTCTAGAGGCAGCAATTAAACAGTAATTACTCTATTGAAAGAAAGCGGCCTATTCAGCAGCATTTTTACAAACACACCACTTGCTCACACCTGTATAAACCACTTTGGGTACAAATATGCATTGTGGGATATTATTCTTGGACCACACCATCCCTCTCTCAAGGCAGCTTCCTTAAGTTCGGCAGAAAAAAATTCTGAGGTCTATTAGGAAAACATGTGAAACATTCAACATATCCATTTGCTTTTAAAATAACAAAATGTTCATTTAGTTCAAATAATTCACTTTTATTCCAAAGGACATCTTCCCTACCAGCAGGCTAGGTGGACATATATTAGAATTCCTCGCACAAATGAGGGAAAACTCTATCAAAGGAAAAAGGCTATGTCTTGCCAATAATTATACATTATCTATCTCTAAACTGGGATTTAGAACTTTTGGTCAGAAAGGTTTAGGGGTCATGTGAAGAACATAGCTTCCTCAGGGTGTCTGGGTGGCTTAGTAGGTTAAAGCCTCTGCCTTCCGCTCAGGTCAGGATCCCAGGGAGGGTCCTGGGATCGAGTCCCGCATCAGGCTCTCTGCTCGGCAGAGAGCCTTCTTCCCCTCCTCTCTCTGCCTACTTGTGCTCTCTGTCAAATAAATAAATAAAATCATAAAAAAAAGAGAACATAACTTCTACACCAGCAAAAAGAGTGTCCTAGATTGAGTGTTCCATAGAAATGGAGGTTTTAATGTTTAATTCTAAAAGGAACTGTGGTCTGTGATGTCCAAAAGGTGATGTCTGAGTCCTTGGTCTCCTGAAGATGAACAGTGTATAATGAGGAATTATCTGAGTTCGGACTGGCGTTGTAAGCAATATCAATGAAAATAATACACACACTCGTGTGTGTGTGTGTGTGTGTGTGTGTGTTGGGTATATAATTTTATACCCAACAAACACTTCTAGTCACACACACACTCTAATGCTTTCTCGTTTTTAACTGGCCATAAGCAGTGAAAGAAATATAAATTACTTATTATGGCAATGAAATCATTTATGCACCATTAAAAGATACACCATCATTATGTAGTAAGTTGATTTTGAAATGCTCATCCTAGACTTACAGTAGTATTCTCAGTCTGACAGAAGAGTCAAATAAACTATATGCTTTCAGGGGCCCCTGGGTGGCTTAGTCGGTTAGTATCTGACCTGAGCTGAAGTCAGACACTTCAGCTCAGGTCATGATATTGGTATCCTGGGACAGAGCAGGCAGGATGTCAGGCTCCCTGTTCAGTGGGGAGACTACTTCTCCTTCTCCCTCCGCACCTCCACTCATGCTCTCTTTCTCTCAAATAAATAAATAAAATCTTTTTTTTTTTTTTTTTTTAAGGCTATATGCTTTCAACCTCCAATAGGATTTCAGTTCTTGGACATTTAGTTTTATAATCTCTTATGAAAAGTCCTCCTTTCTGAGCTTCAGAACTTCAGTGGCATAAAAAAGTAAATGAGTATGAGTTCAAGTGGTATGTATGATGTGTATCAATTTTAAAATTTGCATTTATTTCCACACCAGAGCGTGAACCAAAGTGGGCTGATAAAATGGTTTCATTTTTCATTTTTCTACTCTTATGATTTTGGTTACCAATCTAATTTTCTACCGTTACCTTAATTTCAGTCAATTTCCCCCCTCATTCTAGAAATTAACAAAACTATTACGGTTTTTGTACACTTATCATACTCACTTTTTATGCAAGAAATAAAAGAAATCAATCCTTAAAAATTACATTAATTCCATCCTCTGAGCACAGGTGTAAAGGTAATTTGGGTAATGAAAGCAAATGTACAGGACTGTGAACCCCTAAGGGTAAAGCATAAAAATCTAAACATTCTCTAAACTAGAAAAAGTAAAGTTAACTCTGGTCCATTTTTCTTAATGTATTGTAACCAAAAGCCACTGCTACTATTGGGGATTTTAGAAAATAGACCTACATAGATATTCCAATGACTGTGGATGTTAGCCTTCTAAAAATTATCATATGCTAACTACAAAAACTAATCTTATCGAAGGGATGATGCGTGTATTAAGCCTGAGTATTCATATCAAGACCAAAAATGTGGAGCACCTGGGTGGCTTAGTTGGTTGAGTGTCCAACTCTTGATTTTGGCTCAGGTCAGGATCTCAGGGTCATGAGATCGAGCCCCACATTCGGCTCTGCACTCAGCAGGGAGTCTGCTTAAGATTCTCTCTCTCCCTCTGCCCCTCCACCCCCCCCCCCCCAAAGACCAAATATGTATGATTCTGAGTTATGGGATTAGAAAAAGAATGCTCAGCGCTTTGGATTATGGACTAAATCTTATTGTCACCCAGATCACAATTTGAATGAATGCGTCAAGAATGATTTGAGACATGCTGGAACTTCTAGGATCTTAAAATAGTCAGAAAGAGTTGTGTTTTGTATTGTAGGGTATAAACCAACAGTCCTCAAAGTGTGACTTGGGGACCTCTGGGGTCTCCTAGATCCTCTCAGGGGGTCTGCTATGTCAAGACCATTTTCACAATAGCATTAAGACATTATTTGTCCTTTACATTCTCATTATCTCATGAGTGCACAGTGGCGTTTCCTATGGGCTAGTTGACAAGCAATGACATCATCTTTCTGGCAACTGTAGAATCCCATGTGTGTATATTCTTGTGTTTAAAACATCTTTCAATTTCGATTTCTAATATGGAAGTATCAATAGATAATAACCCACACAAATCAAAGCCCTTTGGGTCATCAATCATTTTAAGTGTAAAGGCATCCTGAGATCAAAGAGTTTGAAAACAACAGGTCTATACTAATTGTAGAAAAGAATGAAAACTGTACATTCCACAAAACCCTAAAATACACTATAAAAGAAACCTGGAGTCCTGAAGGATATGTTTAATTGCTTAGTTTTTTCTGTACTACCCTGGGCTATAGGTTACTACGGCCTTATTTTATTGGGTTCCTTTAATGAAAGACATTGAAGTCTTGCCACAGGTTAGCTGTATTAGGAATCTACCAATACAGTACAAAAGTGCAATTTTGTTGCAAATTTTTTTCAGGAGCATTAGATCGAAGTCAGTCTCTATAGATTCTCAACACCTTTTATTTTAACATATTATTAATTCTCCACAGTTTACGTGCTAATTAAGTATCACTAGGTGTACTGGCCATATCCTTTACAGAGTCATAAGAACCCAAATGACTTATATCTTTTGATACCTATTGTAATAAGAATATATTTTCAAATAGCAATTTAGGTTAAATTAAGAAGATATACTTTTCAACAATAGTCTAATTTGGCCAATCTTCTATATTCAATTCCCAACCAGATGTGACAGAGTAGAGATCTATTTAGAAGTGATAAAAAGTAAGACAGCAACTTCAATTTCAGTCCACTGACGTCATGTCACCATGAAATGGGCTCACCCATTCTTTCGAATATTTTTTATTCCACTTCCTTAATTTGCTATTGGTTTACTTGTAGAATAACAGACAATAAACTGTAAATTCCTTATTTTGATGGATAATTCACATAAATCTGGTTTCCCCAGAGCTCTAGGAGGTACAAAGCTGTCCCAGGGTCCACTCTGTCAGATGAGGATCTAAGGAGTGTGTGGGGCTCTGAGTTCCTGCTTCATCCAGATCTGGTTGAAGGCATTCAATGCAAGAAATAACTCCCCCATCCCCCTTTTAAGGCTAAATGACTTTATTGTTAATGGTAATGCTCATAATAATAAAACAGCTTTGTGTTTGAATCCATTCTCCTTTAATGGCTCCAACACAATTTAACAAAAACCTGTTACTCCTATAATTTCATTAGAAAAATGAGGATAAGTAGTATGCCCATTTTTCAGATGAAGTAACAGAAGACAAAACAAAACAAGAGTTATTTTCTTCCATAGTAAGTAACATTTTTCAGGGTAGCATCCAGGCCTCTTACCCATAGTTTAACCACTAGTCTATTGCCAAGAGTAATCAAACCAACCGAACATTCGTATTGTATTTTTTGATTTGTACCTTAGATTCAGAACTCTTCACTTCATTTATGCCTAACAGCAACCCCATAAGCATTACACTTGTCTGTTAGTTCTTCGTATCTGAGGTTCAGAGACATTATGGACCCGAGCAAAGTCACATATCTAGCAAGTGGACACTCAAGGCTAAACCTAATGTCTTTGGGTGCCAACATTTTAAGTTACTGGGTAATAATTATTCTAGTCTATTAAGTGGAAGAAACCTACTAGACAAGAGTGCAGCTTCTTTCTTCTCTTCCCTTCTCCCTTCCAATTCTGAGCCCCTCAGGACAACAATAACTTGGACATCCATCCAGCTTGGAGTCCAGTGGGAACAGAACATGAATAAAACAGGATCAGGGAGAACGGGCCATGACAGCGAGGTGAATGATCCCACAGTCCAATAAACCTGACCCCTAAGCCTATCACACTGGGTCAGAAGGTCCAATTATAGGTCTGTTCCAGTTCTTTTTATGATTGACAGCAGCCAGAGGCAAAATTACTTTGGTGTCTGTTAATCCAGCCTCTAATTTTCCCTTTGCCCCAATACACACAGAGCATCATGGTGGCCCAGGGTGAGTGATACTGCGAATCCAGATTTAAAATGCCCTTGTCTCCTATAAGAAGAGCAACTGAGTTCAATCCCGGTTCTCCTCATGGGGACATTACCTGCAGCT
Organism: Meles meles; assembly: GCF_922984935.1. Taxonomy (NCBI): domain Eukaryota; kingdom Metazoa; phylum Chordata; class Mammalia; order Carnivora; family Mustelidae; genus Meles; species Meles meles. Next base: position 49,593,599 of record NC_060077.1, read on the forward strand.
CTGTTTGGAAGAAAAACTTCTGTGGACATTGTGTGCAGTCATAGATCTTGTCTTCTTGTCCATGGGCAGAGAAAATATGCTGCTGCAACTTGTTTGCTTGAACAAACACTGAAATGATAAAAGGATGGTGAACTTTGGGTTATTTTCTCTCTGCAATGCCCTCAGTCGATGACTCCCAGTGAAGAGCTCCCCCTACCCCCGACTGAGCAGCCTCAACGGCACACCTTCTAGGTGTGACTACTGGCAGGCACTGGGGAAGGCTGAGTCACACTTGCTCATGGTTGGGTCACTGGCTTTTGGGAAGGTGCCCCCTACCAGGCACCCAATTCAACCCAAACAGCTCCGGAGTAAAGGTTTATCGAGGCCCCACTCCCTATAAATCTTTTAAAAATCAAGCTGAAAATTGTCAAATGCACAGCCCCGTCTGAACACAAATGACTCTTATTTCTCAGCAACCCACAGGTTAAGAAATCATAGATGCCAAAACCCTGTTTATTGTATTTGCCTAAAGTTACAGCTAGTGAACAGCTCTCTATTTAAATGTGTTAATGCTAAAAATTATATCCCACAGCTACTCTGGGGCACTGTCTATAAATGTGAAACAGAACGGCAGGTAAATTCTCTTTGGATACTTTAAGATCAACTCAGCCTACACACTGAATGCAAGGGTTTCAATAATATAAACATGTTCAATTTTAATGACTACAAAACAAGGCCCTAAGACTGTGTAACAGTTTACCTAGGAGACATACTATTAATAATTAAATTGTATATGCCAGAGGCAGTGTTTGGGTTGGCAGAACTGACTTCTGATGGATGCCTGGTGCACCCTGACCTAAAAAAGTTTGCGTCTACAATATTAATCTGTATAGGCAGGGAAAGGATTTATTAAAGATGTTGGCATTTGACTTTGACTCCACTCTAATCATTAAAATTATTCTAATTGCCAGCCAACCTAAAATATTAGAATATTGTTCTTGTGAGTCATACATTTTAATCACATTTCTCATTACCTTAAAAAACGACTCAGATTTCTTCTCTCCCACCTAACATGCTTTATAGTGGAAGCTTTTTTTTTTTTTTTAATTGTTATTTCTAAAATTACTTCAAGATACACTAAAACAATTCAGGTCTGTCAGCACAGAAAATGCAGACTGCTCATGTTTAATGCATTTTTGTCTCTTACCTACATCAACAAAAAGAAAGGGGTTTTTATACAGATTTGCAACGGCTCTCCATATAACTTAGCACATTTTATGAGGCTTCTGGCTACAACATCAAATAACTATTTTATTGGGGGTCTTAATCATAAGGAGATCTATGACCCAGTCTTCCTGATGAAGACTTATTCTGAGCTTTTATACAGAACTCAGACTCCTGACTCATGGTATCTTGAGATAAATACTATGTTATGGTAAAAATATAACAATATATATGTTTTTCTTAACTACGGAGAACAAACTGCTGGTTACCAGAGGGGAGGTGGGGGAGGGGAGGGGGATTAAGGAGCACTGGGTGATGCATGAAAGTGCTGAATCACTATATTGTACACCTGAAACTAATAAAACACTGCATATTAGCTACCTGGAATGAAATTAAAAATTTCAAATTGCAAACAAAAGAATTAAAAAAAAAGCAAGCCTCCCCTCCCCCATAATTGCAATATGTATTTTAAAATACAAGTTGTGGGGCACCTAGGTGGCTCAGTCATTAAGCGTCTGCCTTTGGCTCAGGTCATGACCCCAGAGTCCTGGGATCAAGCCCCACATCAGGCTCCCTGATTGGCGGGAAACCTGCTTCTCTCTCTCCCCCTGCCTGTGTTCCCTCTCTCCCTGTGTCTGTCTCTGTCAAATAGATAAATAAAAAAATCTAAAAAAAAAAAAAAATACAAGTTGAAAGAATTAAAATAACCAGTTCCTTGAGGAGTGGCTGATGAAATGACTGAAAAAGAAAGAGCCTCACAGGCAAATGTTGAAGCCAGAGCCATCACCACACTCAAGTACTACTTGTGGTAACTGGGCAATGAGCGTGGCCCCTCTCTTATTTTGTTACAGGATCGAAATCTATAGGCTGAATGCACGTTAAGAATCAATGCCTGAAAGCTGCAGACAAAGAAGCCGGTTTTGAGAGAAGGATATATTTTTGTTTTGTTTTGCTCTTTTTTTTTTTTTTTGACAAATAAGGAGGAGACATATCCTTGAGGGGCTTGACCATCAAGTTCAAGACACATGCAAAATGATCACAGAGGATTTTCCAAAATAACTTTGTCACTGTTGGAGGGAGTACCAGAAATGTGTGTGATCATATTTCAATCCCTGTGGGGTTCAAATTATAGTTTCTGATTTACATTTTTTTTTTTTTGCCGCTACTGTTGGAAATGCTAGTGCTATAGCATCCAATAAAAGTTTCTTCTCAAAAGCGTAAATTTGTATCAACTTCTACTTTAAAAATCCAATTTGGTAGGAAATAAACGCCTCCTCTAATCTGTTTTCTAGTTTCAAGAATTTGGGAGGGTTTTCGTAATATCTTTTGTATTTCCTATGGGGACTGTTACAAAATTCTCCACGTTTAAAAAACAGACGTGGGCTGGGCAGCATGGCTGCCGTTCTAGTCAGACGCCTTGCAATTCAGAAACCGCTCTGAGCAGGCATTCTCTGTCTGGGTGACCTTTTAACACCAAGAGGAGAAAAGTGAACAGAACATGGATGTCGTTTTCCAAATGGAAAAGTGCAAAGTTCTGCGGGAGCTCGAAATGCCCTTCGTTCGTTCTGACAGTTAACCTCCCTGCCCATTTGAGCCGTTAAGTAGGCGGCCATCAATAATGCTAATCAGCAGAAATCAAACCTCTTCTCCCCAAACTGAACTCAAGTCCTGTCCGCAAAAGACCGTAGCAGTGGGGATGCGCTTTGGTAGGAAAGACAGGACCCGGCCATGGAGCTCTCTAGAGTTTCCTACCTGTGAAGCAGACAGGGCACTTGAAGGTACCTCCCATTCCTTCGAAGCTATGCTCTATCAGATGGCACTGGAGTTTGGCAGGGGAGTCGAAGGTCTGGCTGCAGAGTTTGCACTCGTGGTTCAGTCCTTCATCTGTTAAGGGGAATACATGAGCGGAAAAGTTGAAGCTCACCGCCTCTTTAACAGACGTGAATTCACTATAACGGCACACCGTGAACTATTTCCGTCACTGAATAGAAATACATAGTAGCGTATAAGGTTGTGGGTTATTCGTTCACCTTACCTCTGCATTTATAGCAACGTAAGACATTTCTGGAATTGAACCTCCAAAGATGATCAGAAGGCAGGGTTTGATTTAGGGGAATACATTTTGTTCAGCTTTTAAAGCGTAATTAGACATCACCGATAAGGCATCGGCTTTTCACGATCATGTTTTTATGGCTGTGCATTTAGGAAGTCCTAAAATAATGGACCCGGAGAAAAATGGAGCCCTTCTTCCTCAGGCCTCTCCTCTGGTTCACTTACAAGGTTCTACAAGTTTCTATTTCTAACTATAAGGTTTTTAGCGTATTCCCACAAACTTTTTCTATTCCCAAGACGTTCAGGCAATTTTGAAATATTATCAATGTTTATAGCATATCCTGTAAGTGCTTTATTTTTTCTGCATGGGACTCTTGGTTCCCCATATCTTCTCGGTTCAGTGCTCTCTCTACTTTGTAGACAGTTTTAATTTTACCCTGTGATCTAGACTGCCTTTCTCCAAAGGAACATCTATGAGCTCCAAGCTCACTTTTGACTAGTCCTAGATTTTTCTTTGCTATCTTAGGGACAAGATGGCAGAAAAATATTCTGACATAATAATAATTGCTACAAAATGTGCAGCTTCTGTTGTTGATCGACACCATTATCTTTATGTTGCTTTTGCCTCATTAAAATGTTTCTGAAATATTTAAGTAATTAAAGAATTCATTTAATTCTTTAATTAACATTTAAGAATTATTCCAACTTATTTCCAATTGCAATGATAAATGAAAACCAGTAACGCTAGCACGAACAACTCACATTTCTTTAGTGTTTTCTGTGTTGCAGATACTGTTGTTCTACATGCCCACAGATAGACATTCATTTAACAACTATGATTAGTCCCATTTCATGGATGGGAAAAATGAGGCCCAGAGAGTTTAAGTGATTTTTTTTTTTTTTTTCCTGAGTCACAGGGGCAATATTTGGTGGAGCCAGAACTGAGCTCCAGGCATCCTGGCCTCAAGGTCCAGGACCTTAGCAAATAGACTGCCATAAACCAATGACTCCCAGACGACTTCTCAGAGAGAGGAAGGGCTGAGAGGCTGTGATTTAACCCAGCCTGCTACACGTTACACTTTTATCTTCTCCTATTTGCAGTGATTAAACATGTGATTAAGGAACATAAGTGTCAGATATTCTCGGGCTAGGAAATGAAAGGCGTATTCACACCGTGGGGGTAACAAGTCTATCCTCCAAACATATCTCTTCCCGTGGAACCCAAGTGCACGTGGAAGTCCTTCACCAGCTGCTATTACTGGCAACACAAAGGGTCAATTACAAAGTGAATTATTATTAGCTAGCTAGGAGTAAAATCACTCCATTTGTATTCCTAATCTTTCTTCTCACACAAGTATGAGTCTTTAGAAGCAGAGGATTGGAATTTGTAAAAAGAGAAGCAAAGCACTAATTAAGCCACCCAGTACTGTCTACATTTCACAAGAGATAAAAACCTACTCTGTATTTGGGTGGCACAGTAAATTCCTTGATTATAATTATGTAAGAAGGAGTTTAACTGTGCATACTGACATGACAAGGGGTTATACAAAAAGCTTTAGGGATTATATAAGATCAAGGGGTTTTCATCTGTTCGTTTCTCTCTCTCCCTCTCTTTTTCTAATCCTAAAGTCACCAACATTTCCCCAAATTTTAGACATTAAGAAATATCAGGAACACAATTTATTGTAGGGGACTGGGTCTGTAAGTTGATTAACAGAAATGGTTGCCAAATTTAAATGTTTTCTATTTCCTCAACTCTGCATACCTTACTTGGGTGATAAGAACGTAACCAAGAGTTCAACTTTCATCTTTAACTCATGTGTTTGGCACAAGAACCAAGAATGTGGTCTGTGGGTGTGAGCAGGTACACACACTTGTTCCAGAATTCTTAACCTTACAATATTTGCGAAGAAACATATATAAGCCTGGTTGGCTTTCTAGGCGATAACTGACTGTTCCGCAAACACAAAGTGAATTATGCAAGTTAGATCTATATTTCTTGACTATGAATATTTTATTTGGAAAACTAATAGGATAAAGACACATGTGTACAACTACAAAGAAAACATCCTTATCAATTTTTATTTATTTCTTATCCTGAAAACAGAGAAGTGCTATCCCAAAACATTACATGATCCAAACTTAGTCAAGTGAATTCACAAGAAGGTGACACATGGTCATAAAGCATTTACACATTATTATTATTATTATTATTATTATTAGGGCAGACTTAGTTTTCAGGAATCCTGAACTCCGTGAAGACACTAAAAGATGGCAATGATCATAACAATAGCTTCCAGCATTTTCAGAACTCTTTATAGTAAACAGCATACTTTAATATTGAAACAAAACAAAACAAAACATGTTGAGTGTTCTACCTGCCTTTCATTTTTAAGTTACATAGAGGTCTTTTCCAACAAGTAACTTTTCCTAGCTACTTGAGCAGGATGGAAAATGCATCTGAATTACTACACAGCAAATGGTAGATAAGCAAAAGCCAGTGTGCTCCAAGCTAGACAGGGCACATTATCTACACATTTCTCCCACTTTATTAACCTCCCTACTCATTTTCCCTGTGCTCACACTTGCTCATTTCCACAGGGTCGAATGGATAATGAATGAGAGAGACAGGAGGACCCAAACCATTTTACCACTGAATAACAGAACTCATTTTGTAATTTTTTAACTAAAGAAGGGGGCAGAGATAGTAATGGCAAACTAAGAAAAAGTATTTATAATAAGAATTTCAAAGGTTTAACCTTACTTAGAGTCTCTGTTTATGTCCGCTCCCAAACATTCTCTGTTAACATCGTGTGGCGAAGAGCAGGGTCTTAATTTTCAAAGAAGTTCCAAAAAATCCTTGGTACTGGGGGGAATCTACCTTAGGTAAGCCCTGCTTCCTTTCAAAATGGAGCTTCTCTCCTCTTGCTATCTGGTAGGAGGGGGTAAGGAACTGGAAAGTTGCGTTGTGGTTTTAATTTAAAGTTGACGTTCATGAAGTGTCACTATCAACACCTCTGATTTCGGGCAAACTTGAGCCTCGGGCTCAGGATTTTGCCGACAGAGCTACAACTTGCACCTTGTCTTTTTATCTCCCTTCTTCCTAAAGGTGCCAAAAGCCTAAAAATTCAATCAGAGTAACCATTTCTGCTCTCCGGAAAGGTAGCAGCTGACAGTAATTGGATAATACAGTCTGAGTCATTTATTAAAAAGAGATTCTGAGTCAATTGATTTAATAACCATTACAATATTCCATTAAGGATATAATAGGCTAGTGCAGCCCTATTTTTTTTTATTGAGTTATAGATGAGATCTATGGGTGAAATTTCTAGATTTTTCTTCCCTTTTTGCTTATCTATAGTCTCCAGATTTTCTACAATGAGTATAATTTGCCTTTGTAGGTGATTTTGAAAGTTAGAGACTAAAAAGCACTACCCCCTCTAAACCCAATTACAACACTGAAATTCTGATGGCCAAAAGGTTACAAAGGAAATGGGCAATAGGGGACTCAGTGGGTTAAGCCTCTGCCTTCGGCTCAGGTCATGATCTCAGGGTCCTGGGATCAAGCCCCGCATCTAGCTCTCTGCCCAGTAGGAAGCCTGCTTCCCCCGCTCTCTCTGCCTGCTGCTCTGCTTACTTGTGAACTCTCTCTGTGTGTGTCAAATAAATAAATCAAAATCTTAAGAAGAAAAAAAAGGGAAATGGGCAATAGTATGGAGGACAGAAAAATTCTAGTTCTGAGCACTAGGCTGAAGACTATTCTAGTCAAGGTCACATGAGAGCATGGAAAGGGAGGAAGAACCATCAGAGTGTAGATTAGACAACTGAATGAGAAGAATATGGAGCTTTCATTATAAACCTGTCTCCTTCCAGAACAAAGAGAAAACCCCCCTTTATTGTATGCTGATGGAGGGGAGGACGCCTGTGGCCAGTACTGTTGGTCCAAGGTCAGGAAGGGCAAGAGTGAAGCTGTCACCACTGAGAACATGTTGGAGGCCAGCAACTTTCTGTCCTGGTGAACCACTTGAAAGTATGGCATTGCTATCATCGAGAAATAATTTCCCCTGTATAGAAATTTCAGCTCAAATAATTACTTCCATTTGTTAATCTGCATTTAAGTGTGAACATAAATGTAAACAGGAATCGAGTCTACATAGAAGACACTGATGCTAATGTAAATATTTACTCCACTATTAAATGTTTCAAAGGAAAAGAGTCTGAATACATAATTGCAAGTTACAACCTCAATGCTTTGGTAGGGAATGTGATGATCCTTTACAAAACTTTGTGCTATAAGAACAAAATCTGTTTGTCAGAGGCCAGTTCAAAGGGAAATGATCATTTCTATCCCACCAATTTATAAAACGTGGACCAACACAGCTATTAATCAGTCAGCTTCGTAACAGAAAAAAAATGAGAGTTGCCATTTGGATGCTCAAGCACAACTCAAGTTATAAGCTCCAACATGGCAATTGCTAGCTTAACAGAAGACACTGACATTTCAATATAAGCTTTAAACAAGAGAAACACTTTAAGCAGCCTCCAGACTGTGTGTCCCATGTTTATACTCCTTTTCCTTCAATAAAAACAAAAATCTAGAGCAGCTACAAGCAAATGTTCGGTGGTTGACTTACATGCAGCTGTTATCCCGGGAGTCACTGGGGGCCCCGTTCTACCGTCTGATCAACACTGCAGCCATTACGGAGGACCAATTTGTAACGGTTTCTAAGTAAAACTCCTTCTCTTATTTACCCTCGAGACTGGCCGGAAGGGTCCTCCAGCCTCTTCCACTGCATAAATCTATAGGCTAAAGTCCAAAGATACAAACCCCTCTCAGTGCATCATCCTAGGGCAGGGGCCATACTTAAAAGCTCGGATCTGACTGCGAGTATACCCTGCCCTTGGAAACCAAGCAGAGGAATCAAAAGCCCTGCAGGTGTAATTTTTCCAGCTCGAACGCATATACCACTATATCCTTATATATATTTTTAAATCCAAGAAAACTATGCCCTAAACCAATTCCCAACCCCCCAACCCTTTACTCGGCTTCTCTTCCCTGAGTTAATTTCCAAGCACACATTTATAAGCTAGGGGTCTGAGGAGTAACAAAGAAAAGCCACACATGACAAAACTCACCCCTCGGCTACGTTGGCTCACCCTAGAAACCAGGAGGAGAAAAATAGGCAGGCTGTACTGTAATTTGCCATGCACACAGCCATCGCGGCTCTCTAGGTCCACAGCGCTCAGGCCACTATGATTTGTTGTGTTCTACACGGCGCATACTTCACGCCCGCAACACAAACACGCAGGGGTGTTAATTTGGCGATGGAGACTATTACTTAGGACTCAAGGTCTGCCAATAGATCAGTCATCAAGCCCCCAAAGTCAGGCCGAATTTGAGAGCCCTGAATATTACGTGAGCCCTTTCCCACCCTAGCTAAAGAGCTCTGCCTGTTCCGTTGCACAGTGCAATGTGAAAATGAAGACTGACACCAGCTCCTTCCTGGATTTTCTCACTGGCAGTACGGGAGCGTGGGCCACCGTCAGGATTTCTATGCCACACAAGAGAGGAATATGAGATCCAAGCGTAAGACACACCGGAAGAGAGAAAGGGCACTGGGGATCCTAGGAGTAAATGAGCAGCAGGTGCCTCAACACTGACTAGCCACACGTGTCACCCTCAGGTGTCCTGAGAAAAGCCAAATGATATGCATCCCGTGTTGTCTCAGCCAGAATTTTATTTCAAGGAGCCCTACAAGGTGCAAGGCTGCATTTAACTCAGTTACTCCCTGGTTTTGGCCCACGGTCTTAAAGGCTACAATGCTTTTGGACTTTAGAAGCAAAGCCACTGATCCTGACACTGTTATTTCCTGTCTTGAACTTCTCATTATCAGCAGGGCTGGAGCAGGAAATGATTCAGCTGGGGTAGGCTGCATTGTACCCAGCAGATTTTAAAGAGCCCAGGGGCTGCCTGGGGCCCCATAAACATCAGCAGCTTGGAAACTAGCAGGAGGTCCAGGTGGGCCGGGATGGGAGAGGCAGGCAGTGGGATTTTAGATGCTCTGAGATGCAGTATTGTCCAATTCCTTGGCTATTATTATCGGTCGTGGGTATTAGTTATTTGAACACGCTCGTGCAGGAGAAAACACGGGAACACTGTTCAAACAATACATAATAAAACAACCCACTAAAAAGTGGCTTCCTTCCACCTGTGGGGACTCAGCAGCAATATTTTGGCACACGGCTCAAATTAAGGATGAGCATGTAGACGGAAGATATCTTTCAAACCTGACCAGTGTGTTGGCCCCTTCAGGTCGTCAGCCTTTTCCTCTCTACTTTTCCCGATCGAAACATGAGCCCACAGTGGAAGCCTCAGAGAAAACATACAGTGCCAGCAAATAGCTTTAAAGTTAAAAGTCTGGGCTTCAAGTGTTTTCATTTAAGAAAAAAAAAATCAGTTTTTGGTAATGCACTGATAAAATCACTTTGAGCTCCTCCCACCCCTCTCCATAAGAAAAAGCATTCTTAACTAAGAAGAAAGAAGCATATGTTTTTCAATAAAAATACTATCAGCCCTGAAAAAGGCAAGGGTGGGGAGAGGGTTGAGAGCGAGGACTACGACTAACTTACATCTGAAATACATGCCTTCAATTTCTGTCTGCAGAAAAGAGAGTGGCTTTAAAAAAATTAGCTTGTAGTATAAAGCTTTAACTTCAGTATATGCGGCTGCATTGCACAGAAAGGGATCTGGTTACTTGAAGTCAATTTTCCCCCTTTTTCTGCTCACTTGAATACATGAAAGTAACTCTTTTACAAAGTTTTCACCACCTAATCTACAGTGGTGCAACGTTCTCTGCCTTGACAGCAAGTTTCTGACCACATGAGACAGTATAAAAACTTACTTCCCTTTATATAATAATTAGACGTACAAGATGATGGGAAATAGCATGTTTCTAATTCAGTAATGCATTTCATCTCTTGCCTTGCCTGCTAAAGAGTGGGGGATGGCAGCCCAGAACATCTCACTACAAGGGAGTCCCGAACATGGAGTTTGGGGTTGTTCATCAATTTGTGCCACAAGGTAAGTTTTAGGAGGTCAAGGGCTTTTGTCTGTTTGGTGCACTGATGTATGCCAAGTATCTAAAACAGGACAGGGCTCATGGCTGGGATGCAATAAATATTGAATTTATGGGGAAATACACACTTAGCCGGTCCGACATCTAATTTCAATCAGAACAAAAACACCAAAGCAATATTTATTATTTATCAATTGTTTTGTTTTGTTCTTTCTTTTTTTTTTTTAGGATTTTATTTATTTATTTATTTATTTATTCATTTTTGACAAAGAGAGAAAGCACACAAGCAGGGGGAGTGGCATGTAGAGTAGGCAGAGGGAAAAGCAGCAAACTCCCCACCAAGCAAGGAGCCCGATGCAGGACTCGATCCCAGGACTCTGGGATCATGAGCTGAGCTGAAGGCAGATTCTTAACTGACTGGGCCACTAGGCGCTCCTAGCAATTGTTTTAAACGTTTGTTCCATTCCCTTGTACATTAAACCCCATGTGATGACACATTTGGACTAACCAAATTCACTCTATACTGCTTGCCTTCATTATTTCCTGAAATACGATAAAAATCCTCTGATGACTAAAACATTAGCAAAGTATAAACTGTCTTATCTGACAGTTGATCTCTGGCAAGAAACTGATGAGCCCAAATCTTAGCCCTTCAAGAGGAAAAGCGTTATCACTCATTTTATATCTGAAATACCCGGAACCTTGTGTAAGAAGGGATAATTACCTTTTATTTTCCCCAGGTCAACAGAGAAGGCTCAGCATCACACATCCATGAGCCCATAGTTATGTTTTTAAACGATTTTTATTAATAGTTCTGTATTCTTCTCCTATAAAGCTCCCTTCTTTTAACTAATTGGTTCAATCAGATGTATGCATTGATTACACTCTTTACCTAAAATTTCTCTTGTTGAATATTAAATGTCTGCTATTAATGCCCTCACATCTGAGACCTCTGGCACTGGTTTAGCAAAGGTGTATTCACCTCCGAGCACTGTACAGAAGAAAACCGCAAATTGGTAAAATCGAAAGAGGACAGTTCATGCAACATAAGCTAAGTAGAACCTGCTTTAAAGTTAAATCTATCAGGAAAACATCTTGGAGGACTGAGACAGTGCAACAGTCAATATTAATTCTGCACAGCGGTGGGCCAGCCGCGGGAGCCACACGCTGGACACAGTTCTCATCAGGTATGTGCTCGTGTTACTGTTGCTGGCTTTATGGTAAAGGGTCAGAGCCTTTTCTTTTGTTTACCTTCTTCCTTTTGGCATAAAGCCACTCGTTATCTGAAGGAGAAAGTCTCCAAACGCTGAAAAGCTATTCATCTTTGCTAGAAAGCATGCCTTGCAATTGCAGATGATTTTAAAACAAAAATAAAAACCAAACTAAACAAACAAAGAAATGGAACAAGGCTCAGCAACTTCTGCAAATATGGATCTCAACAATCCTGTTTTTTTTTTTTTTGTTAGCACCCACAGGTTCAAGACAAGAAACTAGTCAGGCATTTCCAAAGCTAATTATCTTTCTAGGAAACTTCTGTTATGGACAACTTTTTGCCAAGTCATCTAAGCTGCGGCGTTTAGAATCAGGGTTCACCACTGAAGCACAAGTTGAAGGGGCGATGGGTGGTGTGCGAAGGTAGGAAAGGGGCAAGGATCTCAGATCTCCAGGGGAACTTATCCTGCTCCTTCTACTTGGTGGCAGACAGTATGCAGAAAATCCTAAGCAGCAGTGCAAAAATCAGAATACTGCACATTATTTGCAAATGACTCACATTTTTATTGTTCTATTGGTGTGACCTTAGAAACTCGGCCTTGAAGAATAAAAAAAGGTAATGGCGCAGTAAGTGCAGTAAGATTTCTAAAAACAGTTTATTGGAAATGTGCTGTGAAACTTGAATTCTTCTAATCAAACGATGCCACCCCTTAGAGAAATTTTCCTGGGCATTATTAAAGTGATATACTGCAGTACTAGTTAGAGCTCCATAACCTTTAAATTGCCTGATTGTAATTAAGGCCACTAGTTTTATTTAGGAAGGTTCAAGGAGGCTCCATTTAAGTTGGCTTAACTAGTGTGAATTTAATGTCATGCTGCCAGAAGGCAGAGAAGCTCTCCGGCCTGGCTGTTCCGTGGCACAGGCAGCTGTGGGGTCATGAATTCTAAATTAAGCCCAGATTTAAAGAAACTACAGCTATCAGGACGTAGCTGGGGGTGTGCAAGTACGCATCCCCGTGGTAGCATGTGTGCATCACTTGTTCATTCATCCATCCATTCATTCATTCACCGCACCGGCAGTTTCCCCATCTGGGAATCTAAATACGTTTGATTATTTATCGCATGAGTCAAGGGGGTTTATAGTTACTCTTAAAGGCATAATGACCGTTTTCATTGAAAGGTGGGGCTTAAGACAATGTCCAATCAGCACTAATGATTTAAAATAAAATGTGCTTGAAACAAAGTTGTAAAAGTGGGAACGTGGCTCGCACTATAAAAGAAATCCTAGGCAGGAAAATTTACAGTTAGCTAGAGGAGGAGGAAAGGAAGGGGACTGTTTGGACAGGGCCATGAAATGGAGCAATGAGCATAACACATAAACTTCACCAAAAGGGCAGCAAATCAAGGACTGAAAACAAAAGATAAGAGAAAATGAAGATACTCGATGCACAGACTAGCAGAAGCAAAGAGTAGCAGCAGAAAGAAAACACTTAAGGATTTGACCCGTGTTCAAAATTTTACTGGATGTGAGCTCAAAAACATTCATCTCTGGATAGAAGGCTGGCACTTTTCTGTAGCTCCAATGGCAATAATGATAAATGAACTTCTGTACAGCCAAGCGGCTCAAGCCGCCAACTATGTTACCACTATATAATTAATAACAATAAGCTATTAAAAGAGAACAGCAGGTTACAACTATAAGGTGTCAAAATATATTAGCAAAGGAGAAAGTTGCAACAACACACTTAAAAGAAAAATAAACGTAGAGTGTGTGAACCTAGACACTGGCTTCTTCCGCGCTCTATTGTAGGTAAAGCTTTTATGCTTAAAGAAAAATAGAGGATGGCATAAAACTACTATAAGGTGATTAACGTCCCTCCAAAAGCAAATAACGCTCCCAGGGCTCAGAGAAATCTGAAAAATGATATGGGAAACATGATTGTGAGGGCCCGGGAGAGTTGGCTGACCATGATTTGGTGTTATCCCTTTACTAAGAAATATTCTAATAGATACCTCCCTAAACTGTATTTGTTGGCCCAAGTATTTTCAACGATCCCAGAACATTGTGCTTTTTTAGTGTAAAATGAAGAAGCAATAAACTAGGAATGCGTAGGGGAAAAAATGAAAGTGTAAATGTTATGTAATTGGCTAAATGCTGGGATGTTAGCTAAAGGTTAGAAGTGGCCATGGAGATGATCTAATTAACTACGGACTTGTTTAAAAGATGAGAAAACTGAGACTAGAGTAACTGACATACTCTTGATGGCAAAGCATTTGGTCAAGGTCAGTGCAGAATTCAGTGTGCTCGAAGCCAACACCCCACCGTCCCACCAAACCCTCACTTAAAAAAAGCTTCCTCCTTCTTAAGTATAGTGATTTAAGTTTTTAGTTAAGCTAGTAGGTTACTGTCTTTCTAGATCTCTTAGTAATGTGTGAGGAGTTCTTTCTATTTCCATGCCTCCTAGACACCCCTTTGCTCCTGGACAAGACAAAGGATGAACTTATCCCAGGCCATTTTATCTTTATCACTTACTCCCCCACTCTGCCCGACCACTGTTAGAGTCTCTCTTGCCCTTGTTGGGAGTGCTCCTATCCCTTCAGAAGCGAAGTGAAGCCTTGACTAATACGCAGCTCCTGTCGGTTATAGAAAGTTAAACTCCCCTTTTCTCCAGATTCTGCAGAAGAGTGAGGAACACCATTCTTGGTAAAGCGCTTTGGTCTGAGCTGTCAGTGTGAAAGAAACACTTGTGATTCAACCCGTGACGGAGAAGGCATCCATGGTGGAATGTTGATGTTTTCTCTCAATGGCCAATAACCTACTGATTTGGTTAAACCGTCACCTGAAACCCTATAGAGACTGGCCTGGAGCTTTCCTTTATGGAATTATAATTATTCAGAAACAAAGACTGACTTCTTAATTCTATTCTGCCTACAGTTAATTATACTTCTTTAAGTTCCTGACTCATTCCCTGATATGGTACTAAATTGAGTATCTGAGAAGAAACTGGAACTGCACGCATATTCCTAAGTGTGTGGCTTACTAAAAAGGTAATGCCATAGTTATGTATGGAAAATAGGTTAGCTCAATATGTTCCTAACCTACTTTCTTCTCTTGGGCATCATTCTGGATACACCAACATATTTAGGCACTATATGCTGAAGCCGAGATGCCACTGGCATACCAATGAATCATGCCCATTTCTATTTCCTTCTGTCTGTTCCCTGTCAGTCAAGAGCAAGTGAGAGATTATCATCTATTGAGATGGGAAAAGAGAAGGAAGAGAAGGAGAAGCAGAGAGAGAGGGAGGGAGGGAGGGAAGGAGGGAAAGGAGGTATGTCAAAAGATTTATGTTATAACAAAGATTTCTTTCTGATTTCTACTTAGCTAGGAAGTATAGTGAAGTTCAGATTCCTAGGTGTTTTGTTAGGTAGAAAACCAAAGCTAAAGACTATGATATGGGCCTAACAAAAACCACGCATTAGTTAATGTGTCTCTGTTAAATGAAGAATGAGACATAATAATTAAGGATTGCTCTTTCTTAGATAGCAATTCCTTCCATTACCTTCTGCAAAGCTGTTAAATATTTCTAAGTCTATAATGCCAAATTATAAAGATGCTTTGGGCACAATAAATTTTTAATCCCCTATCTTTATGACAATTTTTCTAAAACCTGAACCAGCTCATTCCAGATCTGTTCTAAAAATTTAAATATTGTATACTGTGTCAATATTAAAAAAAAAAGCCTGATAATTTTTTGACCCAAAAGGAAATCTATTGAAAAAAATCACTAAAATATCTATCAATGGCTTTAAACATTTTATATATTTAAAAGGTCTGCTTAGCCCTTGTGTGATGTGATGCAATCAGCATAGAATTCCAATGCTGTCTTGAGCAATTTAAGTAGAAATCTGATACTCGATTATAACATTTATGTCCTTTCTGAAAATAAATCATATTTAGCTCACTTATCAAGTTTCATTCTCAGTGAAGAAAAATAAAGAAGTTTAGGATAAAAGGTAACCTACGGTGATGGCTTGGCCTTCTACTCTTCCTTTGCTTTGAAAAAGCAGAAGCAGTGTTTGGTTTCTTAAAGACAGTGATTAGCATGAGAGTTTTTATATCTCACAATCTCAAGAAAAGTAAATACTTCGTATAATACTGTAGGATAGTAACTGTTGGATGAGATAGGAGGCGAACAGTCCGACATGAACCAGCAGCAAAACTTCTTTTCTGAACGCTGGAGGAAAGACAGTTCAGATATTAAAACGAGAGTAGGAAAATACAGATTAGCATTGTATGAATGTGCAAAATGGAACAAAGGGCAGTAAAGATTTTTAGCATATTTTCAGCCAATCACAATAACTGACCATGCAAAGATACTTAGGTGAGAAGAATGCCCAGTAAAAAAATACATTGTATTTCTTGGAATGGGAAGAGAAGTTTCCTTAATTAAATGCTGGTCCAGCTACATCAAAGAAATAAAAATAAAATAAAACTTCAGAGAATTAGACATACCTAAGACTGTCACAATACTCTTCCGTGCAAACACATGATCAGTAGGCATCTTGACCTGACTAGTTCATTCTGAGCCTCCTTATTCTACCTGTTGGCACCCATAATCCAGGTGGACACCGTCTCAAAAGGGGACAGCCTGAGCAAGGGGAATGATGCAATCAAGCGATACCCAGGGGACCTCGAGTCTGGGCATCTGTCTTTTGAAATGAATATTAGAAATTTTGTCTTAAAGTGATAACAGCAGGGAAATTCCAAATCAAACTAGTCACTGTGGCCTGAGCTCACCCGATTAGGTCTACATATTACCTCATCTACTGCAAAAGATCATACTTTGTGCTCAGGCCAACATGATTTCCAAGCATAAGAAGTTGAATGGACTGTCTACATGTGCCAACTCTGTCCCCACCCCCTTCTGAAAGTCCCTTACAAAAGAGACTCTTATCAATACTAAGTCAATGACAGTGGTACATTTTCCTCTCCTTACCTCTACCCGAGGATGATTGTGAGTCACCTTCATATAGTTACAGAGCATTTCGTAATTTTCAAAATGTGTGGCATGGGTGTATACAGATTGATTCCCAGTTAATCTGCTTATAAATGGATTGGTCTAGGGAGCCCAAATCCTAAGAAGATGCCTAGTTTGCTCAAAGTCACACAAAGTGTAGTTACTGTGAGGAGTGGGTTCCAATCTGAGTCTAGAGTCCAGATTATGGAGAAGAAAAACAATTAAATTTCAATGTGTCACCAAGCTTTTAGTTAAATCATCTATGATAATTAGTTTACTAGGTCCCTGTGCTCAGGAAGTCTGGAGAACACCCAGCAGCTTGTACTGATAATATGTGTTTAGTTAAGACAATGAATCACAGTGGGGAGAAAAAAATTAGAAAAATGTACCTTCAGCAGAGACTTTTCTGATTATCTTACTGGTTTATCTTAGTCCCTTTTAAGGTTTGAGGCCAAATGTGTGATGGTCTTTTCCTTTTAGGTTATTTTCAGATTTATCAAGATTGAGTTCAAAACTTGGCATTCAAAAATCTGACGAATTCTTGAAGAAATAACATATTTCAGTTTTGCTGGTATCGGTGAGAAACCCGATATGATTCATTTTATTAAGTAAATCTGTTGCCGAAAACCGAAAAAAGTCATTATTGTCAAACTGTGTGAAGCAAGGCAGAGTCATTTGTTTCTCAACAAATGGTACCAGTTACCAAAGCTGTTTTCTCTTCCTCATGCGGAGATTTTCACATAGACTGTTAAATATAACCGGCTGAGTTGATTTGGAAAATACCAAGAAAACCATATACTGTGCAGCTCAAATGATTGGAGCTAACAAAAACAAACAAACCCTCCCCGGCCCCCAGAAATGTAAATAAAAAGTTAGATTTCCCTGTACTACATTTGATTGCATTAATTGATGTTTAAAAAAAAAAATCTGTTGAAAATAAAGCCCAGCAGTAGCATTTTTCTTTCCTAAATCACAATAGCAGCACATTACAGACATTACCAAAAGGTCCCCTGGTACGATTCTAAAGTTCCACTCTGAAAGTGAACGCACGTACTGTGAGCTCTCTGCTTTCATCTCTACTCTCCCAAACATGTCAGAAAGCAGGTCACAAATGCAATCGAGCCTCTTTGCACGCTGATTAAATATTAATTTCAAAGAATACTCAGAGATGGGATGGTCAGCCACTAAATCCCGTTTCATTTATAAAAACAAACAAACAAACAAAATCTAATTCTAAAATGGGGTTTGAGCTCTGATAGGCAGCTTGCTCTGACGGAGTCCGGTTTGTAATCCGTCCTTGTTCCACTGTCACGGAAGTTGTGGCCACAGTGAAAGGACAATTCCTGAGCCTTGCGGCAGGCACTGGGTAGGCCTGGCATCCTAGCCAATGCAGACCTCCACCAAGGGCTTCCGCTGACTTCCGCTGCCGTGGGGAGAAAAGGTCGTCTTTATAAAGGTCACCGCAGACATTGTCTACAAAGCCTCTCTTCCCATGCTCCATGGTGGAGGGATTTTAGAAACTCAGGCTTCAGAATCCCTTGCTAGGGAGTGAGCTGCCCAACCCTGCCACTGACAAGCTATTTGATCTCACCTGTGTTGTCTCATCTTGCCTTTGCCCAAC
The DNA here is from genome assembly GCF_922984935.1 of Meles meles. NCBI lineage: Eukaryota > Metazoa > Chordata > Mammalia > Carnivora > Mustelidae > Meles > Meles meles. The sequence goes on from NC_060077.1 coordinate 49,611,784, forward strand.
CTTGGGTCCAAAGGGGCCACCAAGTCCCTACCTCATGGGGCTGGGTGGCGGGGGAGATAACCGAGATCCTCTCTATCGAGTATCTGGCACAATGCCTGGCTTCTAGAAGGTACTCTGCAAATATCAGTTATTTCTGCTACTCAGCATCAAAATTTTGCTCCCTTTGTTGAAATATCCTATATCAAGTGTTTTAACTCTTCAGACTTCGTTGATTGCTTTTGTTCCTGTGTATTTCTCCTGCCCTCCTCCACAGAGGAAAAAGAAAGGGGGAAGAGGGAGAAGAAGCCAGAGGGTGTGGGGCTGAGAGGAGTGTGGTTTCAGTGTGTTTAGACGGAGGAGAGAGGGCACGTCAGAGCTCCTTGGAGGTTGTTTTCTCTTCTATGGTCAGTTCTGTTAGCTGCCCCAGAGCAGGTCTGCATGTTAGAGGACTTGAGAGGTAGAGAGGCGCAGAGACACTGAGAAGGCTCAGCTGAGGGCTGACAGTGGGACTGGGAAAGGCAACACGGCCTTCGGAACCACAGGGCTTGACTTCTGGGCCTTCCCGGCTCCTGGACATTGGCCAGGGCTGCCAAGAGCAAGGGTAGCCTTGGTCCGGCTCATAGACATGTGGGATTCTTTGGGCAGATCCAGCAGAGAACTTTTGTTAGTTTTTTAACGTAACGCAGACATCTATGAGGAAATCTCAGCATATGGTAATGATAAACTTTAAAACAATACCCAGAAGATGTTAATGCTCTTAAATTCTCCACTTTTTGAAAACCTTTTCCTCTCAAGGCATTGCCATAACAATACTGGCTATTGTTTTTCTCTTTCATTCTTCTCATCTTCTTCTCCTCAACCCAACTGGGCATGTTGTATGTATGTGTGGGGGGATGTAATAATTTAGATAATCTCTCAGCATATTTGTTGCGAGGCAGAAAATTAGTTCCCAGATGAGGAAGAAGAGTGCAGCTTATGTGGAAAAAACTCACACCATTTGCTGTTCCACAAGCCTTAGTCCCTAGCCAAGCCTTTTCCTTGCTCCCTCAGAATTCATTTCTCCTGTGAGGTCCTACCCTACTTTATAGGATTCTTAGGACATTTACCACATTCTCCCCCACAAAACAAAGACATACCTTTTTATTCTCCCACAAATACATTCCTTCTTGATTATCCTCCTTATCATTTACTAGGTTTCTTCTCAAGACAACTGTTTTCTCATCGTTGTTGAATGATGAACAGAAGGAAGGAAACGAAAAAGGAAGGGAGAGATTGAGGGAGGTAGGAAGGAGCCAGATGTGGGAAAACACTGCGCTGTGAGAGATTTTTGAGTCCACCTCTGGCCTGGGTAGGAGTAGATGGTTGGCTCTTCTTTGTATCTCCAAACAATTCAACATATAGTGAAGGAGGTCTTTTCAAATTCCTACCAATCCTCAGCCAGTGACATGCCTCTTGCCTATCTTTGACACTTTTGATCAACCCAAAAAGGTAAAAAATAAAAGCAATACTCTATACTTACTTCCATCTAAAACATAATAATGTTTTCCCCTTTTCTAATGGGGCCCAATGATTGCCTGCTAGTGTTCTGGTCAACTTCACTTTCTCTTGACAAGCAGAAAAGGGATGGGGTCCTCTACATTCTAAGGCTGCTACCATTTTCCAGGTATGGTCCTCTGCTGCATCTTCCCTACACATTTTTCTTCCTTTTACATTTTTAGGTTTCCAGGAGAAAGAATGGTCATAACTAGTATTTTCAATGCTTCTGCATTGCATAGCCCGTCCCTACTGATCTGTGGGCAACCCGGGTTTCTTTCTTTAGAAGGCTCCCTCACTGTAACGTCTAGAAATCAGAATATATGAGAAGCCACTGAGTTTAAAAAAAAATTCTGAAGATTAGCCTAATTTTAAAAACGGAATCAATAGCTTCTAGGGAAAATACTCTCCAAAACCTGAGGATGAAATATCTTCGCTGGGCGTGGAACTTACCCTCACCCCTCAAGACCTTCGCCCTCCTATCCGAGTGCATAAGATCTGACCAGCAGTGCTCAGGAAAAGGGACACCCCTGGTCAGCTGGTGAACGACGAGTGGACAAGAAGCAGGGGCCCAGCACCCTGTGCACCAACGTGATGCCTTCCCCAGTCTTAAGGGGCTAACCTCCCCATCCATTAGCCTTTCCAACTCCCACTTTCCCAGGCACAGGCTTTAGTCTTCTCATAAGCAATGAATTGCCCGCTTCTGCGAGGAGCACAGATGTCAGGCGAGTCTGACCCAATATCTGGCTGATCAGATGCTGTTTACTTTCCTAAGCCCGGGGTTTTAGTGCATCTTGAGACGAGGCAGTGGGATTCTTCTCTGGCCGTCCTAGTTGAGTGGAAGCAATGGAATGCACAAAAGGCCCATGGATGGACAGAGCCTCCCCCCGCCCCCTGCCGCCTCCCCCTCCACCAGCCACAAATCTGGGTTAGGCAAGGGCTGCTGCTTTCCATGGGAAGCCTCCCTGAAGGACAAAGGGTCCAGACTGCTTCTCCGCAAACAGAATCTGCAGGAGGCTCTGGTCCCCCGAAGCAACCAGGCCTGTGTTGGCACATCCAGCCCACGGCAAACGGCCCACTCTCAGGTCCTCTTCAGAAACCGTTCTTTGTATGGAATTAAATAAGTCAGCGCATGCATGCCTACGTATGTGCATACATACATACAAATATGAAATGAATCTCTTTAATACTTTGAAGAAATCATCTCAGCTCATATATGAGACAGTCGTTAGGGACCCGTGACAAAGAGGCCTTTGGGTTTTCTCTTTACCTTTGATCTACATTATAAAATGTTAATGCCCACCCCAGCAGAGCCCCTTCCCAGAAACACCCCCTTTCTCGAAAGGCTTACCCCTGCCCGCTGCAACTTCCACTCACGCTCCCCAACCCTGGTGAAGCGCTGACTTTGAGCTCATGCCCAGAAGCGCTGATGCTTTTAAACAGGGCTCAGCTCAACTGCTAAATAGAATTTATTGATGGTAAACAGCACAGCGGAGATTAAATCGTGGCAGTTTAATAATAAACACACTCTTATCCTCCGCATCTTGACGTTACGCATATACTTAGTCTACGAAACTTAACTCCGAGGGTTTTGTCTCTAGCAGGGAACGTGGGGTCGGGGTAGTATCCACGGAATCTCTAATTTCGTGTTGATTAGGTAGGAAACAACCACAAGCACATATTTTGATATCTCTATTAACAGCCTGTTCATGTCTAACTGCAAAACTTGGTTGTACTTCTTTCACTATCTTTGCCCAAGACAGACCAGTAAACACAATTCCTCTCTCTATAATTAGCCTTTTCTCTGAGGGCCCCGAAGTAAGTCTGCATGCCGTAGATTTAATATCCAGCGCTATATCCATATGTGCTGCCCTTGCCTGGTCCCAGAGCATATAAACTCCCCTATTAGCAGCCTTGACTGCTTAATTATGCAGATTTTTTTTGTACCCGCCTGCCTGTAAAATTACTGTGTCTAACCTTTTTTTTTTTTTTCCTCTTTGCACCATGCTGGCCATTCTAATGAAATCGGCATAGGGGAAAGGGCCTGATTTGCAGTTATGGAGGCTGGATCGCGCTGGCAATCTGTCCTTAGTGGGAGTTACAAAAGAAGTCAAATGCCTTCATCTGGTTCTACCCTATCATCCCCAAGGTGATTGAGTTCACTTCCCGATGCTTCCCAAGTTTTCCTCGGGCTGTCCAATCAGCACGTCCACCAGGGAGCCTGGTCTAGCTTGCAACAGTCTCTGTATCTAGTTACAGCCCCACCAGGGACAGTCAACCATCCACCCCCAAGCCTTCAGATGAAAACCTTTTCTAACAAGGCCGCCCAGCGCCAATGAAATAACACACATCTGCATATCCACTGGGTCCCATGTTTCTTGTGCTCATGGATTATGTATCTTGCAGCCTCTAATAAAGAAATGCAGTTCTTTGTTTAATGTTTATCTTGTGCTTGTTAAGCAAATGCTAATGTTGTATCAGAATGCTTTAGTGCTATTTGGGTTTTTGGTGATTTACTACAAGACAATCTGCTGTGAAGTAAATTTAGAGAGAGGGAGAAAAGGGGAAAAAATCATTGTGGTTGAAAGGGAGAAAAAGAGAAAGGCTTGACAGAAAAATCAAGGAAAAAGGAATGAGACAGTGTAGGGAGAAGGAGGAAGTGAGAGCATACTCAAGAGACCCAGCAAAGCCCACGATGGAGAGACAGACAGGCGGCAGAGGGACAGACACACACAGACACATCCGTGGGGGTCCGGCATGTTGGGGGCAGAGCAGGGTCTTCCAGAAATCCCCTAGCCCCCGACTGACATACCTACTTTATCACTGGACAGTCTCAGACCCGAAGCCAGAGAATAAACCGAGTACAATTTCCAAAAGGGATGAGATGATAACTTCCCCTTCAGAGATAAGGTAAACAGTGTCCTGAAGGGTAAACAAAAAATAAAAAAAGCCTTTTTTTGTTGTCTGCCTTTGTGCCCTGATGGTGAGTACTGTGCACTGTTATTCACAGACCACAGGGAAGCCCTAAATTTAATTGTTCATGCCTAGCTCTGCTAGAAATAGGCAAAAATAATCAGAACCTCCCTCCTCCCAATTTCAGGGAGAGGTGGGGGTTGGGGAAAAGAAAAGAGGGTGGCAGCTTGAAAGCTGGTGAATGAATGCCCTTTATTTATCCTTTGGCAAGATGGGATGTGGATATCCACAACGCAAACCTTTCCCGCCTGCTTTCCAAAGCTTGCGATCCTGTTAGGAAAGAGGATGTCATTTTTATACTGAGAGATCACACATTTCCGCCCTCTTCGCATTTTTGATAGGAGAGATCAAAGTGCAATTTACAAAAAGTGAAACTGGGAGTCCTGTATGTTTTATAATTACAGTGATTATAATTTCTCAAGAAATTGTGAGGTTAAAGAGGTCTTAGACGTCTGTGTCTTACAATATACAAAGACTACTGATAACAGATATTATCTCGTAATATATACAAATATGGAATCACTGTGTTGCACACCTGAAACTAATATAATGTTTATATGTCAAGTACATCTCAATGAAAAAAAAAAACAGTATAATGATGGAGCGAACAGAAAGGTGGGTAAGATAAATAAATACTTTGCTCGGGAGGTATACTTGTCACAAATCACAGCCTTTCCCTTTCTCTTCTCTCTGCATTTCACAAAATAAATCAATACATTTCCAAAAGGATGAAAGACTCTAAGTGGATAAATGAAAAGCAAACACCTACCACATGAATACACACTCTGTCAAGTGAAAATTACATCCGCACAGAAGAATGCCATGTTAGCTTTCTTCCTGGGTAAACATCTCTATCCTTAACACACTATAGAAGCTGAGGATAAATTTAGTCTTCGTGATTAATACAATTAATTATAAGTACGCTGGTTCTTCAGAAATACCTCAGCGATGGCACAGAAGTTTCCATGCAAAGTGTTAGCTACGGGTTCAGAAAAAGGATGTGCACCATACCTTACTCTTTCTTTGTTGAAAACATTTTTTTTTAAAGGCTTGTTTTATTTTCCCTCTGAACATTATTCTCCTTGATGAATTTGCTGCTTTCTAATGTTGCTCTACTGATTCAGAGAGGCTGAACTTGAAGCCCTTGGTAGGCCAATGGAAGAGAGTAGAAAGGACAGTGAAAGCATCCATTTGCTACATGAATAACTGGGAATCCAAAGTCTGGGATTCCCCAAAGTACTGCCTCTTAAGTCATGTAGGGCTCTCTGTAGAGCATGAAGCTTAATTACTACCAGTGAGCGTGATTTGGGGATGTGACACTTGTGCTCTGGGGTCTGACCAGAAGGAATCAACATACTTCCATGATTTCATTTCACTAAATAATATAATCACGACAGATTTCATTTAGGCTCAAAGCAAGACCTACTGCTGAATGGTCTCTCTTCCCATTGTCTTGTCCACTTGGTCCCCATTGGGGGCTATTATCAGAATTGGAGTTTAATGTATCTCTTTTCCCCTTTAAATTTAACAGAGGGTCAAGAAAGACTGAAAAAGGAAATCAATGGCACATTTCATTAGTTGGTTCTTAAAGCAACGGCAGGCTGTGAATCATGGGGTTTTGCTATTCATAAAGTATCACAAAAGCTCTCCAAATAATAAATAAAGGCAAAATAGCATGTTTGGATCTGTCTTCTCCGTGACTTGTAGGACATCCCATTCTCTATCACTTAATTCACATTATACTCCCATGAGGTGGCTGTGCCCTGTGCATTATACTCTCCATTATATACTTAAGAAGACAGAAGTACTGAAAGACTGAAAAATGTCCCTAAGAAAGGAATGTTTAATTCCAGATTGCCTGCCTTCCCCAGGGTGTGAAGTTAGGGAGAACTAAGGCTGCTCAAGAGCTTGATGCCCATATGGTGACAGCTTGCTTTGAGGGGGAACTGGACTCCAGTGGGTTTTGAAAGAGCTTCACCTCACTTTCTTTACCACAGTAATGTCAGCAATGCTCTATCCATCCTGACCTAGACACTCAAACATTCAATGCAGTATGTTTCCAAAGATAAGCACTTAGGATTTAGGTAGTGAAAAAACCAACAACTTGAATACAACTACATTTTCACTCTGGAACTTTAGTCACCAGGGTGCCCCAAGGGCAATGGGCAACTGGGGAGATGTGATGTTGTGGTATTTTCCAGCAGCACCAGAACACTGCACATCCACATGGTAAGACTTTGAGGCACTCCATGGAGAACAGGATATTGGAGTAGTGGCATCACCCCGAAGCCATGCTAAATGATCCTGGAGCCCTCTGAAATGCTGTTGGAACGGAATCCAGGGTTGGAATAAGACAATGTGTTCCTTGGGGTGGGGGTGGGGGGCTAGAATGAGAAAATGGGTTCTTGGACAATGACAATTAGACTTAGAAAATGAGTTGCATGGGGGTTTAGACAGATTCCAGTTGAGCCAACTTTTGAGAACTACTTCAGTAAAAACACAAACACACACAAAACCAAAAAAATAATAAAAGGCAACCCTTAAAACTCAATTTAGAATGACTGAATACATTAAAATCTATACTTTCAGGAACCACCCTACACACAAATTTTCTAAGACTTGTGGGATGGGGGTTCCACTTTGTATTAGTATAATAAGCTCTCACTAGAATGAACTTCCTACAGACAGCAATTATAAATTTAGGAAAAAATATCAAAACAAAACAAAACAATAACAACAACAATAACAACAACAAAATAGCAACCAATTAACCTGAAGGCATTGGTGTGTGAATAAAAGCAGGCAAAGTCTGGAGCATCAACACTTAGAAGAAGGAAATAACACAAGATGAATTTTCTAGTTTTCATAGATTTTAGCTATACATGGATGCTGAGAATTCAATAGAAAACCATAGTATTTTTTGAGAATCCAAGGCAAGCATAGCCATGAAAAAGTAAGCACAAAACCTTGGAAAAGAACGACTCTGGAGGGGGTGGGGATAGCACCGTTTTTTAAAATAAAGATTATATTTATATATGTGAGAAAGAGCATGAGAAGAGGGGACGGTCAGAGGGGGAGAACCAGACTGGGGAGCCTGATATGGGGCCTGATCCTGGGACTCTGGGATCATGACTTGAGCCAGAAGCTGTTGTTTAACCAACTGAGCCACCCATGTGCCCAAGGGACAGCACAATTCTGTGTAAAATCCCGCTCAAATCTCTGGCTGAGTTCTAAACCATACAAATGCAGGGCTGACTGTAAGCAGCTCACTTAAGGAATTTTTAAAGAAAAACAACAAAAAACTGAACTAACATTTGAGATATAGTCCAAGAGGTAGAGTTTGCAGTTTGTGTCCAATCAAGTTACTTGCCTCCTAAAGCAAAAATATCCACACTCTTTGAAGGAGTATAACAGAATCCAGAGTACCTACAATGTAATACTTATTACATCCAAGATACACTTTTAAATTACTGGGCACACACACAAAAAACGAAAATGTGACACATTTTCAAGAGAAAAGACATCAATTTAGATGTTAGAATTAGCATCCAAGGACTTTAAAGCAGCCATTAAAACTATGCTCAATGACATAAAGGAATATACACTCCTCATGAGTAAAAACACAGGAAATCACAGCAGAGGAAGAGAATCTATAGAAAGTTACCAAACAGAAACTTCAAAACTGAAAATTACAATTTATTAAGTAAAACAACCACTCTATGGGCTTGAAAGCATACTGAATATGATAATGGAAAAAATCAATGAATATGAAAAATAGATCAATAGAAATAATTAATTCTGAAGAACAAAGTATTTGAAGGGAGCCCCTGGGTGGTGCTCCTGGGCAACACCTGGGTGGTTCAGTTAGCAAAATGTCTGCCTTTGACTCAGGTCATGATCCCAGGGTCCTGGGTTTGAGCTCCATGTTGGGCTTCCTGCTGAGCAGGAAGCCCGCTTCTCCCTCTGCCTCTCCCCCTGTTCGTGCTTTCTCTCTATCTCTCAAATAAATAAATAAAATCTTAAAAAAAAAAAAAAAGAAAGGAATGAACAGATCTTCAAGAATCTGTAGGGCAATATCAACACATGATAATTGCTGTACTAAGGAGAAGAGCAAGAGAATGATAAGAAATAATAGTTTAAGGAATAATTACAAATATTTCTTAAAATTAGTGAAAAATACAATTCTACAGATTCAAGAAATTTAGCAAACTCTAAGCAGAAGTATAGGAATGCCACATTAGCATATCCTTGAAAATCAAGATAAAGGGAGAATCTTAAAAGTGGCCAGGAAAACAAAATAAAACAAATAAGCCCCCACAAAAACATGTTATATAGAAGCAATGACTTGATTGACCTCTGGCTTCTCACTGGAAACAAAGGAGTCCAGAAGATTGGGAACCAACACCTTCCAGAGATTTGAAAGAAGAAAACTCTCAACCTATAATTCCATATTTGGAAAAATATCTTTAAAGAAGAAATGTGAAATAAAAATATCTGTACATAAAAAACACACAAAAAATATGCTGCTAGGAGAACTGAGCTACAAGGAATGCTTCTTCAGGCTGAAGGGAAGTTATACCAGGAGAAAACTTGCACCTTCAGGAGAGAATGAATAGTCTCAGAAACAATAAGTATCTGGTTAACACACACACAACTTTTCATTTGTTTTATATACACTTGATCACTTAAAGTAGAAACGACAACATTGTCTTGTGGGGTTTATTATTATGTAGGTATAATATATATGAAATCTATATCATAATCTATGCTGTTACAAAGTTTCTACATTTTATATAAAATGGTGAGATACTAACATGGGGTTGACTATGAAAAGTTAAGGATGCATATTGTCATTCCTAACACTGCAACTAAAATAATAAAATGAAGAAGTGTACCTGAAAAGCCTACAAATATTCATCAGGGATGTTGGCCTGTAGTTTCTGGGTTTTTTTGTTTTGTTTTGTTTTGTTTGGTGCTGTCTTTGATTGGTTTTGGTATTGGGGTAATGCTGGCCTCATAGAATATATTTGGGAACTTTCCTTCCTCAACTATTTTCTGGCATAGTTTGAGGAGAATAGGTATTAATTCTACTTTAAAAGGTTTGGTAGAATTCACCTCTGAATCTACCCTGGACTTTTGTTGGTTGGGAGTTTTTTGATTACAGATTCAATTTCATTACTAGTAATTGTTCACATTTTCTATTTCCTCCTGATTCAGTTTCAGAAGACTGTATGTTTCTAGGAATTTTTCCATTTCTTCTAGACTGTTTATTTTGTTGGCATGTAATTTTTTGCAGTATTCAGATAAATTATAATAGAATATAAAAAAAATTCACACAATCCGAAAGGAAGGAGGAAAAGACAGTAATAATAATAAATAATAAATAATAATAAAAACAGAGAGCGCTAACATATACAAATAAGAAATGGTAGGTTTAAATCCAACCATATTAATACTTGCTTGAAATTATAATGGTCTGAACATTAATTAAAGGCAGAGATTTTCAGGATGAATAAAGAGGAAGCTCCAACTTGATGCTCTCTACAAGAGATCCTCTTGATATATGAAGGCTGAGAGGTCAAAAGTAAATGCGCTGAATGAATACATCACACATACAGAACAAGCACAAGGATGTTAGACTGACTTTCTATATCAAATAAGTTTGAAGATAATACCGCCAGAGTTAAAGAAGGATATTTCATAATGAAAAAATGAGTCACTAATCAAGAAGATGTAACAATCATAAATGTGCATGCACTTAAAAAGAGCTTCAAAATATATCAAGCAAAAGCTGACTGAATCTAAGAAAAAAATAGACAAGTCTACAATCATAGATGGATATTTAAACACATTTCTTAGCAACTGATAGAACAGCTAAATCCCTCATCCCTAGTGACACAGACCATCTGAACAACACTCTCAACCACCTTGACCTAATCTATAGCTATAGAACCTTATATTCCATATCTGTAGAACACCCATTGTTTTCAAGTGCACATGATACATTCACCAAGATTGCCCTTATGTTCACCCCTAGAACAAGTGTCAATAAATTTAATAGCATGCTACCTAATCATAATGAAATTAAAGTAAAAATTAATAACAACTGATATCTAGGAAAACTTCAAATATTTGGGAATTAAAAGCACATTTCTAAATAATCCATGGCTTAAAAAAAATCTCAAGGGAAATCAGGATATATTTTGAACTGAAGGCTATTGAATATTCAACATTTCAAAATTTGTGGGATGCAACTAAATCACTTCTTAGAAGGAAATTTACAGATTTAAATGCTTATGAGAGAAAGGAAAAACAAAGTCCAAAACTAATAACTTAAGTTTTACCTTAAGAAACTATGAAAAGAAGGACAAATTAAGCCAAAAGTTACTATAAGGAAGGAAATAATAAAGATAAGAACAGAAATCAAACAGAAATGGAAGCCAAATCATAGGGAAAATTAATGAAATCAAAAAGTCAATTCTTTGAGGAAATCAGCAGAATTAATAAACTTAGACTCACCAAGAAAAAAAAAAGGATACAAGCATAACAAATGACATGGAGGACATTGGGAGATGGAGAGGAGAAGGAAGTTGAGGGAAATTGGAAGGGGAGGCAAACCATAAGAGACTATGGACTCTGAAAAACAACCTGAGGGTTTTGAAGGGGCGGGGGGTGGGAGGTTGGGGGAACCAGGTGGTGGGTAATAGGGAGGGCACGTATTGCATGGAGCACTGGGTGTTGTGCAAAAACAATGAATACTGTTACGCTGAAAAAATAAATAAATAAAAATTAAAAAAAAAAAAAAGGATACAGGTTACCAGTATCAGGAATAAAAGAGTATCACTACTGATCCTGTGGATATTTAAAAAACAAGAAGAGAATATGAATAACTTTATGCCAAGAAATTTGACAGAAAGTTAAGCAGAAAAATCTAAGCAGCGGCCTATTATTTATTAAGGAAATTGAATTCATTAAAGAATGAAGGAGGAAGGGGGGAAGGAAAGTAGGAAGGGAGGAAGGGAGAGAGGGAAGAAGGGAGGAAAGAAGGAAGAAAGGGGAACTAACTCAAGGCTGAGAGGGTTTCATCGGTGAATTCCAAAGCGCATTTAAGGAAAAATAACATCAGTCTTAAACTCTTTCAAAAAATCTTTTATGAGGTTAGAATAATTCTAATACCCACTCTGAAAAATATCTTATAAAATTTGTTGGATTGGTCTACATCCAGAACGGAATCATTTAATCATGCTAATCTACTAAAATGCATATTGATGGATGAAAAAAATAAAGGAACAAAAGCTAACTGGAATACTTCACCCTTTCTTATTCTTATCCCTGTATCTATTTAATAATAAATAGATCAACCTCTTTAGAATTGAAAACTGATGTGCACAAACGCCTTGGGCTCTCTTCTCACTTTTGGAGCAGTTTCTCCTCATTAGGAAGGCATTTTTACCTCCTGTGTGCAGTGAGCCACTGGGGGTGGGGTGGGGGCAATGTAGCACAGCCCTGTTTTGCTCAAGGAGGCAGGAAGAAACCTGATTCTGGTCACAGGTCACTTACGCATTCAAGTCTGTAGTAAAATTTATTGGAAATAAAATTCATATTTTGGTCAAAAACTGTATGTTTGTGTATATATATCTATTGTGTGTATAATTATATATACATATATATGTACACACATATATATGTATATATGTGTAATTTCAGTGACATATATATAGTGACACATATGTCACTTATCCCCGATAAAAGAAAACAGAGTGAAAGCGAAGAAGGAAAGTTTTAAACATTTTTAAAAGACACAAAATATCTGCAGGTGGAAGTAGGACACAAAGAGTCTGGTAACTATTCCCCTGTCCCCACATGCAAATGGGAGAGGCAGTGAGGAAAAAAGCGACACTGAGAATTATTAGGGGACAGTCATATTTCAAGAAGTTCTACCAAACCAGCAGAAAAAGTATTTGCAACTAGTGCAGAACATAGGGGATTTAAAGAATGGAGGATCTTGTAACTGGAATGTCAGGATAGCAGAAACTCCTCTGTTCCTTCCCTGGTCATTCCAAGTGCCTGGCTCTGGATGATGGGACAGAAATAGCTTCTCATTATTGGAACTAAGATCTTGCTTTGTAACTTTGCTTTGTAGGCTCCTGCTATAACTCTCAAACTGGTGGTCAGTGAGCGTTTAATTGTTCTGGTCAAGGTAAAATAGCAGGAACCAGATTTACCTAAAACAATTAAGACAAATGGACAAATTAGATGAAACACCATTTTGAAGACATTGGACATGAGGCAGCGCAGGACCATGATCTCTGAGGGAGAAAAACGTGTGAGGTGAGCCCCAAATTGCCCAGCCTACTGTATGGAGAGTTTTCAGCCAAGTGTGAGGGAAGGGGACACCAGGGTAAACCTGGAGGTCTTCCTCAGCTGGCAGCTCAGGGGGTCTAAGCCACAGCCCCTAGAGGAGAGTTGCAGAGAAAAGAGTCCTGAGGATCTGCTGGGAATCCTCCTTGAGTCTTATACAAAATGGTGATCTGTGCATGCATAAGAAGCAGCTACCTGATGCCAGGGAAAATCTCTCTTGAGAGAAGCGGAGAGAAAATGTCTCACAGTTCTCACAAGGCTGTGTTCCCACAAGTCAGAGCAGAAAACCTCTTGCTTCAGTGTCCTCATTGCTCTGAGTATTCAGAAAGGTATTAGCTCCATAGTGGGGGAAAAAAAAAATCAATGGTTGCTCTGGTCCCACAAACATACATACATACATACATAAATGCCTTAAAAGAATCAAATTATTACCAAGTAACTTAAATGCTTCCCAGAACAAATCTCCAGAATATGCAGAGAAATACAGAAATATCTAGCACCTACCAAGGTAAAATTCACAATATCTGACATTCAGTAAAAAATTAATATGCATACAGGAAAATGCAATCTATAAGCCAAAGACAAAAGCCAATAGACACAGATATGTCACAGATAATTAAATTAGCAGATGAGGATATTAAAAAAACTGATGACTATATTCCATGTGTTCAATAGGTAGAAGAAAGTTTGGGCATACGTAACAGAGAGAGACATAAAATATATAGAAAACTCTTTTTGAACTTCCAGTGCTAAAAAACATACTAGGTAGATTTGACAATAGATTAGACATCACAGAAGAAAAGATTAGTGAGTTTAAAGACATAGAGATAGAAAGTATCCCAAATGAAGCACAGAAGAAAAAGAAGACTGTTAAAAAAAAAATGAACAAAGCATCAACAAGCTGTGGGAAAACTTCAGGCAGTCTAATTTTTGTATATTTGGAGCTTCTGAAGGAGGGGCATATAAAAATATTTGAAAAATAGGCAATTTTTAACAGACAGATATTATAGACATTCAGTTTATTTGAATAATTATTATTATTTGAATTCTCTATATTTATATATATATTATATATGTAATATATATATTATTTGAATTCTCTATATTTAATGATTTTAGGTATATCTTGTTTTTTGAAATGGTAACTAAATATATATTATGACTAGAAATGTCTAATATTTTAAAAGAAGCCACATTAAAACCCGGAATCATGCATATTCTATCGATAGGTGAGTGGTTTTTAAAATACATTCAAGAGGTAAAAATAAGTTCTAATATAAATTTATCTCACACTTTTTGTGGACCTGAACATTGATGCATTACTGATGAAGAAGTTAAGACATTTCTCACGCAAATAGCTTTTTTTCCTCTGATTGCAATAAAGGCAGCCTGTGAAAGTGAAAAATAGAAAAGAAAGAAATTGGGGTCATGGGTTGCAGAGAACTGGCAAATTGTGGCATGAATGATATGGTCAGAGAGAATGGATATTGACAAGTTTTAGATCACAATGGGAAAAAAGGAAGGAGACAAAAACATCAGGAACAATAGATCAAATCATTGTGTTGTACATCGTAAACATCTAGAATGTTGTATGTCAGCTACATCTCAATAAAAGGAGAAAAATCAAGAATAAGTTTGAAGATTGGGACACAAAACATGGTTCAGTCAGGAAAATGTAATTCATCTACACTCAGACATTCAGAGGTGTCTTGTTTTCCTGAAATATAAAGCACTTTATTTAGGATTAGACTCTACCTGCTTCTTCTTAACCTAGTTCTATTTCAAGCAGTCAACATTATCCTGATCATTGAAAATATCAACTGGATTTTCCTCTAGTTTGGAGTTAGAATGATAATTAGAGTGATAAACCATATTATGCCAAACTAAAGCAAAACACAGAAATGATAAAGAAAAAAATTTAGAGACAAAGGGAAAAGCAACAATAAAAACAAACTTCCTTGCTCAGTTTAAATACTAAAATTAATATTCTCTAAGTCAGCAAACTTTAGAGCCAAATTGCCTTCATGCAATTTCCTCAACCCCTGGGGGTAAATTCACCTGAATTACGCAGGTACTTAATTTAAGGGATGTAAGTATCCTGAATCACAACCCTTCAGCCCAGTCCACTGAATCCATCAGTTTGCTTAAGAGGAAGGGAGCAAGAATCAACTGTCTACATTGATTTTATAAGGGAATCTAATGCACTTTAAAGTGTATAACACTCATAAAAAATACTTTCAAACATGAACTTGACCTACCTTTACCTACTACATTTTCTATAAGAAACATTAACGCCATATTTAGTTACTACTAATTTTGAGTTCTCAGAATTTAGAAGTATTTGAGGGTGTTGGTTTGGAAGACCCCACCTCGCTTAAAAGACCTGCTCATGAAAGAAGGAATCCCTTTTTTTAACCTTTTGATATGTGATCCCCTTTATGCCTGTAAGTAATTCAGATTCACCTCATTAACTGTTATTTTCATACACTCGCATTCCAGTGTCTTTCAGAGGAACACCTGAGAGGCTGGGAGCTGGGAAATCTGTATCCTGTTCCTAACTCTGCTTGGGGCTTGGGTAAGTCATCGAACTGTTACCGAGTTTAGCTTTCTCATGAAAACAGTTAGAGAACAGAATATTATGTTTTTCAAAATCTCTGATTTTCAATGATAAGGCTAAAGGAAGTAAGACTCTCTAGGGCCTTATTTTATGTGTAGCTATCTTTTTTTTCCTTTCCCTTCCTTTCTCTTTCTGTACCCATCGGTAAGTAGAAGGATCTCTGAAAAGACACAGGGCAGAGATGAACTGAAGGAACTGTCGCAATTTTTTGTATCTTATTTTTTAACACCCGCTTCTGGTGGCTTCTCCCTCTCTCCTCAGCTCACTGGCCATGTGGGCCTTGCCTCAGAAACTAGGTAACGCCGTGGTGAAAGCACTGGTCGTCGGACTTTCCGGCAAGCAGTGGGGCAACATGACAACGTGGAGGAACTGGAACTGCCTTTTTAAATTCACGGTTTAAAGATAAGCTAATTTCAGAGCAATCCTTTATTTTTTGCTTCTTATATTCGTCCTGAACTCTTTCCCCTCTCACTCAGAGTTCCTTCTCTGATTTTGTGATATAGATGTCTGATTTCCTAAGTTGCTTTGATCTTATTTTCAATTGTAAGAAGCAATAAATGACTTACCTATGCTGACAACACTCATAGTAAAATTCCAATACATCTATGGGATAGCAAGTCAGCAGAAATACTTGGCACTAAGCAAATTAAATATCTGTGTCAAATACGCTCCTACACAGTGTATTTTTTTTTTTGCTTTTCTTTTAAATTTTATTTACTTATTTTTATTTTGAATAAACTTGACTCCATGGGGTTAATACAGCTTCTGAAGCTCCTATTTTTAAACCATAGGTGTTAGAAAGGTGTATGTGCAAAGTTATATACTGAGTTATATAAATCCAAGCTATAATTGTCATAACAGGTAGTTCTACTTCAGATCATTTTATAATACTTATGGAATTTTCTATTATGGTGTTATGTTAAAACATTCAACCAAAGTTTCCTGAACATCATTCCTGAGCATTGCATATACATAAAAATGACTTCCATTAATTTACATTATATGCCTACCATTAGTACCCCAAAAGTATGCATACATCAGACAATAAGTGTCTAAGATGTGAATTTATCTTCAATACAATATTTGATCTCATAAATTCAATAGTTTATACCTCAAAGGGAGGGGTAGAGTTTCTACTGCTTTTATTTACAATGAAAATTGAATCTTAACTAGCCACGTGGGAATATGGTAGAAAATAATCTATTGTTGAACATTAGTCTTAGTATTTATCTAATTTATTGATTGACTGAAATGAGGTCTCTGATTCAACTCAAGAGTTTGGCATTTTACATTTTTCGGTTTGTAGAACTATTTGATTAACAATAAATTTCAAAAGAGTCTATTGAAAGTCTATGAGCAAATATGGCCCAATGCTAAGAGATAACAAGATACACCTTATGATCAATTTGGTCCAACCTCTCTTCCTGCAATGAAACACTAACTAGTGAGTCTTTTGGAATCGGTCCTGTGTGTGTGTGTGTGTGTGTGTGATAAATTTAGCTTTCAAAATTGTTTTTTTTTTATTATGAGTAGGAAGATATGAAGCAAGCTCTTGCTTGTAAGGAATAAACATGCTGTTATGTTCAATAGTAGCTGGGTGGTACTTTAAATTTTAATGTGGGTATCAGCCCACATTTTGCAAATGTTTGACCATTGCTTGAATGCAAGATTAGGAAATGGTATATTTTATCTTACATTCTATTTCTAGTTGAGGCAAGTTTTTTGACACTAATATAATTTTTGTGCACTGTATCCCCCTTCAGTGACCCTCACAAATGTACTTTTTGTCTCCATATACTTTTTAAACTTAGAAATTTGGGTCCTAGGAAGAGTCCTGAGAAACAGGAAAGAATCTCCCAGGACATCTCATAGGAATAAGTAATGCTGAAAACCTGAAAGTGAATTTGACTGCCCACTAATAGAGACCACACAGTAACACACCAGCAATTTTATCAAATCCCTGAACCCGTTTCCAGGTCTCACAAGCAATCCGAGATTTCTCAGCACCTTTTAGAATTTTTTTTTTCCAATCAAGTTGGCCAGAAAACATCCCTCTCTCCTTCCCTAGCCCCTAACTTTGAGGGCTGCAAACTCATAAATGATGTCAGGCTGTTGTTGGTACTATGCTTACATTCTACACAGTAATGTTATAAATTTAAATGAAGCAATATCTACTGTATGTTCTAGCTCCTCAAATGAATAGTTCATTCCATGTAAATAGAGAGATTATTAATAACTACATTCTCTTTTTCTATTCCCTCAGTACTTTCAATTACTTACACAGCAATTTACTTCCTGCTCTTTACCTGTGTACTACTTAAAAATCTTTATTCCACTGAAGAAGCTGCTCTGTTTTCTGGAAGAAGGAAAGTGACTCATGAGTAACATTTACTTCCTGGGGACTATTAAAAGGCTAAAGAGGAACCATGTACAAACATTCGAGAAACATCTATGCAAACGGATAGCTGTCTCTTTAACACTTCAAGATTTTCCTACATCGGAGACAAGTCTGAAGAATCACATCTTGGAAATTTGGAGAAAATTTTAGTTCTAACACCTACAGGGATTGACATGTATTTGGAATGTCACATAAAATTAAAAATAAAAACAAACCGAAGAATTAAAATAATGTAACTGCTGCACTTGTATTTTTTGGCACCGTAGGAAAGGGCGCCACTCTGACAGCCTTTAGCAGCACAAAACTGGATCATCCCTTTGACTTCTTTAAGATTTAGTTTATTCACACAGGCCAAGTGACTCATTAAGTCCGTTGCTGATCTAAAAGCGCTGGGGTTTTGTATTATTGGTACGAAATTCTTTACTAAAGCTCAGATTGACAAATGTTGCAAAACTTATTTCAAATACAAAGACACGCCATACCTCCAGTGAGTAAAGGGCTGGGTGGACAACTGTAGGAGAAAGAACTAAGTGAAAACCTTGCTTCGGGGAGATGAATCATCAGGTGAATATGAAATGAAGATTTTTGTGGGGGTAGACACAACAACCTTACAATTGCAATGCAAGCTGGAGTGTTGATGGCCTTGGATTCTGAGATAGGAGGTTTAGATTTTGGTCTGTAGGCAACAGATGTGTGATAAGATATAGAGTGGGATAGGGAGGAGGAGGATTGGTGACTCTCCAGCAGGGTAATCATAGCAATGGCTAAATTTTATTAAGCACTTACTGTATGCCAGACATTGTTCTACATCCTTTACATAATACTGGAAGCAGTAACTCTGTGAGTTAGAGACTCCATTCTTCTTGTCAAGGAAAACTGAGGGAAAGGAGATTTAAGTAACTTGCCTAACTATAAACACAAAAATATTTTAGGTAAAAGGCCTACTAAAGATGAGATCCAGATTGATTTGAAGAGGAGTGTACATATATGAATTTATTTTCAGAAATTTGATTTTTAAGGAATGCCTGGGTGGCTCAGTCAGTTAAGTGTCTGCCTTTAGCTCAGGTCATGAGCCCAGGGTTCTGGGATCGAGCCAAATGTCAGGCTCCCTGATCAATGGAATCTCCTTTTCTCTCTCCCCTTGCCCCTTTCTCACTGCTGTGTTCTTCCTCGCTCTGTCTCTCTCAAATGAATAAATAAAAAATCCTTAGAAATGTGATTTTTGAAAAAAACATGTATTGTGTTAAGCAAATGTATGCACTTTTAAAGTGTGGTGATCATTATGACAAAGAAGTTTTATATTTAGAAGAGAAAAATATATGCACAGTGTTACAGTCACGTTTATGAATTTGTTAGAGTGCATGCATTTAAGAAAAACAAATTTGAAACAAAACAAAAAAATCCCCACTCATTCCAAAACAGACCTGATAATTTGGTTTCTGACATATCTATGTGAAACAATGGCTAGGGAATCCTTCCAAACATTTAAGGAACAAATGATACCAATACTCTACAATCTGTCTCAGAAAATAGGAAGAGGGGATACATTTTCTAGCTCATTCTATGAGGCCAGCATTACCCTAATACCAAAACCAGACAAAGACATTACAAGAAAGAAAACTACAGACCAATACATCTCATGAATAGAGATGTAAAAGTCCTTAAAAGATATTAGCAAATTGAATCTAACAATGTATAAAAGGAATTACAAACTGTAACCAAGTGGAATTTTTCTAGGTATGCAAATTAAGTTCAACATTAACAAATCAATTAGTGTAATCCATCACATCAACAGGCTAAAGAAGAAATGGCATATGATCACATCAACAGATGACGAAAAAGTATTTGACAAAATCCAATACACATTCATGACAAAAATTCTCACCAAAGTAGGAATAGAATGGAATATCCCCAACTTCATAAATAGCATGTACAAAAATCCTACAGTTAACATTATACTAATGGTAAGAAACCAGAATCTTCCACTCTAATCTAAAATGAAGCAAAGATATCCCCTTTTAACACTTCTATTCAATATCACACTGAAAGTTCTGGCTAATATGCTAAAATAAGAAAAAGAAATATGAAGCATAATGACTATAAAGGAAGAAATAAAACTGTCTTTGTATTCAGAGAACATGACTATGTAAAAAATCTGAAAAAATTGATCCAAAAAACCCTCTTGGACCTAATTAGTGATTGTAGCAAGTTTTCAGGCCATAGGGTTAAATTTGTAAATATACAATTCACATTAATTACTTTCCGACATACATGTAATGAGCAATTAAAATTTGAAATTAAAAACATACTATTTATATTAGCTTCCGAAAAAGAAATACTTAAGTATAGAACTACACAATTCTGATAAAAAAAATTTTTTTTTTAAGATCTAAATAAATGGAAAGGTATTCCATGTTCATGGATGGGAGGACTCAATATTGTTAAGATGGTAAGTTCTTCCCAACATGATCTACAGATTCAGTGAAATCCCAATCCAGATTCTAGCATGTTACCGTGTGGCTATCAACAAAATAATTCTAAAGTCTACATGAAAAAGCAAAAGATCTAAAATAGCAACAAAACATTGAAGAGTAAATTCAGGGAAATGACGTCACCCAACTTCAGACTTACTATACAGGTATAGTAATCAAGATAGTATTGCTGAAAAAAATCATCAAATAGACCAGTGAAACAAAATGGAGAGCACAGAAATAGTTAACTGGTCTGTGACAAATGAGCAAAAACAATCCAATGGAAGAAGAATATTTTTTTCAACAAATGTTGCTGGAAAAACTGGAGATGCAAAAAAAAAAAAAATTAATCTAGACACAGACATTATACCTCTCATAAAAATTAACTCAAAATGGATCACAGACTAAATCTAAAATACAAAAGTAAAGCTTCCAAACGCAACATAGGTGAAAATCTATGGTACTGGCATTTGGCAATGAGTTTTTAGATACAAAATGAAACACAGGATCCATGAAATGAAAAATTGAGAAGTTGGACTTCATTCATTTCTGCTAAAGACAATGTTGGGAGAATGAAAAATAAGCCATGGACCATAAGAAAGTATTTGCAAATGCATGCCTGAAAAAGGATTTGTATCCAAAGTAGGCAAAGAAATATTAGGCTTAACTAATAAAAAAACAATCAATTTAAAAAATGGGAAAATGATGTGGACAGACACATCACCAAAGAAGAGATATACTTGGCAAAAAAGCATATAAAAAAGATTCTCAGGGCTCCTGTGTGGCTCAGTCAGCTAAGCATCTGCCTTTGGCTCAGGTCATGATCCTAGGGTCCAGGGATCTAGCCGCACATAGGGATCCTTGCTGGGCGGGGAGCCTGCTTCTCCCTCTCTGCCCACTGCTCCCCCTGCTTGTGCTCTCTTTGTCAAATAAAAAAAAAATCTCAAAAAAATAAATAAATAAAGGCACTCAACATAATTTACCATTAGCAAATTGCAAATTAAAACAATGGGATACCATTAAATACCAATTAGGATGGTTAAATTCTCAAATACTAACAAAACCAAATGCTGGCAAGGATGCAGAGCAACAGGAACTCTCATTCATTGCTGGTAGGAATGCAGAATGGTCCAGCTACTTCAGGAGACAGTTTGACAGCTTTTTACAAAGCCAGACAGAGTATTAACACACGATTTAGCAATCCTTTTCCTACATATTTACCCAGATGAGATGAAAACTTCTATCGACACAAAAACCTGGACATGGATGCTTATGGCAGCTTTATTTGTAACTGCCAAAATTCAGAAGAAACCAAGATGTCCTTCAGTAGGTGAATGGATAAAGCAACTCATACATTCATACAATGGACTATCATGCAGAAATAAAAAGAAATGAGCTAGCTATCTGTGGGGGGAAAAAAAAGAAATGAGCTATCAAACTATTAAAAGGCATGGAGGGGGCACCTGGGTGGCTCAGTGGGTTGAGCCTCTGCCTTCGGCTCAGGTCATGGTCCCAGAGTTCTGGGATGGAGCCCCGCGTCAGGCTCTCTGCTCAGCGGGGAGCCTGCTTCCCCCTCTCTCTCTGCCTGCCTCTCTGCCTACTTGTGATCTCTCTCTCTCTGTGTGTCAAATAAATAAATAAATAGAATCTTAAAAAAAAAAAAAGCATGGAGAAGGCTTCAATGCAGATTAGTAAGTGAAAGAAGCCAAGCTAAAAGGCTACATACTATATGATTCCAAATATACAACATCCCGGCAAAGGCAAAACTATGGAGACATTGAAAAGGTAATTGCCAGGGGTTCCAAGGGAGGGGGAAGGGATGAGTAGGTGCAGCACAGGGTATTTTCAGGGCAATGAAGCTATTTAATTAACAATAATGTATTAATGTTGGGTCATGAATTTGTACTAAGTGTACCCCACCAAGGAAGATGCTATTCTGGGGAGTCTGGGGGTGGGGTGGGATAGAGGGAGTACAGGAGGATTCCTGAACTCTCTGTTCAATTTTCTGTAAACTTAAAACTGCCTTAAGAAATAAAATGTATCAATTAAAAAAAAAACTAACGTAAAACAGACACCCCCCCCCCTTTTTTCCACAAACCTATGTGAAAAAATAAATAGCATCATCAGAGAAGTTTAGCAGTAGCCAGAGAGAACCAGAGGGAAGCGAGCCTAGAGCAGAGCGAAAATTCCTCCTACCTGTTCCTCTGGCTTTCATTATTGCCCCCTCCGTCAACACTGATACCGCAATGACTCTGTTACAAGAAAATCTGAACATGTCACACTCTCCTGCTTAAACTTCCTCAAGGAAACCCGTGGGCTGCAAGATAAAACATAAACCCCTTGGCATGGCATACAAGGTCTGTAAAAGTCTGGGAAGTTCTACTCCTCTATGTACCTCGAGTCATTTCACCTCCTCCCTTCCCAACTCCACTAACAATTCCCCAAGAGATTTTGCACAAAGAGGAAAAGTTCTTCTCTGGCCTTGCAACCTCCTAATCAGTCTTCAAATGTCAGTTAGGGAGTTGAGCTTCCCAGGGGGTCTACTACTTAGCCCCCCCACCCCCACCAGGACAAATACCACAATGTGACAACATCGTTCACTGGCATAGCTGGCGCCTCATTTGACTCAAGTTCCTTCAGGGAACCACCACATAGTACTTGTCTTTCTATCTTTAGTACCTAGCACGGACCGTACAATATATAGTAGGTGTTGAATAAATGCTAGTTGAATAAACACCATGCAGTGAATATTCAAGCTCTGGTCCACCACAACCTCTATGGTAATATCTCCTAGCTCGTATTTTACTAGTTTACCCTTCTTTAATTAATTCTCACTTGTATATATAGTGACCTCTTGATTATCCACAAGAGGATTATCTACATTGTAGTTTAGTGTAGCAAATCTTACTTTTAACTTCTTGTTGACATCACCAGCTGTTTACTTATGTCCTTCCTTGACATTGTTACCAATTCCATTTACTTTTACTCCTGTAGGCTGCTAAAAGGATGGCAGAAGTTAGGAAGAAAGGAATTTTTAAAGAAACAAATAATGATTTGCCTCTCTTTACCTAAGATTCTGGGCTTACGGATGCAAGATCCCGAAGACAGGAAAAAGAGGAAATCGGGCGAAGTCTGATAATTCTTTATCCTAACCTACAAATCTTTGAATAGCTTTGAGGATATATTACTTAACGAATAACACTGTATTTCTGTATACTATATATACAATGTCTGTTATACTAGCATTTTCTACTTCTGGCTTCTTCACTTTCTTTGCATTTGCCAACCTGAAGATCGCACTACATGGCAGGATATTTAGAACTAAAACAAGAGGAGCTGCATACTCATAAAATAATCCTGTATTAAGAACTATTTTCAACTCCAAAAGAAAAACGATCTTCAATTTCAGATGCTAGTAAAGACAAGAAATAAATACTTTAATTTATGGCACAGTTTTCTCTTTTTTCCTGTTTTATGTTTCTCCGAGTATGTTATATGACACTATTTTTAATGTCATTTACATTAAACTCTTGAGCTTCTGACTGTGCCTTAGATTCTTCTGAAGGCCTCCGGTAGTGATTCTTCTTTTAAATTTAAAAGCCTAATGAACCCAGATTTTCAAAAGTAGCTAATATTGGGTTGAGGGCCAAACAATATAATGGTGCAGAGCTACTTGCATTATTCCTGGAGCTATTTGATTTTGACAAGCCCACATTTGGTAATTAACATGAGAATGCCCCCTTGGGCCGTTCTCCTGTTAGCTAAAATATCTTATAAATTACTGTAATAAAAGGCGAAAAAAAGGAACACGCTGCCTGTCAATGTTTCAACTTATCTAGCAAGAGGAGGAGACAAAGCCTTGATCTGGAAACACACAAATGCCAAATGGGAGTGTAAATTGTGCTGTCTGCCCCGACAGGAGAGAGCTGCCTGTTGGACAGAGGGATCTGTGCAGAGAGCACCGACTGAGCTCCCAAAGAGAAAGGTGTGCTGGTCCTTTGCATAGGTAGTGTGGGTATGTTTCACAACGGTGCTTCGTCAGTGATGGCTCATCGCCAACCACGTGACAGGCAGGTCGGTGGACATGGCATCTGTAACTGAAGCAGCAACCTCATATATTCCTTTTTAAATTCTCTCAGCAGAATTTACTAAATAATACCATCTACCAATGATGTAAAATAAGTCTAATTTATTTCATTAATCTAGATGAATGTCTTAACATGGCCATCACATAGATTCTTTTTTTTTTTTTTTTAAGATTTTATTTCTGTATTAGAGAGAGAGAGAGAGTGCATACCAGCAGGGGGGAAGGGCAGAGGCAGAAGGAGAAGCAGGCTCCCCACCAAGCGGAGAGCCTGACAAGGAAGACTCCGGGGGCTTGATCCCAGGACTCCTGGATCATGACCTGACCCAAAGGCAGACACTTAACCAGCTGAGCCACCCAGGTGCCCCCACCATATAAACTCCATGTGCATTTGAGGTCTGGAGTCAAATCTCTCCCCCCACTACTTCTGCTCACTCCCATCTGGCTATAAGCTTGGAATCAGCTAAAGGAACAGGGAGTAGACAAATGATAGGGTTTTATAGTTTATCTTCTTGAGGCTAAGATTTAGCAGTGACATAATTCTCACCCTGGCAAAGAGAAATAACAATATACTTCCTTAGAACTGACTTTTAAAATTCCTCCAGTCCGCACTTGTCTTTTTTTCTGTTTCACCCACACGCCCATTTATCATCGCATTACAGACACACAGGCCACCAAAAGATAATACAACACGACAAGTAATACGCTCTTCCCAGGCAATGGAAACCGTTGGGTGTCTAAACATACCTAGATTTGTATCCTACGAATAACGGGTTATTGGGTAGAGGCATATGCAAAAAATCACCTAAAAATGAACTTTATCTTCTCACACTAACATTTTACCAACTGTGACCCAACCAACTTTTATTATCATTAATTTACTTTAATCTGGGACATTAACCATATTATTTTGAGTCAGCAGCAGCTGCTGACTGAGCAATAGTTTTCTGTGTTCTATTACTTAGGGTCTTTTTTATTTCCCCTACTTCAGTTAAAGGCCGGAGGGAATCAATGAGTATAAAATGTAGACTTATTGATAAAAATTCTGGGCCTGCAATAGAATCTCGCTCAAAAATAGCTGTGTTTAATCCATAGCAGACGTAATTTGCTACTACCGCTGAATTTTAACAGGAACAGGTCCAAAAGCATGTCAGTGTTCCCATTTTTGTGCCACAGAGTAATGACATTTAATCAGGAATATTACTACACTCTTTTGGTGACAGCTGAGACACGAAACCAGCCAGCTGATGCAATTCCTGTCTTATTGTTGGCAGCCTATAAACAGCAGCCACAAACAGGAAGCTGCCTTACCTTGTGTATATCATCAGAGGAAACTTTAAAGAACAAGGTTCTTGCAGACAGACAGACCACAAAGAGAGTCCATCATGTCTCCTAAAGACTTCCGGAACCATCCTAATTTCCACCTGTCCCTGTGGTCCCAGGAAGCTTAAGGAAGAAACTGTTCTAGATCTTTTAATGCGATGGCACTGCGGTTACCAGGTGTGAGGCAACATGAGGTTTGCAGAATATAACCACCATAGCTCCTGCTCAGTTAGATCGATGGTCTATAATTACCTGGGAATTACTTGGACACAAATCAATGGTGTATTACGTCCCATTCATAATGAGCAGGATAACTTTTGCCTGGTCTGTGAACGTCACGATAAAGTCCCCCATCTGCTTCCTCTGCCTGACGAAACTGTAAGGGAGTCAGCCCAGGAAGGTTTGGAAGACGGGAAGAGGGCTTCAGACAGGGAGGGAGTGTGGCTGCCTGCCTTCCAACTCCGCAAACAGCCTTCAGCACGGTGGTTGTAGGTTTCACTCAACCTGATCTGCACTGAGATTGACATCTCAGAGATAAAAGGCTCTGCATTCCATTAGATGTCATCAGCTCGGCCAGCCTCCTCCCCCTGGCCACACCCCAAGGGATCAAGCCACATTTTGATGAGATCCATCAAGCTCAGGACTCCCGCTCAACAGTTTGCCGCAATTCTGCATCTTAGAGCTATCACTGAGAGGCGGGGGGTGGGGGGGGGGGTCCAGGCCAGTGGCGAGGAGGGCTTGCTCGGTGCCATCTGATCAAACACCGAACGTGCAGCCCCATAACTAAGCTGCCACAAACACACCACTCTATCCTGTAATACTTCTTAAAAGTAAAGGAACAGAGCCGGAGTCCTGCTGGATTTCCCTTAGCAACCTGACAGGAGCCCACAAGGTCAGCTAGCAGGAAGCGTAGAAAATTATACAGTGGGGAATTATCAGCTAAATTATTTCACTATACTCAGGATTTTTACTGTTCTTCCCAAGACAGTGGCCTCTTGCTACTCAGATTAGAAAGAGGAATAAAAGGACAGGAATGACAAAAGGAGGGAGAGGGGAAAGGGAAATGGTTTTAAATGGCTTATTTATCTTCTTTTACTATACGGATGTATGCACGGATGTATGTATGTATGTATTTGGCTTTGTTTTTTGTTTTAAAGCAACTCCTTGAGGCTACTGCTCAGGGATTCAATCTGCTTGTTTTCTTTCTCTGGCTCTGATGCTCCTTCTCCCTTTTGTCTGGGGTGGAAGGACAATGGGGGTCCGTCCAGAGACCGCCTCCCCGGCACGTTTGCAGCACAAGCTACAGCAGCAGGAGCAAGCATGATTTATCAATTAACAGGTAATGAAAAAAATTCTCTGCAATTAAAGATATGATTCTGCTCAAACAGGAAGCAGCTCCATACAACTGTGTACCCCTCTGAGGAATACTCCGCTCCTGTCACTAATGTGGAACACAGCTAATTTTAACAGAGTGTGTGTGGGCCCCTTGGGGGACTCCATGTTGATGAAGGAATATACAGTAGGGAACCCCCAGAGGACCCAGCTGATTGGAGAGCCCCAGGAAAGGTGTAGGGAAATTACATTTCCTGTTTCTTAGGAGAGTTATTAAAGGGGAAGGCAGCTTTAATCACTGAAAGACCAGTTGCTGTATTATTTTTGATTTATATACCAAAACAATACCCTTCATGCCTTAGTTGCTTTTTAATATATATGTCAGCTTAGTCAATATTATATTTCAGTGCCACATATAAACGGCTGTAGGATCTTGTAAAACTGTGAAGGGTTTTGAAAGATTATATGAGATAAAATATGTTATTGCAACCCAACAAAAGTCGGAGAAAATTAAAGTAGACAGAAATTTTTTTTCTTTCACGTAAATCAACATTTTTTTTTTTTTAAAGAAATGAGCTATGAATTTCCTAATGATAGGAGGAAAATAAGAGTTGTAGGGTCCCCAGCATTTTTCTTTCTGGAGGTATAGACAGTTTCCTTAAAAAGAAAATTTTCACTTTTGTGCCATAAATGCAAAAAAGACAGAGTGCTTTGTTAAAATTATGTTTATGTCCATTTATTTAAAATACTTCTTGATGGTCAATTTTACATCAATAATTTAATAAACTTTGGAGGTGGAGGAATCTTCAGACCACCTAGTTCAAGCCTTTTATTTTTCAGGTAAGAAAATAAAGAGTCAGGGAGGCTAAGTATGAACAACAACACATCAAGAACAGCACAACGATAAATCTCACGTTGGTTGGGTAATTAGTCTGTGAGGTACTGCTCTGAGCTCTTGGCACGCATTATTTTATTTAATTCTCATTAAAGCTCTATGAGGTATTGTCAATTATCGCTATCGTTATTTCCATCTAAGGAGAAGCTCAGGCTTAGAGAGGTGAGTGGCTCACTCAAGGCCCCACCCCTGAGAAGGTCAGAGGCGGGATGGAGGGCCAGGCAGCACTGACTCTACACAGTAAGTCCTTCCCCACGAGGTAGGCTCTCTTCTTCTGACATAGGCCAGTTATGGAAGCAGAGGCTCTATGCGCTCCAGATCCCCTGATTTCAAGTCCAACAGTAAAAGAAGAAATTATCGGATATCTCTAAGATTATGCTGAAATGCTCTCAGCATCCGGAAATTACCCTGCGATGTCGAATAATCAAGTAGAAAGTCCCCATACCAGTTCTGTGAGGTCAAACAGGACACCACACGTGTGGGCCAGTGAGGACACTGAATGAATGTAGTTGTTGGATTGATGGGTAACACACATGACCTTGGGAGAAATTAGGCCAGAAGGCCCAGCTTCCGGCTGTGACCTCTGACCTCCCAGAAGCCCTTCCTTGGTCTCCGCCTAACCTCCAGGTTAAGTCTCCCCACGCCCCAGTCCGAACCTGATTACATTTACAAAAACAAGTGTTCCATTTCTGCTGCTTTTTACGTTCAATTGAAAGACCGCGTCTTCCTACAACAGCCAAAATCTATAACTGTTCTCACAAACATCCTCGTTGCAACAGCCGCTGCTTGCCAAAGCAGTGTTAGACAACAACCACACTGTGTGCCATGAGTACAATAGCTTTCCTTTCAAAACACCCCCCCCCCCAAAAGAGACTGTCTAGCAGCTCCAAGTGGTGGAGGAGGATCCTTCAAACCCTGTCTTGCAGTATTACCTCGGGCAAAGGTTTCCTCTTCTGTTAGATTTGGAACATTTGGAAATTAGGCTGCCCCTGCAAGCTTTGTTCTTGTTTCTTTGGAGGATTCCTCTGACAGTTCCTAACTGTATTACCAGGATTTGTCTCGCTGGTAATGGCCAATTCATTTATATTACCACATTTAGGCCTTACACTAAGCTGAGAATCACAGGTATGAAGAGTGGTCCCATGGATTTCACTGGAATTAACTGTTCTGACTGGCTCGGAAAAAAATACCAGCAGCGAATCGCCTCCATCCTCCTCATTCCTCCTTTCCTGTCCCCACACCCCCTCCCCCAACAGACAGGGAGACGGACCGACAGACAGTGCACATGCGCATGCGTACCACACACACCCCATTAAGTCCCAGCGGCAAGCTTAGCTTCACTGGGGAAGAACGGGGACAGACACTGAGCCCAACTCCTTCATGTAACAGATGAGGAACTGACTCCCGGAGAGGACTCGCCACATGGTATTTATAAAGTCAGGGCTTGAGCCCACAACCACTGGGCGCCTGACCGCATACCCACTGTTCTGTAGGGAGCACTGCTTCACTGAGAGCATGAAGTACTCCTCTAGGAAGGATTTTTCCTTTCTATAAGCCCCTAATGAGTGACTCCATTTTACAAGTGATCAATTTCACAGGCCTTTCCTCGGAAGGACTCCCGTACAGACATCCTTACCCACGAGAGTAGGGTCCGTCCTGGCAGGATCAGACAGAAAACACAGCCAAGGACTTCCTGGAGACTGAGCTACCAGCCCCCCAGCCCCTCCCACGTGCTTCCCACACGTGTCCAGCTACAGGGAAGACGCCTCTTGGAGGTTCCTCTCCTCTTCTCTGAAAACAACGGAGGGTATTAAAGACACCTACTCTCTCAGCCTTGAAAAACGTAGGGGGGTCAGAGACCTTGACACTTTGAAAGAACTTGTGAAGGAAAATAAACATTAGAAAGTTATTTAGAGGTTCAAAATCTGAAAAAAAAATAAAGATAACCCTGAGTCATATTCTAATTTTTATAGGTACAATTTGTACCTATCTTTCAGTAGATGAGAGAGGTGGCACAGGAGAAACGGATCATTAAACAGTAGTGTGAAACCAGGGAAATTAACCAGCTGCTGTGAAAGCCACCTCTCCTATTCTCTGAGAGTCGAGGGTGGGGGTGGGGAGGGGAGAGCACAGGAAAACCAAGAATAAAGGGGCCGATCATACCAATACGGCGTTAGCTTCGGAGTCTGTGGACTGCCTCTCAGCTAATGAACAGAAATTCTTTGATCGAAAAATAATAGTTGCATCTGAAAGATCTTTTATACTTTTGAAATCATAATACTTTTGTCCTGGAAGGGCCTTAAGGCTTACTGCACCTAGTGCCCCGGTTCATCGTCATAAGAAACCAAGGAGCTGAGGTGGACAGAGGAGAACCATTGGGACCTCGGGCCCACGTAGCAAGTTGGTGGCGAGAGCCTGGCCTCTTAGCATCCTGTCTTGTGCCCTATCCGCTAACCCACACTGCTTGGCTGTCCAACAGGCCCAAAGGCACTAGAGGGCGCGTGTCTGTCAGGAGAAGGAGTCCAGGGCACAAGGTGGTTGGGTCTGGGCTGTTTAGATATTTTTATGAACATGCGGTTGGGGGGGAGGGCAATGTCTCTTCTCTGTCGGGGCAATCAACGGGATAGGCTGTTGAGCCGGTATTCTGTGCGCCTCCGATGAGCCAGAAATACAAAAAGACCCTCAGTCCGTAAGAGCAAAGGAATGTGGTGGAAGGCCATGCACAAAGCCAATGCAGGAGAGCCGTCTCACGAACACATTGTGCATGACAGTCCAGAACCTTTGGGGAAGGCATGGCAAAAATGCCAGAGGAACCGCCATCTTCTGAGGCGTTACTCCATCTGGTCTTCACACAACCCTTTCTTAGATGAGGCCATGGAGGCCAGACGTGTTAAGTGACCTGCCTATGGCACAGAAAGCGGATGCTCTGATCCAGGCCCAGTCAAGTGCAAGACCTTTCTTCACAACCATGTTCCTTCCCTTTCTGCCCTCTGGTGCTCTGTGAAAGTAACACAAGCAACTAGGCCTTGGGGTGAAGTAAGACTATGGCATCAGCTCCTAATTTGCATCTTATTTGCTTTATCAAATAATAAATTCTAAATTTCTGTCTGTTCCTGAGAAATGAAAAGGCATTATCTTCTCAGCTTCCCTTTCCAATCCCACCCCGAAACTCAGAAGAACAAAAAGGACAGCAGCCAACATGAAGGAAAGGAACATCTCTCGGAGAAGGCTGCTGTGCCAAAGAAAGAGATAGAGCAGGAACAAAGTAACAAATTATATTGTCAGAGAAAATGTGAACTTTTTGATTGGGGATGACATTTATTTTAAGTGTGCAGTGACGGCAGGGAATCTGTCAGGGTAAGACATGGCAGAGGTTTCAGCGTTTGCTAAGAGTGTCGTGGGAATTTAGCTAAAACTGTTAAAACTGACACCATTGGCTTTTGTTAACACATTAAGCATGGGAAAAGTGCCAGTCAGCATATCCTCCATAGCACCAGTTCAGTTAAATCATCTGGAAGATGCATAAAACTGGAGGGGGATAATAATGGCTACATTTCCAACACATGGGGAGACAGAGGGGAGAAGGCCAGCGCCATTTTGATAAGAAAGACAAACGATTCCTTTAAGATAGAGCTCCCAACAAGGGAAATGAGGTGGGGAGGGCATTTTTATCTGCCTTGCTATATTCCAAAAGACCTTTTAGGGCAGGAAACGAAGTTCACACCCCACTGCATGACGCCAAGAGTTGAGGAAGACGGTCACTCATACACGCGGGTGTAAAGTAAAATTGGAAGACCTGTCTCAAACGTTCTGCTTTAAGCAGACTGACTCAATTATTACTTCAGAGTTAGGCGGAGTGAGAAAAAGCAGAAATTCAGATGTTTACCCAATGAGATGAGCTAAATCAAACGCAAAGGCATTGTTTCTTTACAAAATCTTCAAACAAGCCTGAGAAGCTGAACCTTTCCTAGACCTGATTCCTCTCAAAAAGTAGATCAAAAGAAAATAAAATTGAGAGCTTGACAATGACATGGGCTTCCAGCAATTAAATGGGTATGAGCTTTCAGTGACCAGAATCACACTGTATGAGATGGCAGCCTATGCTTCTTTGGGCAAACTTTCTTTTCTCCCCCCCCCCCCCCCCCCCCGCTTTAATTTGATTGGAGGTGAAGGATTTCATCTCTGACAAATAAATGAAAAATTCCATGTTTGTGTCATAGGAAGATTTATGTTTACGTTTGAAGAGCACAAAGACATTGCAGTATTGCCAAAAAGGGCTGGAAAATGCAATGTTTTTTCATATAACACTATCTGTGTGCTTTGCAAGAACCTAGGAAATGAATATTTTTTGGAAGTTAGGAAGTCCCCTGGGGGTCATTTTCCCCTAGAGCACAGAAAACTGAAAATCTGTCTCAGGGTCTCCTGACTAGCTCCACGACTGAAGAAAAGCCTTCAGTGCGGCAAGTCTCTGTCAAGCAAGTACTCACCGCCCTTTGGCAGAGACTGAAACTTGCACGTACCTCTCTCTATGCCAGGATTTACACTCTCCAGAGGCTCCCTTTGCTGGTCATCTGAACTGGGATTTGCTGGTCAGCTTCCAGGAGAGTGTTTATTGTCCATAGGTTAGGGTGTGTATAATTTAAAGCCTTTCTTGGCTCCCTGGTTATCTGTAAATGATTACTCCATGCTCAGATTTTCCAGTAATAGACTCTAATGAATATAAATAAAATAAGCCCCAGTTTTCCAATTATAGCACCATGACCCTCTCTGAAACAACAGCACCACTGACCGTAGGTGACCAGTGTAACTTTCCAACATTCTGTGTGCTAGGAAGTTTTTGCTCATTTGCACCTGTCTGGTTTAGTTGATAAAACACAGACACAGAATTAAGGGCAAAAACAGACATTTGCTGCCAAGAACTGTCTTTCTACTAGGCAAACATTATCTTGTGTAGTTTAAAACACTGAATGTTTTTCCTAAAGGGCTGCTTCCATCATCCTCCCTCATCACGCCGAAAAGAGAACATGTGGAAGAATGAGCTTGGACTAAAAGGATCCTTTTTCTTTTCTTTTCCTTCTTCTTCTTTTTCTTCTTTTTTGGCTGCTGGAGCATAGCAGTCACACAGGGACAGCACCTGATCAAATAAACCAGACTGACACCATTTGGATGTTACCAACCTAAATTCCTAGATCTTTCAAGTCCTCCCATTGATCCCCGGCTATTACCAAACACAGGCAACTCACCAGCCACAGCACCTGGGTCATTCAGGAACATTGCTGCTGATTTTTTAAGTGTATTTTTTCCCCCAAAAGATCAAGCAGTTGCCATATATGTCCAAATTCAGAAAATCCTCCTCATTCACAAGTAAAATGGATTGAAATAAGGTCATTGAAACTGGCCTCATTATTGGCAGCCTTCAATGGAATAAAAGCTAACTCATGACCTAATTTTTAACTTTTCCTTCTTCGCCGCCCACCTCAAGAGTTCCTGGGACTTTTCTTTTGCAGACCAGGAGAGCAGTACTTTTGTGGAAAAGGTGTGGGTTCCAAGCCTTAGAAGGCAATGGGACCTTGAGACACCAAGCCCCGGAAGGGAGGAAAGAGACAGACATAACTGACTATAAAATTGCCATGTATGGTGACCAATGCATGGACACTTGCATTGTTCTCCAGGTTTCCACTGATATTTTACAGTAGCTTTTCTTTTACAGGTTATTTTTTAGCACCTAACAAAAGTAGCGGAAGCATCTATTAACACTACTTTACAATGGTTTCTATTAGTGCCAGAAATAAAATTCAGGAGACAGTTACTTAACAGAGTCCTTTTTCACATGTGTCCTTTAGTTTGGTTTTTAAAAGCAATTCTAATTAACTATTCTAATAGGTTATGGTAATTCAGTTCCAAAGTTATTAATCTGCCTACGAACGAAATCACACCTGCTAGAGATGTTCACATTGTTATCAATAGATATGCAAATATCCTTGGTATTGACCTTCCCCTGACACACTCTAACATAACCAGAGAACTTAATTAGCATCTGATGTCTCACAAAACTTTGAAATACATCTAGTGTCAACACATACGCTGAATTGTATTTTCTATACTTAACAGTCCTCTTCTTCAGCATTTCCAACACAGCATTGTAGAGCGGATTTTCCCCAAAGCTAATTTTCTAGCAAATATCATGGCCATGCTTTGTGACGTCACAGAAACTTCCCTAGTAACTGTGAAATCCTAAATAGAAATTTTTTATCATGTCAAGTTGATACTAAGAGATGAGCTTGGTCATA
The DNA here is from genome assembly GCF_922984935.1 of Meles meles. Taxonomy (NCBI): domain Eukaryota; kingdom Metazoa; phylum Chordata; class Mammalia; order Carnivora; family Mustelidae; genus Meles; species Meles meles. The sequence continues at coordinate 49,646,040 of NC_060077.1, forward strand.
ACTGCCAAGAAGAAGGAGTCCTGTTTTTCAGAAAGATGTTAACCTTCGGGAATAAAAAGATCAAAGATGAAGAAAATACCAAGCATGATTATAAGGTGAAGAGATGGATTTTCTCATGTATCTTTTAAACTGGCTCCCACAACTAAAACCAGAGCTTTAACAGTGTTCTGAGCAAGAATGAGATTGCTGACAACAAACTGATAACCTTCGGTGGTCATTATTTGAAGAGAAACCTTCATTTCATGTATAAGTACCATCATTTTAAGATTAAAAGTGACATGAAATATACAGTATTTGAAAATTTCTTCATAAAATTTTCTTAAGATACTTTGTCAAATGTGCTAAATAATAAGAAAGCCAAAATTTCTCTTATGTTACTCATTTCTATTATATAAAAACTTAAAAGAAAAATAAATATTTTCCCCAATGGGAAGGACCAATAGATATTGAAAGTTGGCAATATCACCTGTAATAAATTCAGCCATCAAATTTCACATGACTGTGAGGCACCGAAATATTTTAGAAGGCAACTATTCAATCTGTTTTTTTACTAAGTGATGCAATCAGTTATACCAATAAGATGGTAAATATTTTCACTAGTACACGAAACAACCTTTTGGTTGGTTTATAATTACAAGAATGATGCTAACTGAATCCCTTGCTTTGTTTCAATATCCCTTGTTAGTACCATAGACCTCTCTGCCTCTCTTGTTTTTCTCAAAAGCAATTTAGAAAATGCTTGTATTTTAGACAAAAGGAGAACATTTGGTGAAAGAAAATTCATCATTAGGTATCTAGAGGTTTGTTAATAGAAAAGGCAACTCCCACAGTGTATCCTAGTGCTCAAGCCAGACACACATGCTCAGGACCAGCAAGCTGCCTTCACAGTGGGCCAAAAGTCATTATCATAATTTTATATTACATAGACTACATTGAAAATTTAATATATCCCAGCAAAAAGAGACAAAAGACATTTTGCATAATGCTTCTGTGAGCGCACTCTCTCTTGCTACTCTTTTAGCCACCCCATGCAGATAATCACACCAGGAAAAAGAAGTTCATTACCTAAGCCAAATCAAAATTAGGCTTTTCTTTTTGATAGGGAACTTCATTAGTAAGCCCTGTCTTATACAGCTGGGAGATTTGATGAATCTATCTTAGAGTAATAATTCAGTACAATCAGCTACAATTTCACTTTAAGTTTTACATCTTTATTAAGAAAAGTAGAAATATATAAACTGGATACACATAGGTAGATCTTTCAAGATGTTAAATCGAGATGCTAACTAAAATCACTTTGGGATATTTAAAACATTCCAGAGTGACGGAAGTAACCCAGGTGAGAAATGCAACTTGGCCACCTAGCTACCCATGATTAAGGGTTTCAGTGGAAAAGGAAAAAAAAAAAAAAAAAAAGAAAGAAAGAAAAAAAAAAAAAGAAAGAAAGAAAAAAAAAATCAAACAGCCAAAGCTGAAACTTGAAGGTGAGAAAAGCGGGTGTTTACTGAAACTATTCAAATGAAAACATCTTGGAATTTTAAAGTTAGTCTTTGATTAATAAGACATCACTGGGGGAAAGAGTCATGTTAGAATTCTTCCTGAGAGAAAGGCTAAAGATCTATTTGTCCCCATGTGCTGTCCAAGAATATGTCCACGGCAGTGCTGAGTCTCTGTTCCTATCACATGAAACTCAGTTATCCCACAGACAGGGAACAAAGAGCTGCCCTCGCCCCTTCGTGTGACCCACATATGTAAGTGCGTGCACCAGTCTGCGGGAGCCTTGCTGCCTGCAGAAGACTGTCTGTGGAACTCCTCCAAGAATGCACCCTTTCACACTGCAGAAAATCTATCTCCGCAGCCCGCTTTGTGGACGTGGTCTCCACACTGTGCTTCCAGCTCATGTGGACTTCTGTAACCTGAACTTGAAGCTTCGATATGCAAGCTTTCTCTGGCCATGGTCCATTCTGCTTTTCCCTACACCATCAAGCCAGCAAGCCTTCCAGAGAAAGAGCAGTCTTACTCTGCCACATCTCCTCCTCCTTACAGATAGCCACAAATTTCCCCACTACTTACATTAGTATCACTGAAAGGAGAGTCCTGAATTCCTGAGTGTGAAGATTTTTTAAAACAGAGACGATGATATAATTTCCTGGGCCTCCTTGGCGTGATCAACCTACATTTTTTTGTTAATCTTCAATAGTGGGCAAAGTCTGTGGCCAAACAGCAAGAACAACAATGTGAACCCCTTCCACCTGCTGCTCGATGTCTCTTCCCCCATATTCGATGGGAGGAGAGCTCAAGAGACAAATTTCCACTTGACTTAAACTTGACTTAGTTATTGAGCTTAAATGGCCAAATGACAATTCCTGACTTCCAATACTATAGTGCTCAACGGCTCCTTTTGAAGAAAGGACAGAAAGTTTAAGAAGTACCTGGTTTAAGAGTTTCACAGAGTAAACACTTTCTTACATTTTTTAACGATTTAAAATGCACTCTCAGAGCATTCAGAAACATGAACAGCATTATGAATTCTGCCTTCCCCATAGGTTTGATTTGACTTTTACAAATTAATAACATGGTCTACTTTATTTCTTTCTAATGTTTAATCTTCTTCTGAAAATGCTATATAGTTCCTGGTAGCTTGCTGCCATGGGAAGAGGTAGAAAGTAACAATAAAGCCATTTCAGACATTTTAAGCCACACAACATGGGAAACCTTTAGAAAGGGAGATGGATCACCATAGTTAGCATTTACGAAGTCTTAACTGTATATCAGGCATAGTACAAAATGTTTGTTTTTTTTTTTTCCCTTCGTTCCTTAAAACAACCCTGTGAGGTTATTCCCACTTTTTGGGTTTGAAGACTGAATCTTGGTAAGATTGGGTTACTTGCCCCCAGGTCACAGAACTAGCAAGCAGAAAGGCTTGCCTTTATACTCATTATTCTGACTCTAGTGACCATTTTCCTAATCACTGTGTTCTCCAACCCTCCCAAGCAAGTTATAAAGAATAAGCACTTCCAGGAAATCAAAAAAGTTGCTGAAATCTCCTAATTGTCCCATAGGACATTTATGAAGAGACATTGCCAGTTATCCTTTGGGCCAAGAGATATAAAAAGCATTTAGATATAAAGAAAATGAGCAGAGAACCCTACAGAAAAATGGAAGGGATAAAGAAAGAGGTATGTATGAAATATAGGCATATTTGACTCCACACATTTGGTTCCTCTGAAAACAAAACTACCAGTCACTTCATTGTTTGCTTTTACAAAACACACCTTTCACTTTTCTCGTCCTTGTGACTTGGCCAGGTTAACCATAACTGACAGCTCTTTGAAGTCTCACAAAAGTCACGTTGTGACACTTCGCAATCCTCCCCCCTATAACCAAAAGTTGGGTAGATCAAGGCCCAGCTCTAGTCCTCTGCCCTTCTTGCTGACTCAGTGGTATGATACTCGACTCCTTAGTGTCTCTACAACTTGTCTTTCTTTTTTTTTTTTTTTTAGACAAGCGTTTCTTTTTTTTTTTTTAAGATTTTATTTATTTATTTGACAGAGAGAGATCACAAGTAGGCAGAGAGGCAGGCAGAGAGAGTGAGAGGGAAGCAGGCTCCCTGCCGAGCAGAGAGCCCGATGCGGGACTCGATCCCAGGACCCCGAGATCATGACCTGAGCTGAAGGCAGCGGCTTAAACCACTGAGCCACCCAGGCGCCCCGACAACTTGTCTTTCTTATATGACTTCTTATCCTTGTTACATTACATTAGGATCATCTTTTTCTATATATGTCTTACACCCTCCTTGCAACCAGATTTTATACTCCCGGATGGCAGGAGACATATCTTACATGTCGGTAAGTACAGACAAAATGAAACTGGGTGCTCAAAAAAATATGTGACAAAGACAACGGGGGTGAGATTCCACAGGCATTGTATATAGGACACACACCACAACTCTTGCTCTTTTTTGTTTCCTTTCTTCTGAATCTTGAGAGAATACAGAGCACAGCAAATATTCTAAAATTTGAATTTGTGATGGTACCAATCCATATCGGTGCAGAGTCACCAAAACAATGGCCAAGAAAATGACCAAAAAAACCCAACAAATGCCAATAAGAGCAAACATGACAATAATACACATCAACAATGAACAAAGGGAGGGGAAACAAGGGTCCTGAAATTCATCTTTTCTATGAAAGTGTAATAACATTGTCTAAAGTAGCATTTTTATAGATAGCATAAGAAATTGGCAAGTTATACGAGCCTTTGACACATAGCCATAAAACCGATCGATCACCATCCTGAGAGGGACCAAGTATGTATGTAGATATCCTTAAACTCCCCTTACATTCGACTGCAACTTAGTCCACGTTCAGAAAATCCAGTTCAGCTATTTTCTCTTTCAACAGATTTCCACATGTTATTAGAAGTACACAGTTAACCAGGTTTCATGCAGTAGACAAAATGGCATTGTGGGATTACATTAGTTCGACAGCTGCTTTATGACTATAGCTTCCAGACCAATTTATTTAATATTGATCTTTAAACAAACATCAGTACAAATAAATTTGAGCACTCCAGTCCCGAGATTTTATATCTATAAAAGAGGCCTATATTCAGAGACGCGCGGCTGCTTGCATTTCTGCCTTTGATTCTGTTTTCTTTGATCCTACCAGGTATCAAATACATCAATGCCAAATTAAAACAAATCCATCTTCAGATAACATTCTGTTTATAATCTTTCGTGCAGAAAGAATTTTTCTATCAATAACTTCCAGCAAGGGTTTTAACTGATCTTTTTATTGCTTTATTCTCTCCAGCGACTACAAAAGGCAGCAGTGCCCTGTCCTGACTTGAGCAGCATAGCCGGCTCTACCTGGGATATCTGCCGGGAAGGGCTGAGTTCCATTCCCCCGTCCCCAGCCCCATGCAGGCAGCCCGCTGTCTTTAACGATTCTAACCCAGTGGCAGGGACGCACCAAGATCCAGCTGCCCCCTGCTGAGAAAATTGCTGCACAAAGCTAGGGGTTCGGGAGGCCAATCTCAAGACTTTTACGGGACTACAGTTGACCATTTGGAGGAGGGGACAGCTGGGTGCTAAATATAAATGGGACAAAAGACTTAGATAGGGAAATAGATAATGAATCCTGGGATTAAACACTCGATTCAATTAGGCAGGCATATATGAATGGGAGGCATAAATGGACTCAACATAATTATTTGCACAAGACTTATTTATGCCCTTCTTAGTTATCCTGATTGAGTACAGATATGAGGCTCACCAGGAGATGGATATTCCTATGGTTGGGAACTGGGATAAAGTTCAAAGTTTTTGGTCACAATTCATTCATGTCTGCCATCTGTTTTATGTTCATTGAGGCCTACTGATATTGATCTCGCAGAGAAATAAAGTTTCTTCTCCGTCCTTTTCTTTCCCCTCTCTCCTTCCTCCTCCCCTCTGCCACTTCCTTCCTTCTTTTCTTTTAAATATGAATATTCTGGAAACAGACTCAGTGGAAAAGTCTTTATGGGAAATTAAGAATCCTTTCAGCAAAATATTCAACCTTTTTCCAGATACCTTGAACCTATGCTATCAAAGGAAGATATATCTGCTCTGAAATTGTAAGATCACTGTTTTCTGTGAGTTACGAATTTCAGGCAGTGAAGGATTGTTTTAAGGAACATTTGAATTAAAAAAAAATCTTTTTACTTTGTCATAAATTAGGGCTCAAGGAGAGGTTGAGAAGACATGTTTTTTGAATGTTTAACATCAGAAATGCATAAAAGATACAATTATTTAAGACTACTATTCCCCAGTCAATCTAATGGCTTGAAGCTATAAATAAAGCAAATCTATTATTTATATAAGCACCAGCTTCCACTATGCCCCCTTCCAGTGCACTGACATGAATGAACTTCGAGCATTAAACAAAGATACAGAGGAGGAACCATATCGATTATATCTCCCCAATTTGAAAGGACTCTCCCTTCTTCACCAAACCCTTAAGACTATTCATTCACATTCTATATGAATTCTGTAGACAGATAAGAAACACCCAGGTTGCCAAATTGGTCTATTGTCTTGACCCCTGGGGAACAGGGTGAAGTTTAAGGCACAGATACTCATCCACATTGCTGCTGAACCCTAGGGAGAGAAGGCGGATCCTCCCTATAGTTGAAAGGCAAGCAGAGGTATCCCCAAGGAACTTGTAAGATGCTACAGTTGGAAGGTCTTTCAGATGAGTGTCTTGTGGGGTGGATACGGAATGATTTTTTTGTCCTCATAGAATGGCCGGGAGGATTAATTGGTAAAACATATGTAAATCTAGGAAGGCAATATTTTTATCAAAGGAAGTCTATCTTTTACAGGTAATAGAGGCTTGTGTACTGGCTGATGTTTAAGCCAGAGCAGAGGCTCAGACAGACGGAAGAGCTGGTCTTCCCTGCTTGCGCATGACCCACTCTGGCATTCCATCTACACGACGCTAACTGAATTCTCATAAGGCATCATTCCAGCTGAAAACGTGATGCTTTTGTAGGTGATCCCCATTGTACCATTTACTTGGCTGATTCTCAAGGAGGTGAGGGCAGGCAGGTGAAGGGAAGATCTGTCCCAGTCCCGAGTGCTCACAGCCACAGTGATAATCTATAATGAAAGATGAGTCAACGGTGCCCATGAGACACGTGAGTCATGGTAACTGATGGTGGAAGTCACAGACAACAGCTACGTTCTGGGCAGAGAAAATGCGGAGAACCATTCCTCTGCAGACACCTCCATTAAAACCTTTACAATGGTGAGCATGTAATTTTTTGCCTTTTTACCCATAGACCATGAACAATCTGAGATATACTCAGCGCATCGGTATATCCCCAGTACAGACCAGAGAATGAATGAATGAGCACAGGCTAGAGGAACAAGTTCAGAGAAGTGATGATGATTTCAGAACCGTGGTATGTGAGCCGACTTTGAAGGAACTAGTGGATGTTGATCTTAAGCGAAGAATCAAGAGAAGAGGGATGTCAGCTGCAGCAAAATATACAAAGGACTTACGGTAGGAAAAAGATTTGTTTTCTCCATGTAGATTACTGGATGGAGATTTCAGACGTAGGCTTAGAGTGTCCTGAGAGTCCCTCCTTTCTGTCATCATCCACATCTACTAGGTCCTAACTACTAAGTATTTCTGTGTTATTTCTTCTCCATTTCCACTGCCAGAGTATTAGTTCTGGCCTTTATCTACATCTCTTGGGCATACTTCCCTGCATGTGGTCTCTCACTCATTTAATCCCACTCTCCAGTCTGGCCCAGGTTTTAGTATGTTGTCCCCTATTAAAATCTCCTGGAGGCCTCTCCACTGTCCTCCAAATAAAACTGAAACTTCCTTCATCTGGAAATAGGTCTATGACGATCTGCTATTTTCTTGAGTATGTTAACTCTATGCTTTAGACATAATCTTCTCTCTGACTGAACACCCTTCTTACCTGGCCCCCCTGGGTAACCTGTACTCATCATTCAAGATTCTGTTCAGAAATCTCCTCTTTTATAAAGCCTTCCTTGAGCCTCTCTGGCATGTTCATTCAATCACTTCTCAGTCTCCACAGAACATCTTGTGAATCATTATTATTATCTTGAAGAAAGGTAATATTCTCTTTACCTTTGTATCCCCAACAAGCAGTTGAGTAAATAAATAAAATATTAAGTGATTCATTCTTTAAGTAGAGTCTCAAAAAACTGGACTAGTGTCTTTTAGGAAGTAGTGAGTCTTTAGGAGTTTGGCTGGTAGCCGAACTCCTATAGACTAGACAAAAGCTAGACTTTTGCAGGTGCTTCCAATTCAATCCCTCCACCCCCACCTGCGTAGGGCTGGGTGAGAAAAACAGATAGGAGAGAGTGAAGGCAGGCATGTGTGTAGAAGTCGAACAGAACTTCTTAGTTCTGGGGCGCCTGAGTGGCTCAGTCGGTTAAGCATCTGCCTTCGGCTCAGGTCATGATCCCAGGGTCCTGGGATCCAGGCTTGCTCCCCCCGCCTCTCCCTCTGCAGCTCCCTCTGCCACTCCCCCTACTTGTGCTCTCTCACACTCACTCTCTTCCAAATAAATAAATAAATAAAATCTTAGAAAAAGAAAATAAAAACAACTTTCTAGTTCTGGCAAGCAGACTAGTCAGAAAGGCAGAGCTTACTTTCATTATACACAGATGATGAACTACTCCAGGATCTAGGTTTAAATACTAGAAAAGCCCTAAAACCAGCGAAGACCGTCAGGTGCAGTAGTTAGAGAGACTTCACGTAGGAACTTGCGCGCAAACAAAAATCAATTTTTATTAAAAAAGGACTTGTGCAAAGTCCTTCGTTGTGGAATGGGGGGGGGCAGTAGATTCTGTGCTCTTGATGTTGGCTCCTAATGGTTATTTCTTACATGAGAGAGCATAAACGCTAACATATCATTCTATTGACTACACAGATATTGCAGTGTATTAAAGTAGTGACTCAAAAGTTTGTTTGTTTGTTTGTTTTTTAATGAATCCATACTGCGGTATCTTTCTACACATTTTTAAAGCACTAGCCGTCTGGAAGGTCACAGAGTTCTGTGCCTAGGCATTTATTTCGTGCACTACAAAGGCAATGCAGCAAATCGTACTTTACTGATCCTCCAAACTTAATGCCCCTCCCTGAGTGCCTAACCAACTACCAAGGCGATGTTTTCACTGTTAGAGAATTTCGCTTTAAAAAAAGTTTTAAATCTGGTACGAATGAGAGGCTAGAAAATTACGATCTCGTGTTATGGCAAGTGGAGGAATGTCCTGTAACAGAGAACGTCTCTATCTGCCTAAATTCATCTTGAAGGTTTGCACAGAGGTCTAAGATCTGCTATGGACTTCACTTCACGAAGACTGGATTAAAATTCTTTTTCCTGTCCCTGAATGTAGCCTTTGACTATTTTTAATACTTTGTTGGCATTAGTAAAAATAACATAATTACTAGAGATAAGGTTGAAGGCAAAGTTACAGGCTACTACTCTAGGAGAGTCACTGGGAAAACGATGGAAGTTACTCTTAATGAAAACCTCATCAACATGCCCCAAACTCTGAAAATTGTGTAGGCGTCTATCTTGTAACACAAACCATGAGATCTTTAAAAAGTATTTACCTACAAATGGCAACGCAGCCAGTGATGCTCAGAGGTGCCTACGGTTTTAAATGTGAATACATTAATGGGGCCGGTGGCTGTGCTTATTATATATTTTGGTATATGCAGTGATATTGCGAAGCTATCTTAACACTGTCAGTGTGGAGAATGTTGGACAATTACAATTTCAAGTTGTATGTCGTCTAAACTACTATTTTGAACAATTCATGTGGTCACACAAATGAAAATCATATTGTTACAGTTCTCTAACAAAAACGTGTGCTTTCAAATTAAAAATGTACTTCCTGTACGGTTCATAAAAATTCCATCACAACCAGGATTTATGAAGTCATGGGGAAGCCTGCTCGGTCCTGCCCCCTTTACCTGTTATCTTCTCGTATCAGGGATAATGAGAAGCTTGACAACATGGCTTTTGGTTGGGATTAAAAGCCTAAAGCTCTCCCCACTCTGGTTTTATGGGGCCCGGCTGCTAGACTTCACAGGACCTTGCTGAAACGACCTGTCTACTTCAACTCCACATGGCCCCACTCCGGCTAGGCCTTTGGATCAAACCCTTCTCCTGTGAATACAGACAGTGTCTGGGAAACTGCGGTGCGGACGTCTCCACAGAGACTCACAGATGCTGTCAGGCCCGAACTTCACGCTCAAACATTTGATGCATTTTAAAAAGGGATTCAGCCTCAGACTCAAACAGGCAGATGGATCGTCTAACACTTCAAAGGCTTTAGCAGGATTGCAGTTTTCCCTTTGTCCCATAACCCATTCTGCTTCTCCTCCTTCTCCACAACGTGCCTCGGCACAGTGCTATAAAGGAAGAGACAAAGTGTCCCCAATCCTGATAGCAAGAACTCAGCAGAACAGGAACAGGTCCATTAACCCCCTTATACGATACTGAGTTTTCCAGTTTTAATATCGATGGCTCCAAAAGTTCAGGGATGGACAAAGGGACAAGGAGTCACAGAGGCAGGGACAAGACAAAAAAGAAGAAAACGCTTTCTGTGTTCGCCTGTCGCCACAGAACAGTGAGCATCTTCCTTCCCTAAAAGCCAATTCCCATCAGCAAAGTGATGGCATCCCAGATTGCAAGAGCTGTTCATCCTGTTCTTGTTCAAGTCATTCAGGAAAGAGCCAGGAATCCAAAATGACCTTTTTCTTAAAAGGCTTTCTTACTACAATTCTTAAAGCAATCATTAAATTAGAAACTTGCTGTGACTTGAAGTTGCTTATCCCTATGCAAGCTCAAAAATTGCTACTGCTCTTTCTCCATGAATTAGTCACTGGGGTTTACACCCATTGGTCAACGGACATGGAATGTGGACAAAGGATTTCCCCAGGGACATCCAGAAATTGGTGCATATCTGAGTCATGCACCCAACTCTGATGAGGCCTGAATGTCAAGAAAAGGTTGAGCGTTCTAAGGAACCCTGAGATAGAGGGGAAGTAAAGGGGACAGAAGAGGCAAAAGTGGATTTCAACAGTTTAAGTCAATCAATCAATCAATCAACATTCTCATTATAAGCCAGCATGTCAACGTTAACCCAGATACAGTGGGAAAAGAAAATTTTATCTGGCCTCTAACAGTTTGAAATTTCACGGGATAGTAGAGATAATATTTACTTGCAGGAAACCACTCGTAAATATCCCAGATCAGATACAGATGGGTTAAGATTGCCAGGTATAGAAAGGGAGATAGGCTGTGTCTTTAAAGAAGCATCTATTTAAGAGATATGGTGGGGGGAACCTGGGTCGCTCAGTCGGTTAAGCATCCTAACCCCCGGTTTCAGCTCACATCATGATCTCAGGGTCATGAGATCAAGCCCCATGTCAATCGGGCTCCATGCTGGGCGTGGAACCTGCTTAAGATCCTCTCACTCCCTTTCCCTCTGCTCCTCCCCTCCCCTAAAAAAAAAAATAAACGAAACCCTCATTGGTGTTTTTAAAAAAGAGAGAGAGAGAAAGAGAGAGATATGATGGAATATACTTTTGGATAAAATCAGAGATTAAGCTAAAAAAGACCTTCAAGATTGTCCAATACAAAAATCTTCTTTGAAAGTAAGGTGAAACCAACTTGTTTAAAGTTTTTAAGTCAGAAGAAGAAGAGCCAGACTGACAGTCCAGTTCCCATCAACAACCAGTCCTATGATTTCCACGATGTCCTTCCTCTGTGTACATGCATTCTATTCTGGGAATTTCACTGTATAAAAATCTACATGTAATGTTTTCTACTTAAAAAGAGACAATTCCTCATGCTCGTTTACCTTTTCAGAGCAGAGATGCAAAATTCACCCTTGTGCATACATATATAAATAGGAACTATTTTAAAAAGTCTAAGGACCAAAGTGGAAAGATTAACCTGGTTTAATCCATGAAGGTCTTGACTTAAATTTTATATTATATCTATAGGCACACTTCAGGCAAGAGTATTTTTTTCATGTGCTGATTACTGTAATTTGCAAAGGCTAGTGCCCTTGATATACATCACAATTTAAAATGTACATGCTACATTTTTAAATAGTTAAGAATTAAAGATATATGTATGTTGGGCACCTGGGTGGCTCAGTCGGTTGAGCAGCTGACTCTTGATTTCAGCTCAGGTCATGACCTCATGATCTCAGAGTTCTGGGATTGAATGCTGCATTGGACTCCACACTCAGTGGGGAGTCTGAGAATTCTCTTTCTCCCTCTCCCTGTGCCACCCTTCACTCATGCTCTCTCTCTCAAATAAATAAATAAATCTTAAGAAAAAAAAATATATGTATGTTAAATGCCATTGAAAAGATAAATGGCAAAAAAAGTGGAAAAATAATATACTATAGGTCAAATATCTCATAGCCTGAAGATGTGAAGAGTTCTTTTAATTCAATAGGAAAATGACAAATACTAGTTTTTAATGGACATAAGACATGAATAAGCAAACTCTAGAATACCAAATAGAAATGGTGACTAAAAGATGAAAAAGTCGATCTACTCATAATAAAAAATTCAAAATTAAAATGAAGGACTGTTGGCATATACCTAATCGAGGTTTTAAAATTAAAAATGTCAATTTTAAAAAAGCATATTATTCAGTGTGGTCAAGAGCATGAGAAAATGGGTCTTCTCACACACTGAGATGTGTATCAGTGTAACTGTTCCGACCCGTAATCTAAACATCCACCTGAAGAGCATGAAAAATGTTCTCGTACTTTGTTATTCTTACTAATTTACCTAAAGTGTGGGTACAGTTTAGTTAAATGAATTAATGCATTTTGTTACAAAAGTACTGAAAAATAATATGCACTCAATAAATGTTAATGATATAGGCGATCTTTTGAAGAAGAGCTAATGAAATATGTACATTGTATAATAATGTCAAGAAATACAGGAAACACTTAAAACATTATATTGTACAGTACAATTATTCACACCTTTAAAGTAGACAGGCATGTGTGTCTATATCAGCATCAATGTAAAAAAAAAAAGGACTGCAGAAAGAAAAACTTAAAGACCGTTAATCAAAATGTTATCATCGGGGCGCCTGGGTGGCTCAGTGGGTTAAGCCGCTGCCTTCGGCTCAGGTCATGATCTCAGGGTCCTGGGATCGAGCCCCGCATCGGGCTCTCTGCTCAGCAACGAGCCTGCTTCTCTCTCTCTCTCTCTCTCTCTCTGCCTGCCTGTCTACTTGTGATCTCTCTCTCTGTCAAATAAATAAATAAAATCTTTAAAAAAAAAAAAAAACAAAATGTTATCATCTGGCTGTTAGAGTTAAGGCTTTATGTAATTCATTTTCCTTTATTTTTCCTTGCGTTTTCCAAAAGGGCCGGAATCCGAAAAGATGCAAATTATTCAAAGAATGAAATAAGGATGTTTTCCTACATCTTTCTTCCCTGATTTGGGGGGAAGACCATTAATCAAAATGTTATCATCTGGCTGTTAGAGTTAAGGCTTTATGTAATTCATTTTCCTTTATTTTTCCTTGCATTTTCCAAAAGGGCCAGAATCCGAAAAGATGCAAATTATTCAAAGAACGAAATAAGGATGTTTTCCTACATCTTTCTTTCCTGATTTGGGGGGAAGGAAGCTTTGGAGGAAAGGAAACACCAGGAAGGCACTCAATAAAAACGAAACCTCCCTAAAACATCATGGGACGCTGAAAAACATAGGGAGGAAAAGGGAGAGGAAATGAAGTACGAGGAGTCAAAAATCCCAAGGAGAACAGTGAAAGGAGGTGGAAGCAAGCAGGCACCTGGGTGAGGCCTAGGTGAGGCCTAACAACACAGGACAGACAGACATAGCTTTCTGCAAGCCTGTCCACCAGAAGCAGTTTGCTCACCCTGTTCACAAGAGCCTTCGTTATAAGAAATAGGAAGGGCTGCCGCTTGGGCTGCTTTGGATACGGTTACAAGAAAATGGTTAAAGGTAACTGAGAAGGCGATCATTATCAATTAAGCTGTGCTCACTTGGCATGGCGGGGTATATGCCACAAAGTGAGCTGAACAGTTTCTTCCACGACAATTTTCTTTTTATTTCATTCACAGTACATTTATTTTGCTACGTTGCCCAAAGTTTGGGTAACCCCAGAATCCAGGCAGGGGAGAAAGGAAAACGTGATTTAACGATCAATTTAAGGCTCTTCCTATCACTGGCCGAAGAAAACATCTGAACTAGGAAATGTATAAAGCAGAAACGTTGCTTTCTACAGAGGGGAGGTGACTAACATTGAATAGCAACCACAACAGAAGATGACGAACTTTTTAAGGTTGTGGAATTGACGGCTGAAGAACTATCACGTCTGCGGAGAATGAGGGGGTGTATTCGAGTTAGGTATGCATGGATTCACCGGGTCCATGTAAATTTCAGAGTAGTTTGGTCCACGTAGGCAGTGCCTTGAAGGAAAAAGAAGCTGTGGACCTCGATAGGAACTGGAAAGAAGTAAAGGTCTTAAAATAGGGGTCCTTTCAGTGGATGCAATACAGAAATTCCCTATCAAGGTGAACTAAATTACACTCGCAAAGGCGGCTCTGGACCAGATACGCGGCTTTGGACAAGTTACTCAGCTTCCTTCAGCCTCTTCACTGAAGGATGATAGTATAACCAGACTATATTGGAAGATTAAATAAATCTAACTATTAAATGCTAAACTCAGTGCATGGGATTCTACGTATGATAACTGAAAAACAGCATACAAAATTAGCAAGAGAAAATAAGGGGTTGCTAGTTTGTAACTCAGCAAACGCTTAAGGAGATTCTCTGGGAGGACTGGAGATGGGGGCTGGAGTGAAGAGAGGGCACCCCACAACACACACTTGGGAGCACTCTTACGGTTCACAGTAGAATTCTGTTAGACACAGTCTGAATTAGCATTAAAGGGGTTCTATCAATGGTGAGCTATTCTACCCAACTTTGCTGGCAGGGTGACATGAAATGCAGAACTCAGGACAATGAAATTGAGTAAGCTCTTGCCCACGAGAGGAGAGCAGGGAAAGCAGGTTCTATGAGCAGTCACCAGGGCACTATGGGAATTTTGCCTTTAGAATGTTGACTTAGATAATTTCCCAGGAGAATTAACACTCTCTTGTCATTTTTACTGTCCAGAGAGTGAATGAACGAATGAATGAATGATACATACTTTGCCGAGTTCCACGATGCCCGATTGATTTGAAATAAGTAATAAAGCGCTCTGTTTAAGAATTCAGTTAAGAGCTGGGTCTATCTCCACACAGGCATACTTGGACACACATGCACACACTCCTCTCCCTGTACAGTTACACGTGCACACACGCGTGCCACCAGATTTCCTTATCACACTCCATTCAGATGGAGTTTATTTACTAATCTCATCGTCAGGTTTGGAAGTAAAATTTCCGCAGATAAGTTCGCGCATCTGTGTTTCTTCTGTTTTGTGTTCCTTACGCACTTTGTACATTCTCATAGTGAGAAGAAAAACAGAAACCAAGGTGAGAATTCTTCTTTTGGTATTCCCATTGCTTTTCATGTGAAGCAAACAAGCCGTATGCCATAATGGGAATTTGAGATGGCATTTGGGGAGGTTGCCAATTTTTAGGGGAGCGTGTGTGCGTGTGTGTGTGTGTGTGTGTGTGTTGTTTTCTGCTGGAGTTGCTATAGTAGATAATTCAAAATAAAATTCAGCAGGTCCTGATGTTAAATTTTGGGCACCAAACTGAATGTCGGGAGAGCAGAAGTACCAGCCCTCTCTGGGGACTAGGTTTAATACCTCCTGAGGCCCCTGGCTCAGCTGTGGCAAGCTAATAAGGTTACCCTGAAGCAGATGCAGTTGTTAATACAGATGTGGCATGGGACCTCCTGAGGCAGGTCACAGTCATGATAACTCATGGTCACATGCAATATACTCATTATGAAAGCTTGTGACGGGAGCACCTCAAACTGGGGCCTCACAGTGCGTCACGCTCCCTTTGTCTCCTTCTCCCTGAGTTCACGTGAAGGAAGGCAGGCTAAGAATTTTCTTCAAACAACACACACACACACACACACACACACACACACACACACACACAGTTTGGGGGGAGTTTTGTTCGGGACACTTTAATGCAAAGGGTTTTAAATCATTCTGAAGCAATTAAAGTTACTCGGAAAGTATGTACAGAAAATCTCATGGAAATCGAGTGTGACAGCTGGTGTGGGGATCCAGCAAAAGGAACTGCCACTATTTATGGACACAATAGAGAGGAATGGTTCTTGGCAGCTAGTTTCAAGGTTCATGGTGTGTGGTGAAATAGCTAATACTGTGGATGAAGGCTGATTATAAATAAAATGGTATGTTTCTTCATCTCCTCCCACTGGTCACAGTCTAAAATGATGCTTTGGAGGAGACAGTTACAAACTACCACCTTTCATTTTACTTCCAGTCCTTTTGAAGAGAGTGAGCCGATTTGGAACTTCCAGAAATCACAGACTCCCTTGACTGAATGGGAGAGCACAGGCACACTGAAGCAGTAACTTTGAAAATCGTGTGCTGGTAACCCGAGTTAATGCAGGAAAGAGCTGAATAATGTACAGAGAGTAGGTTAAGCACTAAAAGAATCTGATTTGTTCGATATTTGCAGACTAATGGGGCACTGCAACCCTTTTGCTACTAATATTCTGATTTCTAGCCCTAGAAGGCAGACAAGCAGGTTGACTTCTGAAATTCCCCAACCACTTCATTAGCAAGGATGGCGGGTTACAACATGATAAGCAGTAGCTCCTGGACACATGGGAGCTGCCTTCTGTGGGATTTCCAAACTTCTCCATCCTAGGGGGTGTGGGGGTACATAATGGTAAATGTAGGTAAAGTTAAGTTTCCTCTGAGACTCAGGTTTTCCCAAGAGGAACTCTCTTGCTGGGGTCATCCTTTAGCTTGTCTGACCCACTTTTCCTTCCTTTATAAGTGGTCATGAAGAGAACAATTATTGTGCTCCAATCTGAAACCAAATGCTCAACGCTATAAATAGTAGCTTCAGGGAAGTTATAACTGATAGGACACAGGTCTTACATTCATATGCAGGGATAATTATCATTCTAAGATTCTTACAAATGAAGACCTGCAAAAAAAGATAAGCTTCAATCAAATGAAAGATAAAACAAAATTAAGAGTAACAATCGAAGGATGTAATAGCCAAGTGTGACTTCGAATATACGAGTATAATGTATGGAGACATGGGATTCTATGATAATTCAAAAAGCAATGTTCCCAAGTAACTTTCACATCACTAGACCTCCACTTCAGCAATGCAAGAAACCACCATAAATTTCATCGTCTAATTGAACTCATTCATTCACTCATTCATTCGTTCTGTGCACCCATCAATCATCCATTCCATTCATCAGTCATCCACCCAACAAGCTCCTCTCCTGCATGCCAGTAAATTTCAAAATGTTTTCTATAACGTATCAGAGATTGTAAAGCAAGTCCAAAAGGGCTTGGCCTTCAGACCAGACAGTCTGTTATTTGAGAACAGTGCAGTAGAGATGACTAGCAAAAAATGCTTCAACAGCAAAATCCATATCAAGCATGGGCTTGGGTTAGGGCTGGATATGATTCCGGGGCGGGGGGGGGGATGTAGGAATTAAAAGAGAGTCAAGTCAGTTTTCTCTGGAAATGACTGGAATATTTTCATTACAAAACAAGTTGTTTGTCATAATTTAGGTAATTTAAGTTCAATTCTTCAAGCTGTATCTTACAGTGGACGTCAGGTCAGATTTTCCAATCTACAGCTACCAAGGCCTGCAGGGTTTCATGTGCTAAAACTGGACTCACTTGAGCCTTAAAACATATTCATTACTTACTTAACTATTAATCTAAAGAGCAAAATAAAATAACACTTGTATATGTGTCTCTCAATTGCCCCTTAATTATTTTTATTTATTTTCATTAGTAAGGAAACAGAGATAAGAAGAGACTATCATTCCGGGTCCCACAGCTAGAGAGTAGACGAATTAGATCTAGAGTGCTTGGTTTCTAATCAATGATCCTAGGTTTATACACCTTAAGTCATATGACTTCAATTGATTTTAAATTACCAAAGTTAACATAGCCAATGACATCAGAGGAGGAAATACAGCAGAGTATGCGAAATAAAATGGATCCACGCATGTTCTGTCCAATGCAACTATGGCCTGAATCGCACAGAACCAGTGCATTCTGATCAACCCAACACATAATGGACTTCATTCAAATCCTAATAAAGGGATAGCCTTATTTTTTTTATGACAAAGGTGGTTCAAAGATTTAAAAGTTGCTGGACA